>NC_142518.1:108406500-108711000 GCF_057876585.1 Rhinolophus sinicus
TTACTCCACCCCTGTGAGGTAGGTACCCTGATTAGCCCCATTTTACAGATGAGGAAACACGGGCACAGAGAGGGTAAGCAAGTTGCCCAAAGTCACACAGCTGGTAAGTGGAAAAGCCTGGGTTGAAGTTAAGTTGGCTCTTGGCTGCTTGCTTTCCCACTATGTTGTGTAATCTCTCCCAGGGGCAGTGGGAAGGTCCGATGAGTTACTCTGTGTCAGGTGCCAGTACCTGCTGCTAAGGGCCGCTCCAGCTCTCAAGTGTGGTATATCTGTTATCTCTAATGATGAGGGTGAGATAGTTTGTCCTTGTTCCCCCCACCTCCACACCCACAACGCTGTACAACCCAAGTCCAGTGCTCTGTGCATCTTAGGTGTTCAGAAAAGTCTCCCTGGCTCAGTCAATCACTCGGACACACAGGCATTTATATACTGCACAGCAGCTGTGTGTCGGAGCCTGTGCTATGAAGACAGGGTAAAGGAGACCTGGTGCCCAGAATCAAGCAGCACCTAGCCTAATGGGAGACAGTGGGTCTGCAGTTGCAGGCCAGAGTGGAGAAGATGCAGGAGAGTGAGCTCAGATGTCGGAGGCGCTTGCTGTAAAAGCAGCTCCTTCTTCTGGCCTCGGGGAGAAGGGGTGTTACCGAGGGTCGCACAGCAGCGAACTAAGTCTTCAGCTGAGGCATGCTGGCTGCAGAGGAGTGCCCCAAGTGAGCGGGGAAAGCCCAGAGGGAATGCCGTATGCACTGCATGGACTCGTGAAATAACAATGTGTTTTGGAATAATCGGTTGTTTGCTGCGTCCACCACAGGAGCTGTCTTTGTGAAGGTTGAGGGGCAAACACGGAGGACATACCCTTGAGCCAGAGAATCATTCTCAAGCTTTAAAATCAAATGGAATTTCCCCTGCTAGGTTTCAGACTTTCTTGGGACTCTTTTTCTTTCTGATTTCTCCCTTCTGGAATGGGAATGTCTCTCCTATGCCTGTCCCTCTGTATTAGTCATGGTTCTGGAGAGAAACAGGACCAATGGAATACATAGATAGATAGATGATAGATAGATGGAGAGATGATTGATTGATAGATTGATGATAATAGATAGATAGATAGATAGATAGATAGATAGATAGATAGATAGATAGATGATAAATAGATGATAGATTTATGATAGGTTTGGCTCATGTGGTTATGGAGGCTGAGCAGTCCCACAACCTGCCGTCTGTAAGCTGGAAAATCAGGAAAGCCAGTGGTGTAATTTAGTCTGAGTCCAAAGGCCTGAGAATGAGGAGGACACGGGTGGAAGTCCCGGAGTATGAAGGTTTGAGAACCAGGAGCTCTGAGGGCCAAGGGCAGGAAAAGATGGATATCCCAGCTCAAGAAGAGAGAGGGAATCTGTCTTTCCTTTGCCTTTCTGTTCCATTTGGGGCCTCAGTGGATTGGTTGAGGGTGGATCTCTTTCCTCAGCCTACTGATTCAAATGTTAATCTCTTCCACAAACACCCTTACAGATACACCCAGAAATAAGGATTTACCAGCTCTCTTGGCATCCCTTAGCCCAGTCAAGCTGATGCATAAAAATAATCACTACACCCATCATTACACTTTGGAAGCAGAACACTTGTTACTTGGTTTCACAGGTTCACAATTAGAAAGGAATTTTGGCCCAGGATGGATGGTACCCTGAGTCTCACCCATACCTGATTTAGATGACATTTGGATGAGATTTTGGTTCTGAGAGTTGTTGCTGGAATGGGTTAAGGCTTTGGGGGATATTGGGATGGGAGGTTGAGTGTATTTTGCATGTGAGAAAGATGCATGAACTTTTGGGGGCCAGAGGGCAGACGCTGATGGGTTGAATTGTGCCCCACAAAAATCGGTATGTTGAAGTTCTAACCCCCAGTACCTCAGAATGTGGAACTAGGGTAATTGTAAATGTAATTAATTAAGGTGAGGTGATATTGATGTTGGGTGGGACCCTAATGTAATATCACTGGTGTCCTTATAAAAAGGAGGAAATTTGGACACAGAGGCATGCATTGAAGGAAGACAATGTGCAAAGATACAGGGAGAGGCGGCCATCTACCAGCTAAGGCGAGAGGCCTGGGACAGATCCTTCCCTCAGCCCTCAGAAGGAACCATCCTTAGTGACGTCTAGTGTTCAGACTTCCGGCCTCCCTGGGGGCTAATACATTTCTGTTGTCTAAGCCCCCCAGTCTGTGGTACTTTGTTACAGCAACCCAAGCAGAGGAAGAGATTTTGGTACTTTGGAGCAGGGACCTTTTCCCAGGGATAATAGGGAGCCATGGAAATATTTTAAGAAGGGGAGGAATGAGGTAAGATCTATATTCTAGAAATTTACCCTAGGAGCTGGGGGGAAGATGCACTGGAGGGGGCAAGACTGGAGGCAAGGAGACTAATTAGGACATGTTGTAGTCTAGATGGAAGGAGAAGACTGCTAATAATGATGATGATGTAAAAATTTACAACATTAGCTGATCACTTATACTGCGCTAGGTGCTTTACATAGATTGTTATATTTAACACTGACACTATTGTCAGCTCCATTTTGCAGACTAGGAAACTTGTCTCAGTCCATACAGTAAGTGGTGGGGCCAGGCAGTGAGGCTGTCACACCTGCATGCAATAGTATGTTGGTAAATGTTTAACAACCAGACCTGATTTGCAGCATTTGCCTATTTCTGTGGTGTAGATACTCCCACCAGGGCCAATTCCAAGCTATCAACGAGTCATCAACATGTTCACAAAATGGCTGAAAATGTAGCTGTTGTTTCTTACGAGCTGGTGAAAGCCAGCCAGCCAGCCGAGCCAGCCGGCTAGCAAAGTGCCAGGCACAGAGCTAAAAACACGTGACGTGTGTGTTACCTCCCTCCTCCCTGATAAGCTTGTCTTCATGGGATTCTGTTGAGGTTGCTGAGCCCCAGAACACCTAGGACATTCAAATCTTGGTTCTACCAGTGAGTAGCTGTGTGATCTCAGACAAGTTGCTGAACCTCTCTGAGCCTGTTTGCTTAGTTCTGAAATTCGTTTTTATGAGGCTTCCTTGAGCTCATGGATGTGAAGCATAGAGCCTGCTACATAGTAGGTGTGCCCCAAGCTTTAGCTGCTTTTACTGTTACTATGACTGTGTTTTCCAAACCCAGACCAGTGGGAACACACCGTCTGTTTTTTCTCCAGATGTCTGCCTGGACTAGACTGGGCCTCAGGTGGCTCCCTGGTGTTAGGTCATATTAACCTTCTGAGTGGTTGTAGTGGTAGTGGTTCAGCAGTAGCCTTGCTGCTTGCTAGGAGAGCCACAGGCTTGAGTTTCCGTGTGTATGTGTGTGTGTGTGTGTGTGTGTGTGTGTGTGTGTGAGAGAGAGAGAGAGAGAGAGAGAGAGAGAGAGAGAGAGAGAGAGAGAGAGAGAGATCACAAAATTGCAAATGGCCTGAAGTGTTCTAGAACAATGGAAGGGGCCTCGTCCCCTGTGGGGCCTGAGTCGTGCCTGTGCTATTGGGAAAAAATGTCATTGCATGAAGAATAATAATTAGCAAAAAAAAAAAAAAAGAGTAATAATTAGCAAGGCATCTGCATACTTTTTTCCATATAAAAAGCTCTGACAATGTCTTTCAGTTGTATGTATGGTGCAAGAGGAAAACTGGAAGCCATCTGGATTTATGTAAATTCCCTAAATCATTGCTCCATCTCTGTTTAGATAACCATTTCCCATCCTTATCTATGCTTTGATGGAATTGCCTATGCATTCTGGAAGTGGTGCATGGTAGGCCAGGAGTTGTGGGGGGAAACTGACTCGGAGCCACAGTTTTCTGGTTGCATGGTGAAATTGATGCAACCATTCTGCAGCCTCTTAATTAACTGCTCGCTTGCTAATGAGGGTTTTTCTTCTTAAAGGTTCCTTTTTTTTTTTAAGTTGGTGAAGTCGTCAGGAAATGACAATCAATATTTTAACAGTTTCCCATTTGTTTCCATGTGATTCTCAAAAATACTTACCACCCCTAATGTCCCCGAGAAAATGAAAATTGTTTAAGAACACGATGAAGGGAAACGATCTGACTCGTTTCCCAGTGCCTCTCCTCCATTCTACCAGGGCAAAATGCCATGTGTCCCCCACAAGTGCCCCAAACGGGCTCCTCACCTGGCAGAGACTCACCTTTTGCCAGATATATCAGAATGCTCACAGTTTGCCCAATATCATAAGGTGTTTGGACGTGTGCAGGGAACCTGAGCTTTCATCCTGTGCATTTCATCTAGTTAGATTCAACATCTGCCTCCTGTCTTTGGGGGTATTTACCATAGCAATCCTAACAGGAGCCTCTTCTCTGAGGACTAAAAACCTATGCCATGCATCCTGCCATGGGTGGTCCCATGCATAGGGGGGCTGCAGCTCTAACTACACCCCAGTAAGGCAGGTGCCACTATGACATCCAAGATTCAGGAGGTTTATACAGCTAGGAGGCTGCAGAACCTGGATATGTATGTATACCTGGACCTCTAGTCTCCCCGATTAAGTTGCGCTTTCTTTGCATGGGGCAGTCACCCCCTTGGGCCTCCCCATGGGCATTTGTCTGTCCTGGTTCCTGTCAGTTGTGGCCTGCAGTGTGCTGTGGTCAGAGAACGCAGATCACCACTGGGGTTGGGACTGCATGCAGAGGAAGAGTCAACAAGTCCTGAGTGAATGCTTCAGGAGCCTAGAGCTCAGAGACTGGGCTGAGGTTGGCGGAGGCCTCTGCATGAGTGGGGTGTGACTGCTGGGAGCCAGGAGAGAGGCAGAGAGAGCAGGTGGCCTCCAGTTAGGCACAGCCAACAGCCTCTGCACTTATGCAGAGGTGGGGGGAATCCAAGCCCCATGCTGAGTCCTGCCACATCCATCACCCCATTTCCTCCCTCTGCATCCACATTCTGCCATCCGGAGGAGACTCGAACCCCCTCTGACCCAGTCATAGGTCAGCCATGAGTTCATCAGGGAGGCTTTGGGAGAATCCTGAACGTGTCTGGTAAAACAGTGGAATAGGAAGAACTGAGGGCGAAGGCCCGCAGGGTCGGAGGTACAGACAGGGCTGTGGATGGCCAAGAAGGGCGGGCACCCATGCTGCCACGGGACTCAGGCCAGGCTTCACAGAACAGGAGGGTTTTAAGACTAGCCCTCAGCAGGCATTCTAGATGGGGAAAATGCATGAGCAAAGGTGGGGAGGTGGGAAGAATCTGGAATTGTTTGGTGTCCAATCAACAGCCCAGCCAGCCGAAGGCCCAAAGGCATGTGTGACAGCACCAGGAGATAAAGCTGATGAAGGCTGGGGCCTGCCTATACAGGGCCTTGAATGTCAGGCTGCGGAGTTCAGATTGAGTGCTGTCAGAAGCGGGGAGCCATAGGAGGCTCTGGAGCAAGGGAGTCATCACGAACAGAGTAACTGAACATGTACTTCTTAACTGCAGTCAGCGTGTCTGTTCTCCATGGGCCCCGACCTGTGCAGGCCACACACAGAATTCCGGAGGCTGCCTGGTAGGCCCCCAGTACTCGATATGTGAACTTGCGAAAACTCAATATATGTTCACAAGAATATGACGATGATGGCTGATTGTTTTCTAGCTCCAGGTTTGGGACAAACCAAAGGCAGGCCTACATGGGCCTTGGCATGGTGTCCCTGGACCACCCCATAGCCCAAGCCCAGCCCTTTGCATGGTAGCCTTCCAGTAACAGAGCCAGGAGAGTTCCCCAGGAGCCGGGTAGCCCCCTGAGACCCCAGTGGGATTCCTCTCCCCAACGCGACCATGCATGCTAAACTTGAGTGGCTGCAGGGCAGATATGGGCGGCCCAAGCTTTCAAGCTCAATTGCTTACTGCTCGGCCACTCTCAAGCTGTGTGACCCCGGGCACATCCTTTCACCTCTCCAAGCCTCCCATTTCCTCCTGCAGAATGTGGAGATGACAGAGGCTTACACTTCATAGGGTATATGGGCTCACACAGATAAAGCACATGGTAGGCCTCAGAAAATGGAGAGAGATGTGCTGTTAGATCAATATTTGGTCTGCATTTGGGGTGACAAAAGGGTCTCACAGCCAGTCCACTCAGTGTGGAGAAAGCCCTCACCCCACCCGTTTTTGGCCTCCTCTCCCATTTCTCCATTAATCTTGGGCGTACCCAAGGTGACAACCTCAAGGGAACCTCTGTTTCCAACGGTCACTGAAAGAACCAAATACATCTAGGCCACAGTGCCCCTTGGTGACATGACTCTAGGCTGGTTTCAAGGCACAAACACAAAGCTCTTCACCTGACCTCCATCCTTCTTCACCTTTGTTCAGGTCATGAACCTCGTTAAACTGCAATGAAATTAATGAAAACTATGGGATCCTTTCCCAGTGTGTGTTTACAATCCCGTGGCCCCCAAAGTTTCCAGAAAATTCCAGGAAAACAGAATCCTACGAACATTCACTGAGCAGACACTCCCTGCCAGACACCGTACTAGGAGCTGGGAATACAGCTGTGGGCATAGATCATGGCTCTCCTGGCGTCTAACCTATAGAGGAGGATGTGGGGTGTGAGCGAAAGAGAAGAATCAAGAAGAGTCCAGGGCATTTGGCCTGGGCAAATGGAAGGATGGAGCTGCCATAAACTGAGGTGGCTGACTATGGGAGAAGCAGGTTTGGGGGGTGACTAGGAGCCTTTTCCGGCCATGTGGAATTTGAGATGTCTAGTGTCCATCTGGGTGGTGATGCCAAGCAGGCAGTTGGCCATCTGACACAGGTGCAGCTGTGATGTCACAGGCTCCCAGGACACTGGGGGGAGTGGGCATCGCCCACACCACTGGGGAAGCAGAGAGGAAGTGACATGAGGGTGGAGTGGACATGTCTGGGAACAGAACCCTGTGTTCCACTGCCTTGACCAGTGCACTTTGGGGGCATCAGAATTTAAACACACGCTGCAATGCTCTGTGACAGACACAGTCATCTCAGGTTCCAACTGCTTTGTTCAATAGGATTCCCTTCAAGATACTCAAGAGTTTTCTCTATCTCTACGGGTTCATGGTGGCTCTAGGATGACTACCCTTGCCTGCAGGACCCCAAAGGGCCAGGGGCCACAACTCCACGCAGGACTCCACTGAGGCCTTATCTGGAGTGAAGGTGAGGATTGCGATGTCACCAGAAAGAAAGAACCTTCCCTGGCCGCTGGTTGCAGGCCCGCTGCAGAGCATCCCCAGCTGGGCCCAACCAAGGTAGATTGCTTCCCAGCTGAGAGCTATGCACGCCCACCGCGCCCCCAGGGGCCCTGCTCGCCCTGGTACCCGGGTGCTGGGCAGGAGTCTGACACCTGTGCACCGCAGTTGGGCCAGGCCGTTGTCCGTCTGCTGGGGAACTTTGGGAAACCTGAGGCCAGCGCCTCACTCCGTGGTGCCTACTCAGTCTATGAGGGGACAGCGCTAGGTTTTCAGAGGGCCTGCGCTGTCCGCGGGCTCGTGGCGTGGGCGTGGAGGGAAGGAGGGGCCCAATGGGCGGCGGTCCCACCCCTTCATTCCCAGCCCGAGGCTCGGCCGAGTGCGACCAGATGTGGTGGTGACAGGTCGCTCCTCAGAGGTGCTGGCAGGAGCCGTGAGCGGGCTCTGGGGCTTCGCCCACCAAGTGCTACTGCTGTCGGACTGGACGCGGTGTCGGCCCCGCGGGCTGAGCTCGGGGAAGTCCAGGTTAGCAAAAGCAGCCCCGGCCGAGACCCCTGAGAAGGGGCGCAGGCCAGCCCCTGGGTGGGGGAGGGGAGCTGGCAGCCCCCGAGCCAGGTGGATTGCATACGGAGCTCTCTGGCCCGCGCGGCAGTTCACAGGCAACCCGTGTGCCTGCAGAAGCCGCAGGTGTCCGTTCTGGGATAACCCGGTGCTGAGAGAGAGCCGGTGCAGCCGGGCTAGGGCAGGGGCTTCGCCGCTCCTAGCCGGGAGGGCGGGAGACTGGCTGGCGCGCCTGGGCTCCTGGCGGAGCACACCCGGGGGCAGCACAGACAGCGTCCCCGCGGAGACGGCGGGGGCGGGGGGTAGTGGCGGGCGTAGGAGGAGAGGAGGGGCAGAAAAAGCGGGAGAGGGCGGGGAGGGGGAGGGGGAGGGGAGGAGGAGGGGAAGGGGGCGGCTAGGCAGCACGGTGGCGGGTGCAGTTCAGTAGCCGCCACCTGAGAGCCCTGGTCCCCACTGCTGTCACAGCAGGTCGGCTGGGCTGTCCAGCGGCAGCCAGCGAGCGGACTCGTCGGCAGTGGGACAGGCGCTACCCATCCAGCGCCCCCGACTGAAGGTGAGCACCCTCCCGGTGGCTAGCACTTGGGCCAGCCCCTGCTGAGACTGGGACGGGGTAGGGGTTTCGAATAGGCTACTTTACGACGAGGCTCTGGTCCCTGTGACGCAACGGAGTCCTCCAGGGATCTGCCATCTCCCTCTCTCTTTTCCTTGGTCTTCCGTGGTCTCTTCCACTCTATCACCGTCATTTTCCCTCGGTCTCTGTCGGTGCCTCTCTCTCTCGGTCCCCGTCACTCGCGCGCAGTCTCGCCTGTCTGTGGTGAGTGTTGGCTCTCCCGCGCTCCCGGTTGGCCCTCGGTCCGTCAGGGGCGCGCATGGCTCATCCGCTCGCTCTGCCCACTCTCAGGAAGGCTACCTGCCGCCTGCGGGTTTCCCAAGCGCGCGGGGCTCTGCCTGTGGCCCTCCGGCGAGCCCTATCCGCTCGTGCCCGGGGGCGCTGGGTCACCCTGCTGTCGCCTCTCCCCATCAGCGCACCGTCTAGGCGGGCCACCTGCCGCCGAGGACACTGAGCGCCTCCCGCTGCGTTCGGTTACACAGAGGTAAGTACCCCCCTTGACGCTTCCTCACCTCCCGCCCCTCCCCAGCTGCTTGGGTTCAAGTGGACTGGAGAAATGAGGCGACCACAGCAAAGCCTGCCTGTGGCCGCTTTCCCTTCTAAAAAGTAGCTGAATGGCCCGGGAGGCCCCTTGGGAGGCAGCCGCACTTCCTCTGCCTCTGGCCCCATCCGGGCCTGGAAACTCAGCATTTCGGGGCTCAGAGCCCCCGGGGTCGCGGGCGGGGCAGCGCGGCTTCCCCTTTAAGGCTGGAGCCGCTCGTCGCCGCGAGTGTGAGGGTGTGTGAGTGTGCGGCGTGCGTGTCTCCTCCTCCCCGAGTGACACAGCAGTGAGAAATGCCTATCAGTAACTTAAACCCCCGAAACTCCACCTTCCGGGCGCACGGCGCGGAGCCGGGCGGTGGGAATGGAGCGAGCAGATTGAGGCCGCCACTGCAGCGCCGCCGGCATGAACTTGGCCACGAGCTGAAGCGGCCGGCGGCGGGGGGGCGCGGGGGCACCGGCCGCTAGCCAGGGGGGTGATCTGCAACCGGGCCAGGCCACTCGGCGGGCGCCTGAGGCCAGGCTGCCCGCGCCGGCGGCTGCCCGCCCCTGGGGCACTGCCCCCGCCGCCACCGCCGCGGGAGCTCCGCAACACGGTAAGGCTGAGGCAGGCGCGAGCGGTCCAACTGCTGGGGGGCTTCGGGGTGCACTGGTGGCCCCATTTGTGATACCCATCGCGGAGGAGCCGGGGCCCAGGGGTGCTGATAGCTGGGGGACCCCAAAGTTTGCTCCAACCACACGGCCCACCTGGCGCAGCGCGCGGCCGCCCCCCTCTCGAATCAGCCCGGCAGGGCTGAGCGCAACTCGCTTTGCCGGTGACTGCGGCCTCTTCCTGCTCCCCTGAGCCCACTGGGCATCTGGAATCGGACAGGGATAGCCAAGTACTAGGGAGGGAAGTCAGAGGGGCTCGAGCCACGCGGGCTTCCTGGCTGAGTCGGGCGACCAGGAGGCTTCCACTCTGTCCCCGTGTCCCTGGGCCGCTTGCAGCCCGGATGCCCCCGGCTACACTGCCTTCGCCTGCCAGCTTCCTGAGCCTGGGCCAGTCGGTAGTGGGCGCCGGGCACAGGATTCCCCCCCTCACCCAACCGGGTTTGCCGCCGCCGCTGCCGCCGCTGAGAGGGAGTGTGGAGTGTGCGCGCGCCGAGGCGGCTGTCTTGCGTTGGCTCCCCTGCCAAGTCCTCCCCTGGAGAGCAGCTCCGAGCAGAGCTGGCGGCTCGAGGCAGCCCCGACTGGGCTCCTGCCCGAGCTCCCGGCGCCCCCGCGCTCCGAGCTCCCAGGCCTCGGAGCCGTGGCAGAGCCCGGCGCCGGCAAGGGCGGGCGGGAAGCCCCCCGGAGCGCCGCCAAATACTTTTCTCGGCCAGTTGGCTCGGCCAGGCTCCATCCCGATGCAGCGTGTCCGAAGCCGCATGGAAAGCTGGCCATACCGTCTGATTTTGATCCATGATTAAATGCGGACCCAGCATACACTAATAGGATTAGCCTGCCAGAAAACTGCCCTGAACTCGTCGGAAACTGAGCTTACAGACGCACCTTGGGCCGGGGCTTCGCCCCCTGCACTCATGCAGCTGGGTGCGGCTGAGCAGGGCACCCCTATTGTGGGTGTGTGTGCCCAGGAGGGAGCACAGGATGGCCAGGGCACGTTGGGAGAAGGGACCCCACTTGCTGAGGTAGCTTGACGTTGTTTTTGGCAGCAGAAGGAATCTCCGGGGCGACTTCTCAACGGCGAATTGGCCGTTTGCGGGTAGCCAACCTAGGCTGGCTCTGGGACATTGTGAGGGCGAGCAAGACGAGCATACGACAGGCGGGCAGCCACGCTGAAACAAAGACGCAAAGTCTTCCCGAGCCCGAGCAATTTCGAAAGAGTTGGAATGGAAGAAGGCCCGGCTCTCCCAGGGGAGACCCCCGCGGGAATCGCGCTGCCCCCACCGGCCCCGGCCCCGCGGCCCGGGCGATTTTGTTCCCGGGCTTTGGTGAGCCAGCGAGCAGCACCGTAGCGGTGCAGCCCAGTCCTTGGCAGGCACGGGCCGCCACCCGGGTGCCCACGGGCCGGGCGGGGTAAGCTACGCACCCATGGGGGCTTCCCAGCGGCCACCGCCGCTCAGGGCTCCCAGAGGCCGTGCAGCTTCTTCCCCCACCCCACCTCTTGTCTTTATAGATCCCCCTCCCTCCCACCCACTGCCGCCACTGCGACCAACAATCCGCTTTCTAAAAAGCCCCTTTGTTTCCCAGGAGGCTGGAGAGAGGGAAGGGGAAAGGGACGCAGAGGCAGAGGGCGGGGGCGGCTGCCTCCCAGTGGCTTCCAGCGGCTTGGGACAGGAGGGCAGATGTAGGCAGTGGGGGAGGGGGCTGTGTTTCGAAGACCCTGTACTGGAGTCCCAGAAGGTGTAGGAGCCTCTGGCTCCTGGCGCCCACCGCGCGCCCAGTCTGTGGGCGGTGGACACCCTGGGCCCCAGCAGCCCGGACGGCTGGGCGGGCGGGGGCAGAGGCCAAGGACGAGGAGCGCTCTGCTGGCTGGGCAGACACGGCTCGCAGCTGCACTCACTGGGCGCGGGCAGAGGGGGCGCCCTCTCCTAGGTTTCGCTTTGCAGCCCCTGCCCCTTGCCTCCTGGGCTCTGGGCGGCTGTCGTGCCCGCCCATGTGAGACAACGGCAGAGAAGACGTTGGCGACTTTGAGGCTCTGGCCACCCCGCGGGTACACTCTTCACTCCTTCCCGCGCCCTCCTGCCGCCACCCCCTCTCCCACAGGCTCCAGAGCTCCTCGGGGGTGGAGGGGGGCATTGTTTGGAGGCAGAGAGGGAGTTGAACCACCAGCTCTGAGGTTCATGCAGCCTGGGCAGGGAGTGGGGACGAGGATGTACCCCCTGATCGTGCGTCAGCCTGCCGCCTCTGCACAGACCCGGCGCCGGGCACTTGGGAGTGGCCAGGATTTAGCTGGCCCCTATCCCTTACACCTGTCCTCCCCTCCAAACTTGCGGGACCCGGGAATGTTAAACACAACGTGAGAAGTAACCTTTCGCCAGCCAGGAGGCCTGCCCCGCCCTGGTCCCCCAAAGCGCCCGTTTCTCTCCTCGTAAAGTTTGTTTGGAAAGGCAATGCTGACAATAGAAAAATTGACAAATAAGGAGAAGTGGGCGGGGCCCAAACTCGACTGGTGGGTCTCGGGAGCAAAGTGAGATTCCTCCTGATCTCTCACCGCCTCCGCCCCCTCTTCCATCTCCTGGCGACATATTATTTGTGCCTTTCCGCATATCTTTCCCCTATCCCATTCCCCTCCCCTCCCCGGAGATTATCCGTAAGTGTTGGTCGAACATTTGTTCTCTGGCCTTTAGAATAGAATGCGAAGCGTTAACATACCCCCCCAACACACATCCCAACTGCATCTAAAACCACAAGAAAGTGCTCAAAGAGTAAACCACGAGCTCTACCTTCTCCTCCCCCCTTTGTGCTTCCCGTCTGGAGCAAGATCATTGGAAAATAAAGCTGCTGATGTGCGAGATGGAACATATGGTGCCTCCATAAGAGAGAAGCTGAAATGGCCTTGAACCTGCCGGACAGACCAGCTGTTTGCTGCCAGCCAGAGCAGCTAATCAGCTTCTTCCCCTTAAAGTAACAGCCCTCTTTTCTCTTGATGACCAGTTTGCATATCAAATAGGATATTCTCCAGAGGAGAAATTTGATGGGCTCCTATATTGCTTTGTGCTTTGGTGGTTCTCTGTAACGCCTGTCCCTTGCGCTGGGGGCTGCCTTAGCCTCTCCCCACATGTGCCTCCAGTGTGTGAGTGTTTCCTCTGGTGTAAGAATGTTGCTCAAAGTGGAACTTGGGAAGAGAGACAGGAAAAGGGAAAGAGAGAGGGACTGACCAATTCCCAGATGCCAGGGAGGAAATCTCTGTTTTGTTTGTACTGGCTTTAGAAAAACTAGCAGTCCTCCCCCCACTTAAATATATCACAAGGAGCTGCAGTTCTTCCTTATAAGATCTCCTTAGAAATCATCCTCTTCCGGTTGTGACCATTTTCAGTTTTCCTTCAGTACAATGTGTTTGAGAGGGGGAAAAAACCAGTTTGGCATTGGAAGAAGAAATGCTCGAGGAGATAGAAGGAAATTCCATGTTAGGAAATCATTAGCAAAGGGTGACTTCGTCTGTTTTCCTGCTACTGACGCTGATAGTGACACAGATGTGTGGGTTGAAACAGGAACGTCATTGAATTTTCAACTCAACCAGGAAGTAGCCTATTGCTGGGGTGGGGGTGGGGGCTATACATTCGCTGCATCTTAAGGTAGGGGATTTACTGTTGTCATTCCTTTTCACTAAGGAAAAGGAATTTTGCAAGCTTGGCCAGCACAGTTAATACCATTTTTCCCCCTTTTAAGCTGATCACCTAAAGGCTTAAAATGCACCTGTTAGTAGAGCATCCCTAGGAAACTCAAGCACCGCTTAGGCTTATGGGATAGGCAGCAACTGATCTTAGACAAATGGTTCTTTCAGACAGTAGTTGGACTACTCTCCTTCTTTACAGCGGCTTCCCATATGCGGCAAACCTTTTTTTTTTTTTAAGATTCTGATTTTATTTTTCTTTCTGCAGCGGTGTGTTGGAGAGATAATTACCCTAGAAGCTGAGAAACTTGTGGACTAGAACACTCTCTCCACTAATTAGTAGAGTGAATCTTGAGCAAGTCCATCCTACCCCCTTGTTCTTCTCTCTCCCCTCCATGACCTTGGAGTCTGAGTTCCTTCCAGCTCTAACGCACTGTGACTTGTGAATGAAACAGTCATTTTCTGGGAAAGTGAAACGCTATTGGGGAAAACAGCTATATATATACACACACACACACACACACATATATATACATATATATACATATACATGTACATGTACATATATATATATATATATGTATATATATATATATATATATATATATATATATATATATGTATATGTATGTAATGAAATGAGGCTGAGATTTTGAGGGGCAGTAGGAAAAAGGAGGAGTAAAAACTGGCAGAAGGCCAAGCAAAATAATATACAAATGGGAAATGTTCCTTCTGTGTCTTCTGCCAGTGCGAACTTCTAACCCAGAATCATGGATGGTGGAAAGCAACTTGGAGGCTTTCTTGTCCAATCCCCCTAATCCAGTGACCGCAGAGCCTATTGACGACAGGCCTCCTATTCGTTGGGTTAGTTTACAGATAACTGGATCTAAAGTCTTTGAAATTAGACTGGCATGTTTCCAAAGGACTCATCTAATATAGAGCAGATTTGCTGTTTTGCAGTTATTTAGCAAAGGTTTCAAGGACAAGAAGGCTTTTCCTCTACACACGTGTAGAGGGAAGAGCCCACTGGAGCATGGGCTCTGAACTCACTGTTGAACCTTTTCTTCCTAGTCCAGCTGGGTCTTTTTTAAAAATCACATTTCCAACTTTGAGGATGCAGCAGCCATGAAAGAATCTGCCACTGTCCTGCTTGATGTTAATATTGATTTTTTTAAACGGATTGGGGGAGGGGTGGACATTATGAAGAAGGACCTTTTATCCTCCGAGCTCTTTGGCAATTATCTTGCTGCCATAAATGTTGATACACATATAATGGATGTAACTAAAAAATCTCCTTATCCAAGCAGAAAAGGCTGAGTGTTTGTTGGAGCAGATAGAATGCTGAGAGTGTGAATAGACCAACCCAGATGTGGCTGGGGAGGGAGATAAATGATGGGGGAACAGGAGTCGGTTACTATGGATCAGCACAATAAACCAATTCCCATCATACACCTCTCACAACACCACCGAGGAGTAACCTAGGCAGCACCAGTCAACTGTATGGCAGGAGCAAAGCCTCGCAAAGCTCAGCTGGAAGCAGTCTGATTTTTCAGACATTGAGTCCTTAAATATCTTCTGGACTTTGAAGAGGGAAACTTCATAAATCTGCATGAACCTGATGGGTTTTATTGCAGTGCTTACTACTGGTTTGGTCGTCTCTGCTGTAGTCATTTAGAAAGGAAGAGTGGGCCCATGGAGCCAGTTGGCAGTTAGTCAGGTGTTGCCGGGAGTGGTGGGCTGAACAGCAGAGTCCTGGGGGGTCCTGCTCCCAAATGACCACCCTGGGGCTGTTGAAACCCCAGAAGGGTTTATTTTGCAAGGAAGGGACGGAAGCAAAAGAATTAGGTTCCCTCCCTCCCATACCCTGTTGCTTTACTTTTTCTCCCCATTCATAGTGCCTTCCCGATTTCCTTCATGCTTCAAGTCCCCTCCTAAAATCTGACCTCTTATAATTTCCAAAACAGATATGTCACAAAAGATCCCCCTAGGTGAGGCATAGTGAGGGGCCTTGCTGGCTGTGGGCAGCAGACTCCAGGAGTAAAGGTTTCCAGAGACAGGGCCAAGGAGCACCGTAAGGAAAAGGCCCTTTGCAAAGTCTCTGAGAATTGTCCTCATCCAGAGGGATTCCCCCAGTCCTTCATGGAACCCCAGCTTCAGACTCCCCCTTCCTCACTGGCCTACGTGATGGTGGACTCTTCCTGACCCTGGAGGAGAAGCCCACACATTGCAACCCAGTCCTGCCCTGGTTGCCTTCTAGCCCTATGGCCGCCAGCACCCCTTTCTGCACAGCCCAAGACCTAGTTTCAAAGTGCCTCCACTTTCTGGAGGGGTAGGGACCCAGCCACCTTCCCCTCCCAGTGTACCCAGCTGCTCGCTCTGCCTAGTGGACTTGGGAAAATGCTGTTTTCTTAAGGCTGAGAACGATTTCACGAGGCCCAGAGAAGGATGGGGCCAACCATGATTTGATCATGCTAGAAGGGGGCCTGGCCAGCTGGTTATTGTGTTCACCCCATTTCCTCTGCCTGTGGGAGCACCTGGACACTAGGCCATCAGGACACATTCTGCTGGTTCTAGAAGAGGCCACCAGAGACCTCAGAGCCTGAAATGGTGAATGGCGTCTTTGGAGGGGACGTGTGGGCTTTCGAGAACCAAAGGCAGGATAAAAACTGAGTTTTTCTGAATGCTTTGGGCAATCTTAAGTCCTCGGGCCAATCGTCCTGAGCGCTGCCTTGCCCAGCGAATAGTATGTCTATAGTTTGCTCAACATTTGAACCTGAAACCCCCACCCCTGGCTTCCTTAAGAGCTCGGTGACACAGACCAGGGAGAGGGAGGAGGGAATGCAGGATCCAGCTCTGCCTTGCTTTTGGGGGCGCCGTTAGCCAGTGGACCACAGTCCTGCACATAGTTGACGGAACTGCCCCAACTCCCCTACAAACTCAGATGCTGAAAGATGGAGAGTTTTTGAGCTGAAAGAGTAAATCCCTATGATTTTACAGAAGAGGAAAGTTAAGCCCAGAGAGATGGCCCAACTTGCGTGAGGGGACACAGTGGAGGGAGCCCAAAGTAGATAGAAGCCTGGTCTCCCACTGCCAGTCAAGTACTTAGGTCCCAAATGCCCATTTTGCACTCATGCTGAGGAAGAGCAAATATGGTGAGAGGAATGTTGCGTGCAGAGAAGGACCATTGTTAACTGGTGCTCATATAATCCGCCCGTGTCAGTGTGTGCTTTGCTTAGCATTGTTGGGACAGTAGAGGGGTGCATTGGAATCAGAACTCCAAGTCTAGAACTAGCTGAAGGTCATTGAAGGTTATAAGTTACGGATCAGTCTGGGGCTCGGGCATGGGTACCTCAGAAAGGAGTGTCTGGTCTTGTTTTGTTTTCAAGTTGCTGATGGAGAGTTGGGCAGCCAGCCCCTTGGAAGGCTGAGCTGGGTGGGCTCTGTTGGTGGTTGCGGTTGTTTGGGTTTTATTCTTAATGTGATCTCAGTGTTAATATCTGCCTTGGGAAGTTCCAGTGTCGACCTCGGAATTTTAAGTGGGACAGTAGTTTTGGGGCAGTTGCCAACGTCACATGCTTTGCATGTCTAATTCTGAAAGACTGGCATGCATTATGCTAGGTTTGGGGAGGAGGGCACAGCGTTTCTAAGCCACTTGTCTGTCAAGGATTAATTTAACCTCTAATTACTACATTTTCTTCGCAGTTTGCTGCACGAACATGTTGTAACAAAAGCTCAAAGAAGTATGGTATTTCATTTCGCTGCCACTCTGAAATTAATTTGGGGGATATGGAGTCAAATCTGACACACTTGGTGTTAAAATAATTGTGCTGACACTTGAATTAAAGTGAACAATCTGGTTGTTTCTAGTGATTCCCCAGCGATGGGGTACAGAGCATTATTGTGTTAGTCGTAGCCACAGCCCTCAAAATGAGTCGTGATGATGTGGAGGAGTGTCACTGCACTAATCCCACTGGACATCGTGTGTTGCCTTCAGAGCGTGACTAATGCCCTGCGTAGTGGGGCAGCCAGGGAGCCTTTCCTACACACTAACAGGGCATGTGGTGAGGTCTCCTCCCACAGCAGAGCTGAGGCCATTACCAAATCAGAGCCTTCCAAGGGCCTGCTCCCAAGGCAAAACCTGTTCAGAGCATGGCGACGATGAAATTGTAAGATTAAAGTGCCAGGGATTCTCCAAGTAGGCTTCTCTCCCTCCTCCTCCTCCCTGCCCCCCCCCACTCTCCAAGGGGAGGCCCCTTGGCAGCCCTACCAATATCTTTTTGATCCTCACCTCCCCAAACAGCAGCAGTGGATGAGGGAGCCACAGGCCCATTCCCCACTCTGGGGTGGCTGGGAAGACCCTGGGTGGGAATACTTTGCAGCATGGTTTGGTTCCTATTTCGAAGTCCATGAAAGGAAACTTGTGGGATGAGGGTGATGACCAGTTTAGCCATTTGTTGGGCTTCATCTCCTTGCCTGGGCAGTTGTGGGGAGCCAGACTTGACACTCACACACACACCTCTACCTCAGTGGCAGAGAAGCGTGATCATGGCTCTTCGTTTCCTCCCAGGAAGGAGAGCCACTTTGTCTTTTAGAGTACATTTCGCCCCTGGATTTGAGAACTAGAAGCTGACATTGTCTCTCTTATCCTCAGCATATCCCTTCTGAAAGGTTAGGTATCCAGATAGAAAGGGCTAGATCCGAAGCCCTTGTTCCCCATATGGCTGGGGACAGGCTGTCTGACATTTGCAATCATGCCTTTGGGTTGGGATTTTGCCAAATCCTGCGCAAACCAAGTTCTGGTTCATTCCCCCTACCTCGCCCTTCCTGGATCTTAGACCTGCCCCTCCCCCTTCCCTGGAAAGGCAAAATGCTCAGCCCTCTGTGTCTTAGTGTGACTCCTTTCCTCGGGAGAATCTGGAACCTCTAACTTGAATTATGGGAGGCAAGGGTTACCATGCCTTGGAGAGCATCCGCTTTTCGGGCATAGGCAGGAGGTGTTCAAAGGTTAGGGGGGCCCTCTTGGAGCCCCCAACTAGTACCATGCCTGGCATAAAGCTGGTTCTGTTCATGAGATTGGAAAATGGCTAGGAGCAGCCCCTGGCTGCTAAGGCTGTCCTGAACTCGCTCCCAGAGAAGTGGACTCTACCTGGTCTCCTAAGCCCCGAATCATAAAAAATGATTCCTGTCTCACTGAAGTAGGGACGGCTCTTTGCCTTTTGTGGGTCATGAACTTCTTGCCGTTTGTGGGTCACGAACTTCTTTGAGAGCCTGCTGAAAATTGTGAGTCTTCTCCTTAGATCCCCCCACACAAGTATATGCAATGTTGCATCTAATTTCAGGGGCTCAGAGACCCTCTAGAAGCCTATTCATGGTTCCCTTGGGGATCCTTTGAGACAGGTTAAGAATGCCTCAATAGGGCGCCTTGGGCTGTGCCAGATTGGGTGGTCATGCCTGGTCACCACATGGGCATAGAAACACCATGATGTGGTGAAAGAACAGGAGCTGTGGTTTCGGCACAGGATATTGACTAGCTGTGGGATTTTAGGCAAGTCCCTGAACCTACCCGAGCTGCAGTGTCCTTAGTTGTCAGATGGCAATATGAGAATGCCAGTCCTACCCAGCTTAACGGCACCAGGGGAGATTCAGATGAGCTGGTGTTGGAGAGACGGTCTTGCATACATAAGACACACTCTCTGGTTGCTCTCTCTGGTGTCACTGGTCACTCATTTTGCCTTCCCTTTTTGCCTGTGAAATTTAACAAAAGCAAAGCAGGTTTCTTTTGACATGAAAAGTCCTTTTGTCCCTTTCACATTGTGTAAGTTACACCCAGGCAAGCTAGCATAAAAGAGTCTCTAGATCGGGAGGGACCTCCACGGGTATGCAGTGTGTCTGGGATCTCGGCAGTTCTGGAGGCCCTGCCTGGTTAGGGGTCCTGCTTGCCCAGTCCTCGGCGGCTCCCGAGTGGGGCCAGCATGTGTATACCTGGCCCAGTGCCCTGGAGGAGGTTTCATGTCAGCCGGCCACGGACGTTAGCAAATGTGGTCTGACATGGCAAATGGTTTGGTTTTCCACATTCCAGTACTGTCAGGGCTGGCATACGGGAGGTAAAAGTGGATTCTTGAATCTCCCCCACATCAGTGGAAAGGTCCAACCAGCTCCTTGTGAAAACTGGTTAGTGGACCTTCCCCGGGTTCTGGCCAGGGCCCTGTCCTGAGGGAGAGAAGCAGTTCTTTTTGGAGAAAAGCCTCAGGAGGGGTCTGCAGGCACTTTGGTGGGCGGGGGGGAAGTCAGCCTGGGAGAAAAGAGGCCTGCTGGACTTAATTCAAATAGCCCTCCTCCACCGCCCACGTCCAACCCTGGCAATGTGGAAGGACTTCTTCTCATGGCAAGGCCAAGAGGGCTGGTAAATTACAGATGGGGAAACTGAGGCCTGAGAGGGGCCATGCTTGCCCAAGATCACATGACAAGTCAGGAGCTGGCCGTTCGAGAACATAGATGAGCGTGAAGCCATGTTCTTGGTTGTTGTTGGATCTGCCTTCCCTCCGGGCTCTCTGGCTCCTGGCAATAGTATCTTTTCACCTCTTTTGATAACACAACCCCGTCTTCAGATTAACCTGGCCCTAATGAATGCTCAAGTTCTCAAAGTCAGTTTGAGAGAATAAATAGCTGGTTTGGAAAGTCCTTTGAACCCTCAGAGGACGATCCTGCTCATGTTGAGCCTGTTTGTACGCAGTTTGAGTCGAGGCAGCCATACGAATGTAGAGCTGGTTATTCCCCCCCGCTCCCCACCCCAAGTTAGGAACTTTTTGGAAGAGAGTTTGTTGCTAGGAGCTTAGGCTTTCTCTCTGCTTTAGAAAGAGAGGAGAGCTGTTTAGCTTTGAACTAGCTTGCAAACAGATTGAAGGGTCCCCCCTTTCTTTCTTTTGTTAAACCAGCCAGATATGCCAGGGCTGGTTAACTGGAGATCATGTTGAAAATGAGCGTTCAGTACTGGGTCATTATGCAGAGTGGCGCCAATACCCATCCTTTGCTAGAGTGTCTGGGTCTTAAGCTTCATTATTCATCTAGAGGGGGAGGAATCCTGCAAATCGCTTGAAAGTAGATGCCACCCAGCAATTTTAGGCATCCTCACATAATCATCTGAAATGATGCTGGTCTGTAAATTAGGAACTGTGACAGTTGGCGCTTGCCTTTTGGAAGAGTCACTGTCTGGGAGGGATCCCTAGGGCAATACTGGGAGGAACGTCCAGCTGGGGGACAGCTGATGTGTGCTCTTGGTCTGGCTGTGAGCCTCAGTTTCCCCATCTGTACAGTGAAGGAGTTGACTGGGGCACCTGAGCGTGCCTCCAGCTCTGACATTCTGAGTTGCAAATGAAACTCTTAATTACCTAAATCATAATTTTGTTCTTGAAATGACCAGAGACATGAAACCTTGAGGGTTTCATTTTAGTTAGGTAGGTGAGGCTTGTGACTGTTATATAAATGAGGACAGTTCTAGACGTTGGAGTAAAGACAAAAAGAATTACGTATTTACGTAGGACCGAAGAATGGGAAAGTGGACATTCCCTTAGAGATCCTGGTTTTTACACACGAGGATGCTAGGACTGGATGCCCCCTGCAAGCTGCTAGGAGGTGAGCTAGACCAGGACTCAGATATTCCCACTCTCGGCCTGCTGTGGGCTATCTCCCTACCCATAGTTCACACACCCTTACAGAAGAAGCATCCAGACGTCCAGCTCTTGGGTCTGCAGTCAGCAGAATATTAGGCTGTGAGATTTTGATTTCTAGCTATCAAGTAGCAGCTTATCAAAAAGGAATTTTTCCCCTTCCCCTGCCCCCAACAACGAAGAGTTGTTCTCAGCTAAAGTAAATATTTAATTTTGTTGGTCTTGTTCCAATGCCTAATGTGAAATAAAGCAGATTTTTTTTTTAAATAATGGGGTGTGGTCCTTGGGGAACTTGTTATCTGGAATTATTATTATTATTTATTTTTTAAGGGAGGGCACAGCTCATGCTGGCCCTTCCAGTGATCAAACTGGCAACCTTGGTGTTTTTAGCACCACGCTCTAACCAACTTAGCTAACCGGCCACCCCTGGAATTATTTTAATTTTAACATATGGGCTGCTTTAGGCTTAAGTTCACATATGCTAATTATATATATATATATATATCCTAAGCCATCCCGCCCTTATTTTTTTAATGAGTAACAGTTTGTCTTGTCTAAAAGAAGCTTTTAGTCTCTCAACTGTTTGCACCCACAGTACTTGGCATGTTCGCTTGTTTGTTTTTAAATCACATACACATGTTGACCACTACTAGTTCATGGGGTACTTACAAAATCTGCCTGGCTCCTCTCCACAAAGCCACCAGATCTGGACAGTTTTTTTCTCTCTTTTTTTTTAAAAATAAATTTTATTGGGGAATATTGGGGAACAGTGTGTTTCTCCAGGGCCCATCAGCTCCAAGTCATTGTACTTCAGTCTAGTTGTGGAGGGCGCAGCTCAGCTCCAAGTCCAGTCGCCGTTTTCAATCTTAGTTGCAGGGGGCACAGCCCACCATCCCATGTGGGAATGGAACTGGCAACCTTGTTGTTGAGAGCTCGCGCTCTAACCAACTGAGCCACTCAGCTGCCCCTCCGGAGGCTCAGTGGCAGCTCGTTGTCTTCAATCTACTTGTGGAGGGCGCAGCTCACTGGCCCATGTGGGAATCGAACCAGCAACCCTGTTGTTCAGAGCTCGCACTCTAACCAATGGAGCCATCCGGCCGCCCCAGGACAGTTTCTTTCAGTTCTAACCCAATCACCTGTTATCTGTGCCCAGCCAGCCCCTCCTCAGGCCTGGTGTGGGGCGGGGGACCAGTGTGTGGTGAAGAGTTAGCCTGGGTGCCAGGCCCAGCTCTGCTACCTCACTGTGTGACCTTGGGCAAGTCTCTTCCTCTCTCTGGGTCCCCCACGGTTCCTATCATGACAATAAAGGGGCTGGCCTAGAGGCGTAGAGGGCTCTCTTAGATTTCCCTCTTATTGGGTTGGATTGTTATATTTGGAGGCTGATTTGACCAGTGGAGTATATGAGCTTTAGATCCTTTCTAGAGGTAAAATTCAGTGATTGTCTGCACTGAAAGAGGTAGGTAGACATCAAGTCCAAGAAAAGTGAACCGTACTAGCACTTTTAAGTGTATGTACTTCTCTTCCCACATAGTTTCTGATGTCTGGCTGCCCTTTGGGAAAAAAAAGTATCTATTCCCTCCCTCTTACTCAGATTTGTTAAGAGCCTTGGCTTGAAATCTACAAAAAGGGAGGTGGGAAAGGAAAGCAGTACCCAAGACTTTTCTCTCTACTGTGGACCCTTGCCAGTGGTGGAGCCAATTGGGTTGCCTCTCCCCTCCCATTTGGACAGGTCAGTATGAAACTGGATCCCAAAGTAATCCAAAATTAGAACTTAGGGTGCTGGTCATTTCAGGAACTGGTCAAAAGTCATTTTGAAAAATTGATTCTACAAAGATGTTTTATATGTCTACTATATGCCAGACAGTGTTGCAGGAAGGATGGATGGATGGATGGGATGAATGGAAGGAAGGATAGACAGATACATGAAAGTTAAGATGTAAAAGACTACTAAATACATAATGTAAAGAACTTAACACAAATTAATACTGTGTGAGGGTGATGATACAAGAATGAATGAAACAGACTAAACAGTCTCATGGAAGGTAACCTAATGGGGGAGACCGACAATAGACAAGATTAATAAGTAAAAAATATAGTATGTCCGCGGTGATGAGTGTCTTGAAGCAAAATAAATCACAGAAGGGAGTTGAAGAGTGCCAGGGAAGAGTGCACTTTTAAATAGGATGGCCAGCAAGGACCTTGTTGAAAGGTCAGATTTGAGCAAAAACTTGCAAAACCATTTATCAACCAGGCCTGTGCTGTCCAATAGAAATATAATGCAAGCCAAAGATGCAAGCCACACATATCATTTTAAATTTTCTAGTAGCCACATTAAAAAAGAAGCAAGTGAAATTAATGTAATACATTTTATTTAGCCCAATCTATCAAAATCTAAAATAGTATTTCAACATGTAATCGACTTAAAAATTACTGTGATGGGGCACATTCTTTTTATCATAGTAAATCTTCACATTCCAGTGTGTAGTTTATACTCACAGCACATTTCAATTCAGACTAACCACATGTACCTCATGACTACCGTATTGGACAGCGCCTAACTAGACTCTTTAAGTTAAATATTCCCATTTTAGCAGGTCCCTGATAAACTACTTTATAGGGTGCTTTCTTTGCTGACTGGCCTGAAATTATTGAAAATAATGGATGTTGTTAACCATCATTAATCTGCATAAGTTCTTTCACCGTGAGTATTTGTTAACCTTTTACATCTTAACTCTTCGTGTACCTACATGTACCTGTCCATCCGTCCATCCATCCACTCTCCACAATGGCTCTACCTGAAAGAAGTCCTCCAATTGTCAGTTTTTCTGCCTTGTGGGCTGGGTTCTGAATGGGGATCTGGAGGAAGTTCAGTGGTCCAGCTGGTGGCTGCCATACTGAGCAGAGTTTTTGAGGAGCATTGGCAGCAGATATTTTGTCAGAAGGAAGGCTCCAGTTTCGACTTGAAACGTATGAAAACAGCAGTTCCCTGAATACCTGTAGGTGCCTGGAGACTCCTGTCCTGGTGCCTCTTGGAAACCCATGCATCAGCTGAGAACATTTTCTGAGGCTCGGCCCTCAAGCCTGTGTTCTTTGCCCCTGCATCTTCTCCCTGGGGGGTTAATTGATCACTTTTAAGCTTTATTTAAATTTTTAGTTTGACATAAATTCAGACTTCAAGAAAAGTTGCAAGAATAATACAAACAATTTCTGAGTACCTTTCACTCAATTCCCCAAATGTTAATATCTTACCACATTTTCTTTGTTTTCTCTCTCTCTCTCTCTCTCTCTCTCTCTCTCTCTCTCTCTCTCTCTCTCTCTCCAGCTTTTTCTGAATTGCGTGAGAATAAATTGTGCTCCTTTATCCCTAAATAGTTGGATGTATATGTTCTAAAAACAAAGACGTTCTCTTGCATAAGTGTAGGATATTGATCACATTGGTACCAATCAGATCTAAAGATCTTAAACCTTATTCAGATTTTGCTGATTGTCCCAAAAGTGTCCTTTATAGCAAAATAAAACTCCAGGATCATATGTTGCATTTGGTTGTTACGTTCCTCTAGTCTCCTTTAATCTGGAACAATTCTTCAGTCTGTGTTTGTGTTTTGTAGCATTGGTATTTGTGAAGAGGACAGGCCAGTTATTTTGTAGAGCGCCCTTCATTTTGTGTTTGTCTGGCATTTCCTTGTGATTAGATTCAGGTTCTGCACTTTTGGCAGGAATACCACAGAAGTGATTCTGTGTCCTTCTCAGTGCATCATATCGTGAGGTACGTGATGTTGACTTACTTCATTATTGCTGATGGTTAACGTGGTGTCTGCCAGATTTCTCCACTGTCAACTTACTATTAATATTTTCCCCTTTGTAATTATCTTATGGGAATATATTTTGAAGGTATGTTAATGTCCCGTTACTCTGCAAACTTCATTCACTAGTTTAGCATCCATTGATAGTCCTTGTCTGAGGCAAGTTTATTATGCTGGTTGCCAAACAATGAATTTTTAATTCTGTCATCCATTCTATCCTTATTATTTGGCTTTCTACTGTAAGGGAGTTTTCCTTCCTCCCTCATTTATTATATATTAATTTATATCAGGTCAACGCATAGATAATTATTTTGTTCAATGAGTTATAATTCTTTATTCATTATTTATTGTGATGCTCAAATTCTCCCAGGTTTGGCCAGTGGGAGACGCTTTATGCTGCCTCTTATGTCTTGATGTGTCCCTAATCATTCTCTGAGGATGGCCTTAATTTCTGGCACAACAAGATGCTCCAGGCTCATCTTGTACACTTCTGATTCGGCCCTAAACATCAGCCATTTTCCCAAGAATACCTAGTTTCTTTTAGTGGAGAATGGTATTTACAAACCAAGATCTGGGCAATAGATAGGTGTATGCTCATTTCTACAGGAGTATCATTGCGAGTAGACCCTCTCAGTTCACAAAGCTAGGAAATTAATTATTTAATTAACTCACATCTATACTTCATTTTATTTTGTTATTTTATTAATTTTTATTATTGTGGCAACTTCTCTATTGATCATGAGTTTACTCTGATACCTCTAAATTCCGTCCAACAGCAAAGTTCATTCTATCTTTCCCCTTTCAATATTTGTAACTCCCTTTTATGACAGTGACAAATCTCTCTGTTACTATCCATAATATATTTGCCCATTTACTGAATCCTAGGATACACGGAAAGTAGTTTCAGAATTGCTAACCCATCACTCTGTGAAAACAAACCTATTAACTAGAGTGCAATATTTGTTTAGAATTCATTTTGTCTTTAGTTTAAGGATATATTGTCCAAAGACTGTTAAAAATTACCTGGCTCCAGTGTGGTCATTTGAATATGGTTCAGTTCACTTGTTCCTGTTTAGATTCCTGGGGTTTCTGTTTTCCTATACTTGTTAATTTATATTAAATTTATTGAGGTAACATTGGTTAATAACATTTTATGAATTTTAGCTGTACAACATTAAAATTCAGTATCTGTGTACTCTAATACATGCTCACCACCCCAAATCTAGTTTCCTTCTATTACCATATATTTGACCCCCTTTACCCAAGTCACCCTCCCCCAACCCCCATCACCTCTGATGACCACCATTCTGTTGTCAGTATTTATGAGTTGTTTTTGTTTGTTTTGTTAGTTTGTTTAATTCTTTCTTTTTTGAGCTTCTGAAATAACAGCATAATTCCAAAAGTGAGAACTGGACAAAAGTGACACCTCCCATTACTTCTGTCCTTTCCACCTCATTCCATTCATCCCATCTAAATAACCAACCTCATTTGTTCTCCTGCTTTTCTTTTTGCACAAATGAGCAGATATTTATGCATTTTCCTACACTCCTTGCTTTCTCACATGAAGGGTAATAGACTATAGACGCTCTTTTGGGCTTTGCTTTTTTACATGACAGTACATCCTAGCAATCACTTCATATCAGTTCATAGAGATCTTTCTCATTTTTTTTATTACAGTGTTACATGGCTTTGTGTATGTAGATGTACCATAGCTTATTCAACCACCCTGCCATGTATGAACATGTAGCTTGTTCCCAGTATTTTGCCATTACAAACCATGCTGCAATCAACAACCTGACGCATATGTATTTTCAGTTTGTTAGACGTGTATCTTAGGGGTAGATTCCTAGAAGTGGAATTGGTGTGTCAAAAAGTAAACACATATATAGTTTTGTTAGGTATTGCCAAATTCCCCTCCTGACAGGTAGTACCAATTTACATTCCCATCAGAAATGTGTGTCTTTATCCCTAAAGCCTTGCCAATAGTGTTTAGTATACTTTTAAATTTTTGTAAATCTGATACGTGGTAAATGGTATCTGATTAATTTTAATTAGAATTTTTCTAATTATAAGTGATGTGAAGCATCTTTTCATATGCTTTAGAGCCGTTTTTGGTGGGTGTGTGTGAATTATTTATTCATGTCTTTCTCCCTTTTTCTGTGTTTTTTTTTTTTTTTTTTTTTTTTGGTATTTTATCCTCAATTTTAAGAGTTTTTGTATTAATGATATCAATTTTTTTAAAGTTTTATTTATTTTAAGTGTGTTTTTCCAGGACCCATCAGCTCCAAGTCAAGTAGTTGTTTCAAACTAGATGTGGAGGGTGCAGCTCATAGTGGCCCATGTGGGTATCAAACCGACGACTTTGGTGTTAAGAGCACTGCGCTCTAACCAACTGAGCTAACCAGTCGCCCCCAATGATATCAGTTTTTTAAAATATAATGTATCTTGCAAGTAATTTTCCTGATTTGTTTGTCGTTTTTGATGTTTGTTTTTCTTTGCCACGCAAAAGTATTTTATGTAGTCAAACATCAATCTTTTATTTTATTGCATCTGGATTTTGAGTCACAGTTACAAAGCCTTTCCTCACACCACAGTTAAAGAGGAATGCACCCATTTTTCTTCCAGTATTTGTAGGGTTTCACGTTTTACATTTAGATTCCTAATCCATTTGGAGTTTATTCTTGTGAATGGTTATATAGCATGGATCTTTGCCTATTTCGTATGGCTATTCAGTTATTACAACCCCATTTTTAAAAACATCTATCTTTGCCCCCAGTGATTTAAAATGTCACCTTTATCATATATTCAATTCCTATATATAATTGAGAATATTTCTAGATGTATGTTTTATTCCACTGGTCGATTAATCTGTTCTTCCTCCAATACCACAGTGTTTTAATCATAGAAGACTTACAGTATGATTCTTAAAAACTTTTTGTTTTTACTTAATTGTAGATTTACATGGTGTCGCAAATGGTAAGATTTTGTTATTATTTTATGGCCGAGTAATACCATTTAAGGCAACATGGATGGACCTGGAAGGTATTATGCTAAGAGAAATAAGTCAAATAGAGAAAGACAAATACCATGTGATCTCACTGATATGTGGAATCTAAAGAACAAAATACACAAACAAAACAGGAAGAGACTCATAGATACAGAGAACAAACTGATGGTTGCTGGATGGGAGCGGGATTGGGTGGCTGGGTAAAAAAGGTGAAAGGATTAAGAAGTACAGATTGGTAGTTACAAAATGGTCACGGGGATGTAAAATACAGCATAGGGAATAGAGTCAATGATATGGTAATAACTATGTATAGAGCCAGGTGGGTACTAGACTATTCGGGGGGATAAAAAATTGTAGTTTTATGGATGGATCTTGAGAGTATGATGCTAAGTGAAATAAGTCAGACAGAAAAAGCAGAGAGCCATGTGATTTCACTGATATGTGGTATATAAACCAAAAACAACAAAAGAACAAGACAAACAAATGAGAAACAAAAACTCATAGACACAGACAATAGTTTAGTGGTTACCAGAGGGTCAGGGGGGTGGAGGGTGGGAGATGAGGGTAAGGGGGATCAATTGGTTTTAATTCTTGTTTAATGTTTGGTAGAACTTTCCAATGAAATTATCTGGGTGTGGTGGTTTTTTTGGGGGGTGGGGGATTAAATTATGAATTCAATGTCCGTAATCGTGATAGGGCTATTCAAAAAAATCTATTTGATTGTGCTTTACAAGGAATTGGTTCATTTCATCTAAGTTGTCAAATTTATTGCGTGTAGAGTTTTTAATAATATTCCTTTATTATCCTTTTGATGTCTGCCAGGAATGTAAGTGATACCCCCTGCTTCATTTCTGATATTAGTAATTTATGTCTTCTCTATTTCTTTTCATTCTTACTAGAGGTCAATTTTACTGATCTTTTCAAAGAAGCAGATTTTTGTTTCATTATTTTTCTCTATTGTTTTTCTGTTTTCAATTTCATTGATTTCTTATCTTTATTATTACCTTCTGCTTTGGGTATATTTTGCTTTTCTTTTCCTACATTCTTGAGGTGTAAGCTTAGATGATTGGTTTAGCTTAGATAGTAATTTGAAACTTTGCCTCTTTTCAAATGTATGCATTTAGTGGTATACATTTCCTTCTAGCACTGTATGAACTGTGTCCCACACATTTATATAAGTTACTTTTCCATTTTCATTCAGTTCTATGCATTTTTTAATTTCCTTTGAGACTTCCTCTTTGACCCATGGATTATTTAAAAGTGTATTGTTTAATTTCTAAGTGTTTGGAGATTTTCCTGATTTCTTTCTGTTACTGATTTCTAGTTTGCTTCCATTGTTATAGAAGAACATACTGTGTGTGAGTTCAGTTCTTTTAAATTTGTTGAAGTGTGTTTTAGGGCCAAGGATATGGTCTACCACGGTTATATGTTCCATGGGTCCTTGAAACGAATGTGTAATCTGCTATTGCTGGATGGAGTGTCATCTAGATCCTGTTAATTGATGGAGTATTTTTGAGTTCTTCATCTTTCTTGATTCTGACGAATGGTTGTATCTATTGCTGAGAGTGGGATGTTGAAGTCTTCAACTCTAACGTGGATTTGTCTATGTCTCCTTTTAGCTCTCTCAGTTTTTGCTTCATTTGATTTGAGACTGCTGTTTGGTGCAAACACATTTAGGATCATTATGCCTTACTAGCAGATTGACTCTTTTATTATGTAATGTCTGTGTATCTCCAATAATTTGCTTTGCTCTGAAGTCTTTTTCTGATATTAGTATAACCACTACTGCTTTTTAAAAATAATGTTTGCACGGTGTATCTTCTCTCTTCCTTTTGCTTTCAACCTACCTATCCTGTTGTAGTTGGAGTATCTTTTAGATAGACTGTAGTTGGGGCATTTCTAAAAATCTACTGTGCCCATCTCTATCTTTTAATTGATGTGTTTATACCATATGAATGTAAGGTAATTGTGGATATGTTCTATCTTAAGTGTGCTATTTTATCATTTGTTTTCTGTTTGCTTCCTCTGGTTTTGGTTCCTCTGTTTCTCTTTCCTTGCATCCCTGTGGGTTACTTAGCTGTATTTTAGGATTCCATTTTGATTTATTTAGTGTTTTTGAGTATCACACTGTAGACTTTTCTTAGTGACCAGTTAGTGTTACTCTAATAACTGTATACATAAGTAATTTATCACAGTCTGCAGTTTATCACTTTGAACAAAGTATAGAAATCTTACTTCCATTTAGATCTGTTTATCCTCCCTACTTTTTAAATATAATTGGTGTAACTATTCTTCTATACACACTGAGTATCAGAGGAGATGGTGTTATATTTTTGTATCATCTATCAAATATTATTTAAGAAACTCGTGAAGAGAAAAGTTTATTATACTTATCACCTATTCTGAATTTCTTCTTTCCTTTATGAAGTTTCAAGTCTTTTTCTGTTATTTCCTTTCTGCTTACAGAACTTCTTTTAGCGATTCTTTAATGGTGGGATTATTAGCAGCAACATCTCAGTTTTCTTTCATCTGAGAATGTCTTGATTTTCCCTTCATTCTTGAAGGGTATTTTTTTACTAGATATATAATTTTGAGTTGACCATTCTTTCTTTCAGGACTTGAAAAATGTTATGCCACTTCCTTCTGCAGGAGCTACTCCATGGTTCCTAAAAAGAAATCCCCTGTCATTGGAAGTGATAGATCTCTATAAGTAATGTGTCATTATTGTCTGATTGTTCTCAAGATTTTTTTTTTTTCTTGCATTTCAGTTTTTAAAAATTTAATTATGAATGTCTTGGCATGGATTTCTTTGGGTTTTTCCTGTTTGGATTATCTTGGACTCTAGAGTCTCTAGGTTTATGGTTTTGCCAATTTTTGAAAATTTTCAGCCATTATTTCTTTGACTAATTTTTCAATCTCACTCTCTCTTCTTCTGTGCCTCCAATGATACAAATGTTGGATCTTTTGTTGTTGTCCCACAGGTCCCTGAAGGCTTGCTCTTTATCTTCCTCCTCCTCCTCCTCTTTTTTTTTTATTGGGGAAGGGGAACAGGACTTTATTGGGGGACAGTGTGTACTTCCAGGACTTTTTCTCCAAGTCAAGTTGTTGTCCTTTCAATCTTAGTTGTGGAGGGTTCTGTTCAGCTTCAAGTTGTTGTCCTTTCAGTCTTAGTTGTGGAGGGCGCAGCTCAGCTCCAGGTCCAGTTGCCGTTGCTAGTTGCAGGGGGCACAGCCCACCATCCCTTGTGGGAGTCGAACCGGCAACCTTGTGGTTGAGAGCCCGCGCTCCAACCAACAACTGAGCCATCCGGGAGGCAGTTCAGCTCAAGGTGCCATGTTCAATCTTAGTTGCAGGGGGCAGAGCCCACCATCCCTTGCGAGACTCGAGGAACTGAACTGGCAACCTTGTGGTTGAGAGCCCACTGGCCCATGTGGGACTCAAACCGGCAGCCTTCAGAGTTAGGAGCACGGAGCTCTAACCGCCTGAGCCACCGGGCCGGCCCCTCCTCCTCTTTTTTTAGTTTACTTTTCCTCCGTTGTTCAGATTGCCTGAATTCTGTTTATATGCCCTCGAATTCATTAATTCCATCTTCTCTCATCTCCACTGTAATAATGAGCCCTTCAGTGAGTTATTTCATTTTTGTTATTGTATTTTTTAGTTCTGTAACTTCCATTTGATTCTTTTTTATAACTTCCATTTCTTTGCTGATATTTCGTATTTTGTTAATTTGTTTCAAGAATATTTGTAATTGTTTGTTGAGCCAACACTACCCTGGTGGGGGAATGGGTGCATGCTTGTACTTTTGACACCTCTGGGCAGAGGAATCAGAGTGTGGCCATCTGCTTACATGGGGTGAAGGAGGGGGGTGGAATATCATCTTCCTACTTTGTCTGGCTGGCGGTGGCTTTTCTCTTCATGTTGGCTGGAGTAGCGTGGGGGTTTTCAGGAAAGTTTTCTTTCCTTTAGGCCACCTTTCCCACAGTGCTTTGACTAGTGGGAAAAGCCTTTTAATTGAACCTTTTTTTTTATTGTACCTGCTGGCAGTTCCAGGTTAGAGGCTTCTGCAGTGTCCTGTCTAGTATATATAGGAGTCAATAAGGAAACCCAGGGAATTCACGGCTGTGCTATTCCTCAAGTCTCTAGGTCCCTAGGTTGACCACCTTTTCTTTCTGCATTCTAGACCTCTTCCTACGATTGTATGTCATATTATGTTTGTTTCTGCAGTTTGCTTTCTGAAAAGTTTCTAATTGTGGTAAAATACTTGTGAAATGTATCATCTTGACCATTTGTAAGCATACATTCAGTATTGTTAAGTGTATTTACATTGTTGGGCAATGTGCAGGTGATTTTAGTGGTAAGATGGAGGACCGGGGAGGAATCTGACTACTATTCCATCCTGGTCAGAACCAAAAGTGTCCTATGTTTTCCTGGCTATTCTTGTATGCCTGTATTTCCATGTGAAATTTAATATCAACTTGTATAGCAGTGTTAAAAACAACAACAACACTTGTTGGCGGTTTGTTTTTAATTAGGATTGCATTTGATATTGATAAGCTAAAAGAGAACTGACATCTTTTTGATGTTAAGCCATTTTATTCTAGTGCAAAGGGTATCATTTCATTTGTTCAGGTCTGCTTTTCAGTCTTTCTGGAGTGTTTTAGCATTTCCTTCATAGAGGTTTTCTACGTGCTTGTTCCTTTTCTTTCTAAGGGTGTTATTTTGTTTGTTTTTGTAAGTAGAGGTTTTTTTTTCTATTGTGTGTGTCCCCTCCCTGGTTGATTGAGTCATGACGTAAACCAGTGACTCTCAAATCTGGATCTCCAGTCTGTCACTTGACCTCCAGACACAGATTTGTAACAGTTTTATCCTACCTGCTTACCTGGCTAGCCCTCTCACACCTTCAACATCTGCAAGGATCCATTTTTCTTCTTCCCTGCTCTCTTCCACCCTCACTCCAATAATAGTAACACCAGAAACTGTGGAGCTATTTCCAACTCATCTTTTTACACCCACTCACCAGCTAATTGGTCATTCAGTCCTGATATTCTAACATTTTAGAAGTTATGATCCTGAAATCTCCATGTTAGACGGAATTAGAGTCATGCAGCCTAACCATACTTCTGATGCCTAAATTCTCTATTCAGTGTCTCCATTATGTGGTCTCTGGCATGTGCTTAAACATATATTTCCAGGGACAGGAAACTTCCTTATGTGGCAATCTATTTTATTTATCTTTCATCACCTCCTTGCTAAAATCATCACCCTGTGCTTATTGAGTACCCACCTGAACCCATGACCCTATGGCCCTTGCCTGGACTGCTGCTCCAGCTTACAATGGTTCTTTCCGATCTCTCTGTGGACTTCTAATGGGGTTTTCCTGCAGCACCGTCACAGTTCTGGCCATGGCTCTGCCAGGTTCCAGTACACAGACTGAAAGCCAAACTTCTTTGCGTAACATCCAGGGCATTTTCGGAGCTGAACCCCAGGCTTCTCCCATATCATCTCCAGCTACTCTGGGTGGCAGGAAGAAGAAGGAGAAGGAGGAAACGAAGAGGGGAAGGAGGAGGAGGAGAAGAAGCAAGAATACACTAGCTTTCCAAAGGCCTGTATCAACATTCGTTGTGGATAGTCCTTCTTTCCTTCTCTATCAGTGGAGGTAGAGAACTGGCAGCATCAGCATCTTAGCAGGAAGGCTGTCAGCGATCATTACACCGAGGCCAATAAATAAATAGAACATCAATGACCATGAATACAAAGCCAACTCTAGAACGCTGCCTCCTCCATGAACCCCCATAGGACATTTCTGTTTTCTAGAAGTATTGATTGTTTGCAGCTTTGTAGTATAATTATTGGGAGAAGGTTAATTCCTTTAGGACAGGGACTGTGTTGGATCCATCTCTGTATCTTCCACTCTGTCTTCTTATCAGAATTCCATTCACTCACTAGGGTCCCACTCAGAATGTCACTTCTTCTGGAAATCTTTCTCCAGTCTCTTCAGCAGAATTCATTCCACAAACATTTCCTGAGGACTGAGGATGAAATGCTGGTGAGGTGTGCTTTCTGCCCTGGAGGCGCTTGCCATCAGATCAGGCTTTATGACCCGCAAAGCTTCACTGTGTGATGTATGTCATAGGTCAACTTCTCCCACTGAGCTCCAAGTCCAGTGCCCAGCCCTGAGTAAACTCTCAGGGGGATGGATGGTTCCAGACGAAGTGATATGGACATTGAGGGAAAGGAGAGGATGTATGGCTCAGAGGTCACTTGCAGTGAGAAGAGGTCATACAGAGCAGAAGCCATTACTCAAGCAGCTGGACCTATGCTTAGGCCTCAAGGGTGTGAGTCTGAGAGCAGTAGGGGGTCCAGATGGTTAAATACAAGACAGAGAGGGGCTGGAAAATGTGCAGGACTCCAGAGACCATGCTCTGGAACTTTCTCTGTAGGGAGTGTGGCACCACTCAGATTTCTGAGCAGGGAAGATGGTCAGATCAGTGTTTTGGAAAGATTGCTCTGGCTGCAGATAGAGGATAAATTGGAAAGCAGAGACTGCAGACAGAGGTGGTCTCCTGGGAGGAGGCTGTGGCAGGAGTCCAGGGGAAAGATGATGGGGATAAACCAGGGCAGTGGAAGGAGATAGACCTGACAGATGGTTGAGAGGCAGAATCAACAGATGGCTATTACTCTAAAGACAGGCTTGACTGATGTTTCATCCATACAGAGACGTGGGCTAGAATCTGTGATAGAAATACTTTATTAACAACTGTGCAGGGTGTCAACTCGGAGACTTGAATGGTATTGTGGGTTGAATTGTGTCCCCAAAAGATATGTTGAAGTCCTACCCCACACAACCTATGAATGTGACTGCACTGGGAAATAGTCTTGGCAAATGCAATCAAGTTAAAATAAGGTTATTAAGATGACCCCTAATCCAATATGATTGGTGTCCTTATAAAAAGAGGGAAAGTTGGCATAGAGACACACAAGGAGGAGAAGGCCATGTGAAGGCAGAGACAGAGATGGAGTGATGTACCTACAAGCCAAGGAACACCAAGAATGGCCAATAGCATAAGAAGCTAGGAGAGAGGTATGGAACAGAGTTTTCCTCAGAGCCTCCAGAAGGAACCAACGCTGCCAACACCTGGATGTGGGACTTCCAGCTTCCAAAACTGGGAGACAATTAATTTCTGTTGTTTTAAGCCAGCCAGTTTGTGGTAATTTGTTATGGCAGCCACAGAAAATGAACACAAATAGTATGAAAACAATTACACAGGCTCTCAGGGACTGTTGCGAGGATGATAAGGAGATATTCATGGTGTAAATCTCTGGCAGTAGCTGTATTGGTGGCTTGGGAAGAGCTCATCTTGTATTTTGGACGCAGCTTGTCCCACTGCTCTTTTAAAGGGAGCCTCATTAGAAAAAAAATATTGGGTGTTGCACCGAAGTTGTCACAAGCTCTTGTCAGAGAAATAAGATGGTTTCCTAAGACAGCTCCAAATTCTTTGTGCCCTGTGGCTTAAGTGGTTTTCTCCTGGTCACAGACTGGAAGTTCCTTGGGGAGGTTAGAATCCCGCCCTGGGGTGGGGTGGTGTTCCTTCTGCTCTACCTCAGTAGCCCTCGCCTCATCCCTTATTTGTGACCGTTACAGACTTCAACTCGTATGTCTTCTAGCAGAGGATTTTGATTTAGAAAGCAGAGAAAAGGCGAAAATATTAAGTCATTGCAGTCCATACCCTAGAATATTATTCAGCCATGAAAAGGAGCGAAGTTCTGATGTATGCTACAACATGGATAAACCTCCAAGACATACTTCTAAGGAAAAGAAGCCAGCCACAAATGATCACATACTGTATGACTCTATTTATATGAAATGCCCCAAATAGGTAAATCCATAGAGACAGACAGCAGATTTATGGTTGCCACGGTGGGAGATGGGGAATGGGAGATGGGGAGTGACTGCTAATAGGTCCAAAGTTTCTCTTTGGGGTGATGAAAATGTTTGGGGACTAGACAGAGCCTATAGTGGCACAGCATTGTGAATATACTAAATGACACTGAACTTCACACTTTAAAATGGCTAACTTTATGTTATGAGACTTTTACCTCAATAAACAAAGTCATTGCAGGCTTGAAAACATGTTTTATGGTTTGATTTCTGAAAATTTGGAGACCAGTAACCGTATCTGTGGCCCTGAGGGGGGCAGGGATGGTCTCTCCACCTTTAGCTACATAAGTAGAAGGCGGCACAGAGGGCCCAAGTGAGCAAACATTCGCTCCCATTTGTCCACGTGGAATGAAGTGCAGGCTACCCACCTGGTAGGACATTACGTGCTTCCATCTGACTTCTGAGTGAATCAACTGTACCCTGTGGTGGAAAAAGGGTAAGAGGGAAGTGTAAGGAGGCAAGGCCTGCTGCATTCCCTCCATTGTTGTTAAAGGATCGCTCCCCACAGTTGTGATTTTAAAGAGCAATTTCCTTCACAATCAGTTTCTCCCTAGGCTGTGGCTTCCTGGGAGCCCTCCAGAAAATTTCAGTGAAAATATATGGGAGACCCTCATCCAGAAAGCTGAGCAAGCACAGGCCCATCAGAGTGATGAGCATGGATGCATCCTATGAGATGTCGAAAATTGCCCATATTCTCATCCTCTGAGGCTCAAGGATATCACCGAAAACAGGAAACTGAGCTGCTGGGGGTTATTTTGCTGCTTTGTCCAGATAAAATTGCCATAGAATAAATTGCACGTATTTAAAGTACAATTTGATTCGTTTTGACACGTGTACACCGTCACCATAGTCAAGATAATGAATATGCCCATCAACCCCCGAAGTTTTGTGGTGCCCCTTGGTAATCCCTCCCTTTTGCCCCTCTCCACTGTCCCCAGGCAACCACTAATGTGTCTCTGGCAATCCTGAGTACTTTGCATTTTCTAGAATTGTGTATAAATGGAATCATAGAATAGGAACTCTTTTTTTTTTGTCTGGCTTCTTTCGTTTGGCATAATGACAGATGCAGTCATGTTGTGTATATCAGTGGTTCATTCCTTTTTATTGCTGAGAATTATTCTGTTCTATGGATTATGCTGCAATTCATTTATCCATTCACCTGTTGATGGGCATTTGGGCTGTTTCCAGTTTTTTGGTGAATATAAATATAGCTGCTGTCCACATAAGTGTACAAATGTTTATGTAGACATATTCTTTCCTTTCTCTTGAGTAAATAGTTAGGTTCTAAGTGTATGTTTAACTTTGAAGACATTCCTAAACTGATTTTTTTCAAAGTACCGTGTTTCCCCGAAAATAAGACTGGGTCTTATATTCATTTTGGCTCCAAAAGACACATTAGGGCTTATGTTCAGGGGATGTCATCCTGAAAAATCATGCTAGGGCTTATTTCCAGTTAGGGCTTATTTTCTGGAAAACACGGTAGTTGTACAATATTACATCCCATGCTGGTGTGATTTTTAAAATCCATGGCTTTCTATGGGGTTGGAAGAGGTTCGTGGTTTTTCACACATGTTCTGTAGCAAATTAGACATTGGGCTGGGTCCAGAAATAACCTTTGTTCTATGTTATGAAACAAGATTGGAAGGAGTGGCAAGCGGTGAAGGGAAAACTGGATGTGGGAGACAGGTTTGGGAATAAGGGAACATCCACAGGAGTCAAACTGGCCCCTTTGAAGGGAAGATTGAGAACTGCGGGTGGCTGACGGAAGGGAGGGGACAGCCAAGTATTCAGAACCTTTCTCCTGGCTGCCTGCTGGAGAATTGAAACTCTCTGGAAAATGAGTGGGCAGTTGTTCCGGGCACCCACTCCTAGGCCCTGGAGCCCACCTGTGTGACCGTGTTATTGCCTGGGTCTAGGAACCATTGCAATGGGGCAGCATGTACTTGGCCTACATCTTAGAATAAACCAGAAAGAGAGGGCAGTTGTGACATTACCTGTTTTCCACCCTTCCAGTGCTTGCTGTTTTGTACAGCCCCTCTTCTCTTTCCTGTTATCTCTTTAAAGGCTGATTGGAGAGAGGTGAGGTGGGGAGGGGGTTGAGTGATACCACAGGTCCCCCTGTGAGACAGACGCCTTTGTGCCTCTGTCGCTCTTGGGAGACTGCCAGACCTGGAGGCAGCAAACTTCTGTTCTACCTCTGGCTCTTCCAGAGCTGTCGGGCTGCTCCCCTCCCTGGGCCTCAGTTTCCCCATGTGCAGGATATGGCTCAGACTAGGTGGTATCTGAGGGTTCTTCCAGTACTTGACTCCAAGGATGCTAACTTGAGCCCAGCTTCAGAGCCTCGTCCTAGCCTTTGAGTTGCCATCGGGAGTTTGTTGCAGACATTTTCTATCATACCTCTCTTCTTAGACATTTACTCTAACTGCACCTAATGGAGTCTTTTGTGCCCTGGTGAAGTGAAGTTCAGTCTCCTCGGGCCATCCTTGGGTTTAAAGTGATGGGATGAGGAGTAAGAGAAAGGTCTGAGCACTTAACTGGGCTTGTCCTCTCAGCCAAGCATGTGTGCGAACTTTCTTCATATGCTAAGAAGGTCCGTGACAGTATCTCGTCCTTACCAAGTCTGGATTGGACATGGTCCTCAGAACTTTACACTCGGTGGCTCTTTTGAACCCTCACAGAACCTGATGGGTAGATGCTATTATTATTGCCTCCATTTTACAAAGGAGGACATTTAGGCACAGAAAGGGTCACGTCCTTCCTCCCTGTCACATAGCTGGGGCATGGCAGCGCTGTTAAAGCAGAAAATGAATTCATGCAAGGACCTCCTTTCCCAGCAAGATGCAACCCACGCAGGCAAGTCAGAAAGGGAAGGCACACTGTCCTCGGCCCTCCATCACCTCGCAGAGCCTGGCTAGAAATGATCCCAAATAAGGGCCACCCAAACTGAACTACTCTGAATTTCAAAGTGCAGCTTTAATTCCCTCGTGTCCCTGGGCTCATCTGGGTGCCTACAGGAAACCTTGAGGCTCAAGCCAAGAGGAGGTGGGTCCCATGTTCCCTGAAAGATCCACCCTATTAGTATTTTTCCATCAATATAGTAACACACTTGTTCTAGAATTTCTCTGTGGCAGACATTGGCTGGGTTTGGGCTGCTCTGAGGGAGACACAGGCAGAGGAGCAGAGCCTCCCTGGAGTGATTCAGGCCGAGAGGGGAGGACAGTGCCCCTTTTCCATGGAGCAGGGCTTCTAGAATAGCATAGAACAGGGGTCCGAGGTCTGACTCAGCCTCTCCCTGCCCCTCCCTCAGTCTCCATCTCCACATCGTTTTCATCTCTGAAAGCTGCTTCTCAGCCGTTTCCCAAGAGGGTCTGACTCATGATCCCAAGCTGTCTCACCGGGGAAAAATGTTGGAGTGCCTGGCGACAATTACAGCCCATGGACACGGCCTCCATTTGAATGGGCCCAGCCATCCCAAATAAACCAGCAGGCCTGTGTCTGGAAACCAGACATGGGGCTCTCAGGAGACCCTCTTTCACCAGCCATCAGAAGGCTCATTATACCTGGACATGGGTAGGGGAGGGTCCTTATAGCACTTGTGATGGGTGCTTTCTGAGCTCTCTGGGGCCAAGCTGGTTCTCAGACTTTCTGGAAAGGAAGAGGATCAGTACTGGGTGCTGGTGAAATGACTCAAAGGCCAGGATTCCTAACCCTTTCTGTGCCATGGATGCCCTTAGCTTTCTGGTGAAAGGTAGGGACCTTTCTCAAAAAAAAAAAAAAAAAAAGTTTTTAAATGCACACAACAAAACAATGGGATCACAAAGGATACCAGTTAGATCAAAATAGTTATCAAAATACTTATATTAACAAATTTGTGATATGTTTATTTAAGTGCTTCTTAACACTTAATTAACTTAGAGATCTAGCAGTAGGTCTAGTGCAATTTCAAGGTACTGATATTTGGAGATTCCGGCTCTGACTAATGTGACATAAAAATATCTGTGATTTCTCTTGGCAACAAAGTCACAGGTTCTGTAAATATTACTGTGGCTTATTGCCAGCCTCCATAATTGAAGGAAATGCTAAATTTCAGTTAGAGGTTAGTGAAAATAGAGATGTAATCTTTTCCCCATTTGAGTTTACAGATTTCTCTCCATGAACCTTAGGTTAAGAGCCTCAAGCTAAGGCAACATTGAAACTTATGTAATTGGATGGGATGGTTTTTCCCCCCTGATTTCTCAGCTAAGTCAAACTGTTGACCTTAGAACATTTGCTTACACTCTACTTTCTTCTTACTGCCAACCAGGGAACTTAGGTTCCAGTCCTAGCTCCCCCACTTATGTCCTGTGTGACTAGGTGAGTTGCTGACCCTCTCTGAATATCAGTTTTGTCCTCTGTCAAACGGGAATAGTAATAGCATCTACCTCCTAGTGTTGACAAGAGGATTAAATGAGATAGTGCTTATGAAACATCCTGGCACTATGTTAGCCCTTCATAAAGACTAGCTCTAATAATTATTATAGGATGCACACAGGCAGGGGAGGGGGCAGTGGTGTGTTGAACCTCGTCCCCGAAAGCCAACTGTTACATTTTCAGCAATTTTGTTCACTTTTTGACATCATGTTGGTAGCTTAAAATTGGCCACAGTGAGAGTATTTACAACAGAAATCATCAGTTGCTGCAATAGAGCTTTGAATCAGAGCCTTTTTCCCTGGAGAGCTGCTTGTTAAACATTTATGACCGCAGCACTGGAAGAGGGTTAGGGGGCTGCTGTTCCCACAGTGGTGGTAGGCCAACCTTTCTGTATCCTGTATCCGGGGAAACTGTGAAACATCAGATGGGTTTTCGGGGAGAAAATGAAATGTTCCTTGTGGTGCAAGTTAATTTCATTTGTAGTCTATTGGTTCTTCCATCTACACAGTTTTGCATCAAGAAGAGAACAGGTTTTTCTTGATTAATCTTCTCAGTTCTTGATAATTACTTCCATTTCAGCCATTCTGCAAAAGGATCTGTTTTCAGATAAGGAAAAAGCAATTTCTGTTCTCTTTATCTGTAGAATACAATATTTTTTTTCTTAAAATCCAATATTTCTATGTACTGGTAACTTATTTCCATGTCAAGTTTTATCTGTAGGCTTCCAGTACATTCTTCCCGGAGAGTATTGCAAAGACACGGCAGAAAAGTGAGTTGACCGATTATGCAGCCTGGTTAGCATTAATTGAGTCGAAATATTGGCTTTGATGGTGTTTTCAGGGAGAACTCCTAAGTGGATGTTTATGTCTGCAAATGGAAGCGCTGAGGAGCTAGACTCTGCAGGGCCCATGCGGGGGAGTCAGTCCTGGGTGGTAGTTTACTCACACACTGGCATTTGGTTGCATGAGCTGTTTTCATATGCTGCTCTGCTAGCTTGCCACAACTGTATAAGCCACTTGTGTATGCTGCTCTCCACCTGGTAAGTGTGCTGACACATGATGGAAAAAGGAGATACAATGGGGGTGGCAAGCAAGAGAACTTACAACTATGGAGAAGTGGAATGTGGCAGAGAAGGGCGTTCCCATCTGTCCTGTCAGGGACTAGATAAGCTCTTTTGTGGGGATGCTGTGGGGTGCTCCAAAAAGGCAGGTGTGCTGCAAAAGTCCCTCTGGCCTTGAGGAGTTCCACTGAGATGTTGGATGGCCTGCTCAGCTATTGTTCTGGCACTTTCCCCACCCAATGCAGTGTCTCTTGGATTGTATCGTGTGTTTTTTTTAATGAAATGTGGGTATAATCAGTTTGGTGCTTCTCTTGCTGGGTCATCAGCACTGTTGTGGTCCATACACCAGTCACGTCTCTCACTTTTCCTCTTGTTAAAACCCCATTCGATTGGAGAATACCTCTGGCTGCCTGCTTGGCAGTGGGTAGATGAGCCAGCCTCGCCATCCAGACTGGTCATTAATATTGTGAATAACCAAAGATGACAAGTTACGGATGGGGACCTTGGCTGCCAAGGTGGGATCTGGTTTCTGGAAGCAAAAGTGGTAGAATTAACAATCTAAAATAACGCGAGCCACTTGACTAATCTGGGCTCATCCTTTTCTCTGCTCTGGCGCAGTCTGTGCACTTCAGATAAAGTGGCCAGCTGAGCTGCCTCTCCACGGAATACATCCTCTCGGAAGCACATGAAACAGCAGTCTCTATTTGTGTGTTTAGGTCTGTGGCAATTTAAAATCGTTCTCGTCAAAATGTACCTGTTTTCTAAAGTGTATTTTGAAAATATGTTTCACAGTTAGGAATGGGGGAAGGGGAAGTGAACATGCTATAAAGCGAGCCAGAGAAATTGGCTCCTATAATTGATATAGAAATGGTATGTGGATATTGCTGTCCAAAATTGAGCCTGACCTTGAACTTGATAGTGAGCCCAGGCCTTGGGACTGGGTGTGTCCCTTCCCCTCTTGTTTTGCTAGTGCAGCTATGTGTGCTTGGCCCTGATGGGAAAGGGACTTCCTGGAGGGCACAGAGCAGGGTCCCACCTTACATTGTTTGTCATCCAGTTGGGACACTGAAGCCCAGAAAGAGGCAGGGACTGCCCAAGGCCCCACAGCGAGGGAGCAGCAGAGCCTCTCAAAGTCCAGCCCCCAGGCTCTTGCGCCAGCTCTTCACTCTGTCCCAGTAGAAGGGCTGAAGCCTGCTTCGGTCTCTTTTCCTCTCTGCCACCCAACTGTGTTTGCACTCTTGTTGGTAATTTTTGAGTGTTGGGAACTTTCCAGAGGCATCCACTGCCATGGTGGGGGAGGGGGGGGAGGTTCCTGCACCCGCCCATTCACTCATTGCTGATGGACCTGCCCGGTACCAGGCTTTCTTCTAGAGACTGGCATTCAGCATGGGGCTCATATTCTAGTGCGGAGAGACTAGACAGAAAATCAATGTATTAGGTTGGTACATAAGTAATTGCGGGTTTTGCAATTATTTTTAACCTTTCAAACCGCAATTACTTTTGCACCAACCTAATAGTTTTGTGCTCCATGACAGTGTTTCATTCCACCCAGCAGCTATGGCCACAACGGCCATGTGCTGTTTGGCCAGGACCCAATGGGGGCCTAGAGAAAGACAGTACCACTAGCTAACATTTGGTGGGGTTTACTATGAATCAACGAATGTTCTGAGCACATTACAGATACCATGCCTTTGATCTTCACCATAACCATATGGAGCAGATGCTATTATCCCTCTTTTATACATCAGGAAACAGATGCACAGAGAGGTTGAGTAACTCTCCCAAAGCCACACAGCCAATCAGTAGCAGAGTTGGATTCAAATTCAGACCATTGTGTGCCAGAGTCCATGCTTTAACTGCTCGGCTACTACACTGCCTCTCAGGATGGCACAGAATCTGAAGTCTAGACCCTACCAAGTTCAAGGAAGGCCCAAAAGCCAGGCCAGGATCCAGCCCTGGGTCCTCCCTACTAAGGGTGACCACCATCAGCCTGGAAGGAACTCCGAGGCAGCTATGTGTTAGCTGGGTACCACCAGACCTGGCCAGTGCCCCATTTCCCTTCCTAGCCAAAGCACCCTCCTGTGGGATAGGAACCCCAGCCCCATTTGCTTCACAGAAAGATTGTGAGGCTCTGATCACACCAGTTCCCTCCCTCCTCCAAGATTATCAGCACTGACCGACCCCCACACCCCCTTTGAGTGCCAAGCTGGGGCACCGGGTTTTTCAAAGAATGGTACATTGTTCTCTTGCTGGGGGAGCTGGTAACCACCACTACCTGTGCTTTAGAGCAGTCTTACCAGCTGCAAGGACATTTCAGCCTTTGGCGTGCATGATACATTTGGCCTTCAACACAGCTGGACTGACAAGCTGTAGCCAAGGCCACGGTGATGAGCAGAGGAGAAATGTACAAGTTGTACCACAGGCTGCCCACAGGCTGTCTGCCAATGTGTCTGGGATGCTGTCACCACATCCCACACTGCCCTGATCTCAAGATTGCCCGATAAGCCAACCCAACAGGACCCTTTGCTGCCAAGACATCTTTCTCTGGCCTATTTCCTTCTTTCTTGGGTCCCCAGCAAGCCAGCTGTTGGGAGCTGTCAGAGCCCCAGGAGCAGAAACTAGACTTACTGACGGGAGAAGCAAGCAGGCTGCCAGTGAATTGAATCCACTTGATTTAACTGGCCCATTTCCTTTACAAATCACATTCTTTTTAGTCAAATTTAGGGACTCAAAGTGTAGTAATTAAAACCATATCATCTAAGACCATTAAAAATCAAAGGATTTAAAAGTTCCCCACACAATATTCTCAAAGCTAAAAATGGTTTTAGTGTGGTGATACGATTTTCATAGAAGGAAGCAATCCCTCATTAGCAAGAGAAAAGTCCATGTGTCAGCAAATCAACAGTACTCAGAGTCTATTTGGTAATTTTAGCTGCGGACGATAATGTGGGGACCCTGAGATGCCAGACCCGACATCAGAACACATCAAAACAATCATGAGTGTGAGAGGGAAAGCTTCCAGGGCTCCCCAGGCTTCCATCATTATCTGAGCAACAACATGTGAAGCTCTCCCCAGTCGTCCTTGCATCGTACCCTACCCCAGCACACCCCTTCCAGGCTCCTGCTAACTCAGCCTTCCACACAGATAGAGGACCACCCACCTCTCCCGCTGTCCTCAGGCGTTTTCCTTCTTACGTCCCGCCAGGTGGACTCCCCTTCTTGGCCAGCTCCCTGCCAGTCTGCAACTTTTTGTTGTGTTTCCCTGGCCAGCCCTTCCCCTGGTTCAGCCGTCCATTTGTTGGCTACTCCAGCCCAACCCACGGGTCACCACACGGACTGATGGGCTTTGCCTCAAGTCTATATGGAGTTGTGACAACTTCCCCCATTAATTTGATTTCACAGCTGCTTTTCATTCTCTCTCCCTCTCTCAGAAATAGCCTTGTGAGTTTGTTTTTAATTAAAGTGAATACTGTTGATTTTATTCCCATTGCAGTACTCTTTTAGCTACGTGAGGTGTTACAAACCCACCTTTGGAATTTTTGAAATGTTCACTTGCTGGTCCCTATATTTCAAGTTACTGTGGGTGATCAGATCACCTGTCCTACCTATTGGGGGATCTTGAGAAATCATCTGAGATGTCTGTTGTTTTTTTTGTTTCTTTGTTTTCACTGACCACTTGGTTGTCCCCACTTGACTTCTCTTGCACAGTATTTCTCAGATCTTTCCCTTCTGTGTAAGCGTCCTATGTTTCCTGTTTTGGAAATGCAGTGATTGATGCTCAGCTATCACTGGAAGGCTGTGAGCCCAAGGCAATTCATAGTAACCCCAACCTGGCCATTTATGAGTTTGTTATGGAGGTGCGACTTCTCTCTTCCCGTGTTACCCAGAAACACTGTTTTGAAGATTGAGTCAGGAACATGAAGAGAGGCATGAGACAGGGCAGATGGGAAGAAAACCTGTTCCATTAGCAAGAAACAATCAGTTTAAGGCTCATCACACCAAGAGGAAGACTCTATACCTTCTGGAGAGGCAGCAGCATTTGAGAGGCATCAGTCAGGGGTGGAGAGCTGGGAATGTGCCTCCAAAAGAGAGAAGATGAAGAGACACTACACCCCTGGAGTCCCCGGTTAGTGAAGAGACTCGTCCCACAGAAGGAGGCTCTTTGGAGAAAAGCTTCAGGCTTCTTTGTAAAAGAGATTGATCTTTAACCTGTGGGTAATAGATCGGCTCATGTTGCTGCTCTGCTAGACTTGAAGACTGATGGATGAAGGGATTGAGAGGGCTGCCTGGTTGACAGCCAGGGTCAACGACAGGCCAGGGCACAGAGAGAGAGAGAGAGAGACAGAGAGAGAGAGACAGAGAGAGAGAGAGACAGAGAGAGAGAGAGAGAGAGAGAGAGAGAGAACGCACTTGCTAACAAGACTGTGAATCTTTATCATGGAGCATTAAGGAATCATGCAGAACTGCAAAAAAAGAACCATCAACCCCAGATAGGCACATACTTCCAAGTATCCAGACCACAAAATCCCTTAAACTGGTTATCTTAGGTAGCTATAGTTTTTGATGTGGCTCCCTGGAAAAATTGTAGAACATACTGTGAGAGAACTAGTAAGTGTGTGAGTGCTCAGAAAAGAAAACCAGTAAAAAAAAAGGGGGGGGTCTAAAACAGAAGCAGAAGGAGCAGGGACCCCTCCGAGCTGTCATGGGTTCATCAGGAGCAGCTAGTGGTAGGAGAATAGCCTCCTTTTCTATTGGAAGTGCTCACTGGGCAGGTAGGTCAAAGAAAAGCAGGCGAGTGCTTTTGGACCTCAGCAAAGCATTTGGCAGCGTCTGTTGTGAAACCCTCATTTACAGCCCAGTTATATGATGGTGTAACCAATTAAAGGACTGTATCCAAAGACCATGGATAATGGATTAATGTCTTCCCTTGGAGAGGGAAGTCTAGAGGCATGTCCCAGGGCTCCCTCCTGGCCTGCTTCACTTTTTCTCAATGACCTGAATGAGATAGAGAAATCACTCTCCACCAGATTTGCCCCTGACAGAGTGCCAGAGGGTGAGAAGTCTCTGTAGCATGGAATGGGACGAGCTTGAGATCGTCATGGGAAATAAATAGGGACAAACGGCAGGTCCTACATTTGGGTCCTGAACCTCGTTTGCCCACGTGTAGGATAGGGGAACCATGGCTTCAGAAACAAACTAGGGACCCCTAATTGATCATGATCTCAGTGTGATTCAGCAGCGAGCTGGCCTGTCGGCAGTGTTACCACAGTCTCAGGCTGCAGTGCCAGCCGTGACCTGTTTGGTGCTGCTCTGACTGCCGCTGGAGCCTGCTTCTCCGTTGACATCAAGCGATGTAGGTAGCCGAGGTGGCCAGGCTGTGAGAGTCAGTGTGACGAGGATGCTCAAAATTCCATGCATGCAGCCAGTGACCTCCCCATGCTGGAACTTGAACCCAGGGCTCCTGATCCCAACTTCAGAGCTTTTTAGTGAAGGCCTATGCAGAACCCTGTAAGCAGCATACTGAATACCAAGCCCTGAATTTGTTTCCTTCTGCTGCTTCTGGGGATAGTGACAAATACTTTGAGAGCTGGAAGACGTTTTTATGGCACACAGAGAACTTATTGGCTGTTATAGATGTTTGGGCTACCCCCTCTAACTTCTAGTGCCCAGGAGAAACGAGCAGACATACTTTCTCATGAAAAGCAATTTCTTAAATGAATATGAGATGAATTTCATAAACCACCAGAGGCTTCTTAACCATTTTGAAAGGTGAGCATTATTCAAACAATACCTTTGGAAACATGAAGGTTACATGGCTTAGAGAACTTGACTGGACCTGAACTTCACTGCAATACAAAATGAACATGTTGTCTCTTTTCCTATACCTTCTCTACAACTCTCTCATACTTGCTTTGCGTAAGGAAAAAGAGGAAGGATGACTCAGTATGACAGGCAGCTCGATTGGATGAATAAATGGATGGCTGATTTGATGAATGAACTGCAAAGTCTTGGCACAGAAGTGTTTACTTGGAGTGTTTCTGAGTTTCCTAATCACCTCTGTGCACAATTGAGGAGTGGTAATGGATGATACTCCTTTGAAGAGTCTGGAGCTCTGGGAATCTGTGATGTGCTGTAGTAACACGCCTGTCAAGCTCTAGCTGTTTGAATCCTTAAACTCCAGAAATATAGGTTTGTATTTGATCCCAAAATGGAGGTAAATATTTATCCTTGAAGGAATTAGAGCAAGAAAGACTCTTGAAGTTGTGGAGGTGGTACTGATTTGGATTTCCATTAACCAGTCCAGAAGAAATACACACGGTGGATAAAGTCAAGCTCAGGTGAACAGAGCTGGCTGGAGCCCCTGAGTAGGACGGAATAAGCCTGAAGGAGGACTCTGGTTGTTTTCCTGAAACTTCCTTCTCCCGGTAATCTAGCACACTGCACATGTGACCTCCACATTTTTAAGCTCCAGCCAATGGCATATTTTTGTTTTTTTTATGACTCAGAGGAGACAGATTTGACAAAGAAAAGATGTCATATTCGCTCCAGTATTAACATTTGGGCTTATGGGATGGAGTAGTAGCAGCGGTGGGTCAAATGACTTACATCTAAGATCTGCTTCGGACCCGGCAGGTTTTCCTTTGCTCGCGGTAGATCCAGCAATGGAGCTTTGTGTTTGATAAATAGGTGAACTGGGCATAGAGCCGGCAATAGAAATTGACTCAGAGAGTTTGAACTGTGGAAATCTTCTCTCGCTATCAACCAGAGTAGCCTACCAAAAAAGTATTCGTGTCAGTTTTCCTTTCCAGCTCTTTTAGAAACCAAAAGCTGGCTGTCTGTACAACATTGGTCTTGCCTGTTTTTCGTGCCATGCAGCTGAATGGCTGCCTAGTAAATTGCATTCATCTTTACTGCCCACTTGTATGCGTTTTGTTGACTGTGTTCTCGAAGGGAAGTGTCTGGGAACCATTTCCGAAATGCCCAGCAATTTTCCCACTGTTTTTTTGGAAACCACAGCCATTGTTGTCCGCTTGTGATACATATCTTGAAAATTAGATTGTTTCCTCCAAAGCTGATGGTAGTAGCTTTGACTGTTTTCTTTCATTTGTGAAATAATATCTAAAGTATTTGCGAAGCATTTCCAAGAATGGAGAGAATTTCTTTCGTCATAGTAAGTACTGAAAGCACATTTTCCTGCCAGCAAATGAAATTCCACGTGAAGTCTCTAAGTGCAACACTAGAGTTTTTTCCTATTATTTGAAATCCATCTAAAGAGTGGAATGCATTAAGGAAGAAAAGCAGAACATGAACTGTTCACAAATCTTTTCTTGGTTAGTAATAGTCTTTATTTTTTTAGAAAACTGGCTGTTGTGTTTCTTCTTTTAACTCACTGCTGCTTTTGGTTGCTTGTTAAGTATCCTTCCCTCCCCCAGCCCACCGTCTTAGGTAGTTTTCTCAGTTGGACCCACCACAGTATAATTGGAGACACAGGCTGGACAGTGGGTGCAGACCTACAGGGACACTTCCTTGCAATGTCTGGTGACAAGTGCCCACGTTTCTCCCCCAGCCGTGGCCTTGTTCCCTCCCACTTTCTTTTTACAGCACTTTGGGCTCTGAGGCTGATGAAGACTTCTTGGGCATTGTCCGAATTAATAGTCCAGGGCTCTGATCCCCCAGATTGCTTTGTTTAGAATCAGGGGAGGGGGTCACGAGCCTTTGGTGTAATGTGGAAAGAGAGGACCCCAAACTCTAGCCCCACTAGGAATCTGGAGCCGGTCTAGGTTCTCTCCAGAAGCCCCTGAAAGGAAGTCTGTTTGTCCACTCTGGCTGAGGAGTCATAATAGGTGGATGGCCATAGATGAAAGCTGTTGGAGAATGGCGCCAGCTGGCAAACCACATAGGGTCCTCCAAGCCAAACTCTTTAGTATATTGAAAGAAAGTGAAACCCAGAGAAGTGAAGTGACTGGCTCGTCAGCCTGGGCGGGGAGAGGCTGCAACCTTAAAGTTGCTGACCCTTATTTGAAGAGAGGCAGTGCCACTGGAACTGGACAGCCTAGGAGGTTGTCTCGGGCATTTATTAGGCTTCTTCTGCCCAATCCCTTTCAGAATGTGGACCTGAGTGAATACTTGACCGAGTGTGTCTTCAGTCTAGCCCACTGCAATCATGCCCTGACTTGGGGTTCAGTGAACCTGAATTCTAGCGTCAGCTTTCCCTGTCCATCGTTCCTTGTGATTTTGGACAAGTCTCTGCCTCGATTTCCCTATCTGTACAAGAAGGGGATTACCTTATAATCTCTAACTTTCCTTCCCCCTGTTAACATTCCAGGATTGTAAGCAAGCTTTATCATAAAGGAGAGGGAGAACAAAAAGGGGAGTGCTGGCTCCATTTCTTGCATTGCAGACAGGGGTGGCCCACTCCCGTACCTCTATCCCAGGGGCTTTCAGATTCAAGTTCTCATCTGACCCTCACGCAGTACATGTGAGGGGAAAAGAGCAAAGGGGGTCAGCCCCATTTTGCAGGTGAGGCAGAACCTGAGACTCAAAGAGGTTAAGTGAGTTGTTTAAGATGGAAGTGTTCTGTCCACTGTTTCACGTAGACCACCAGCTAAAAGCATTTTGTAAACCTTTACTTAGCTTGCTTCGGCCTGCTGTTATGGCTGGCATCTGGGCCCAAGTGGCACATGTTTACAAGCTATTTCTATACTCTGAAGCTATTAACTGCTGAAATTGCTACAAAACCAAACCATTTCCAATGTTTTCCTTCTCCCTTGCCCAGCATTTCCAGTTATTCTTGTATGATAAGTCTAGGGACAGCATTGTTTTTACAATCATTTCAAGGAGAAAAGAGCCTTGCTTGTGTGTGTGACTTCAGGGCCAAAGCCAAGTGGTGGGCAGGATCCAGGAAGGAGGAGGTGAACTTTCTTTTCCTCTGAAATCTTAAAAGATGTTGCTTCATCTGAAAGGAACTTCTTTCTAAAACCACAAGTTAGATTAAGAAGTGATAACAACTTGGGCTTTATAAAAAAAAGCTTAATTAGTATATAATTCACATACCATACAATTGATTCTTTGAAAGTCTACAATTCACTGTGTTTTAGTGTATTCACAAAGATATGGAACCATCACCACAAATTCCAGAACATTTTCATCATCCTCAAAAGAAATCCTGTATCAGTAGTCACTCCACATTCTTTCCCCCCCGTCCCCTTCTATCCCTAGGCAACCACAAATCTACTTTCTGTCTCTATGGACTTGTCTGTTCTGGACATTTCTTATAAATGGAATCATGCAATACATGACCTTTTTAGTCTGGCATCTTCCACTTAGCACAAGGATTTCAAGATTCATCCATGTTGTAGCGTGGATCAGCACTTCAGGCCTTTTTATGGCTGAATACTATTCCATTGTATGGATAGATCACGTTTTGTTTATCCATTCAACCAGTTGAGGGACATTTAGGTTCTTTCCACCTCTTGGCTATTATGAATAGTGCTGCTATGAACATACATGTACATTTTTTTGTGTAGACATGTTTCCAATTCTTTTGGCTACCTATTCAGGAGTGGAATTGCCGGATCACATAGCTACTCTACTTTTAACTTGTTTAGGAACTACCAAACTCTTTTTCCAGAGTGGCTACACCATTTTACGCTCCCACCAGCAAGATAGGAGTGTTCCAATTTCTCCACATCACTGTGGACTTTTTCAAGTCAACTTTTCAGAAGTGAAAGTGGTGTTTTAGGGTATTACTATATTTATGAGCACAAGGCTATAATTGTGTGCTTTGCAGCTCTTGCGTACTGCCAAAACAGCCCTTTGAAATGCACAGAAATATTGAGAAATGTATCATGCATTCCTAAGGACACATATTCTCCCACATACCAAGTCATCAGGGCTGTAGGCTGACGGACTCCTTCAGAGGCTTGTAGTCCAGCCCTCCACCCACAAGGCATGCTTCCTTCCCTCACAGAGCTCATAGTCTAGAGGGGGGACCACATGCTAGACAAGTACACATACCTCCTGCCAAGGGCAATGGGAACACAAAGGAAGTTATTTACATGTACCTTGTAGGAATGCTGCAGAGAGCCAATGAAAGACTCTGTGTCAATCACTAAACTAGATGCCTGGTTCATAGTGGCCACCCAACGGTAGCTGTTATATTTCCGTATAGAACTTTGCATTTTATACATGAGGAAACTGAGTCTTTAAGGTTAAAGAGTTTTCCCAGAGCCCTATACCTCATGACTGAGAAGCTGGCCTTAGTTGGGCTCCAAAGCCCTGACTCCACTGACATCTAGAAGCCTGGCCTTCTTAACCCTTGACCTGCCTGTCTCCAGCCTGGGCTCTTACCTGCCTTTCCCAGGTCTGGCTACTGCTGCCCCAGGGCATCTTACTTGACTTTGACTCATGCCCAGCTTAACCCTAAGAGTGTTGGTGGCAGAGAGTAATTAGTAACAGTCAGCCAGTCCCTTTTAGAGCAGGGTGATATGCAGTGATTAGAGCCCAAAGTGGCCATGATTGATGGCAGTAAGTTGATGTTTCTATTCCTCATGTGATGTTGTCTTGCCTGTGAGCAGCCCCATACTTCTTCCCATTGTCCAGGCTGGAAGTCTGGAGGAGGAAGTGGTCTTAGCCTCCTGGTCTGTACGCAGCCAGCCATCAAGCCATATGAACCTTCATTGGAGGTGCTTCCTTCCCATTGGTTCTTCTCCATTCCCATATGAACCCCACAACCAGTTTTGTCTACAAAAGTTTATAAAGCATTTGCCATGAGAAAAACACTGTGTCAGGTGCTCCAGTTCCGAGTTACCTGGAATAGGTAACTCTGGCTTCAGGTTGGTGGGGCAGGCAGAGTACTAAGAGCCCAGAACTGGGTGTTCTCTAAATGCCGAGAGCCAAAGACTACCATGGGCTTGGAACAGTCCAGCTCTTAGTCATCGTAATGAGAGACAAACCTTTACCATAGGAGAGTAACTAAGCTCTGAAGCTCACACAGGCTAGTCCTTACTGGCATCGGTGCCTTCCCTGTAGAAATATTTTTTTACCCACAGTGTATCAGTCTGTTAGGGCTGACATAACAAAGTTCCACAGACTGGGTGGCTTAAACAACAGACACTTATTTCCTCACAGTCCTGGAAGGTAGAAGTCTGAGATCAAGGCGTTAGTAGGGCTACAGTCCCTCTGAAGGCAGCATGGAAGGATGTGTTGTGGGTCTTTCTTCTAGTGCTTGGTAGTTCCTTGCCTTTGGCAGCACAATTCCAGTCTTCAAATGGCATCCCCCCTGGGTGCTTGTCTCTGTGGCCAAGTTTACCCTTTTTATAAGGTCATCGGTCATACTAAATTAGGGGCCCATGCTACTCCAGTATGATCTCATCTTAACTAATTACATCTTCAATGACCCAAGTTCCAAATACAGTCACATTCTGAAATACTGGAAGTCAGGACTTGAATATATGAGTTGGGGGTGGGGGGGCTGCAATTCAACCCATAACACCAATGTACATGTTTGAAGATAGATTTGAATGATTTTGCCATCAACTTGACGTCCACCCAACTAGATGGGTCCCATTCCTCTTTAAGTCCATGTGAAACCCGGAGGTATTTTGGCCTTTTCTTTGCTTTGGGGGCTAAATTTTGAGCTTCAAAATGAGGGCTCTAACATTGAATATCTTCTATCCTGACCAGAAATCTGTCCAATAACCCAGAGACTTGGCTGGGACATCATGGCACCTGTCTCCTCACCCTCACTCCATCTAGGGAACACAGAGGAAGAAGCAGTTAGGATGAGGAACACACTCAGATATGTCGGGTACAGCTCAGAAGTAGGCACCCAACTTGACTTCTCCACGCAGCTCACCTTTTGAGCCTTTTGGCCGACGCCCAGGCTGTCTCTGCACCTTAGTTCATTTGTCCTCTGACGAATTTGGAAAGAGCCGGGGGAGGGGGGACTGAAGGCTTCAGGGTTGTTCCATCAATATCCTCATGCCCCTCTTCCTGCCTTGCCAAGTGCCTTTGATTTGGCTACTCCTTTCCTTCCTCTGTTATGCTCAGAGTCAGGTGGCAACGAGGTAGAGCTTGCCCCATCTGTCATTTTTGTGATGGACATTGGGGATCTGACAGAGTCCATGGATCTGGGAAGCAAGAGATCAGCTACTAGATGCCTTGACTAGCACGGGAGGGGTGAGCCAGTGAAGACCCCAGAGGTACGGGATGCCTCCAGAGCTCATGTTGATAGCGCCCAGAAGGTATCACCCAGGTGTCTTCCTCTGGGTGTAGGCGGTAGGGTCTCCCAGGTGTATGGTTAGAGCCTGAGGAAGAAAGCGAGCCTGCCCACAGGCCTCTGTTCTGATCTGGAGGTATGAGTATGCCCCTCGCACCCCCCACCTTCCCATGTGTACAGGCCACACAGCCGCACAGCATCACGTCTCCCTAGGGCATTGAGTTACTTGAGGATGGGGGCATTTTCTGTCTGTACTAAAGCCAACCTAGATGTAGGAGGAAATAGAAAGTTGAATTTGCATGGATTTAGGAGGCTGAACTCCAAAGTGTGTGGCAAATGGCTTTCTACTTCATCTACATCCTTGAATTGTGCTTGGCTGACAAAAACCACCAGGCAGTGGTTTCTTTTTATGGGGGACATAGGCTTCCTGAACAGGTGCTCACGGATATGCCAGGGGAAGAGGAGCCCAAGCAGGCCCTGGGGTAGAAAGGTTGTGTGCCCCCGCTATGGACAGAAAGGTCTGCCCAAGGGCTGTTTCCCAGGCCCAGATTCATGGCCAAAGGCTAATGTGCTGAGGGTGGGAGACCCCTTCCGGCTTAGACCAAAAAAGGCAGTTTCCAGGTGGGAATCACTTACTGCCATCCCCTGCTTTGACTGCGCTCCCAGGCCGTGGGCCCACTTGGTACAGGAGCACCATGATATGGTAGTGGGCCAGTAGGCTGCTACTGCACACCAGAGAATCAGGTCTTTGTTCAGGAAGTTTTGGCCACTGCCCCCTCCTGTGCCCTTTACGTTGGCTGCTGGGAGCCACAAAGGGGCAGGGCATGAAATCAGTGGAGTGGAGTCTTTAAAAGCCAAAGTGGCATTTTTTTTTTTTTGGCCTTTTTACTTTAGGGCTGAATAAGTAGCTTGTTTGATGTTGATAGGTTTTGTGTTGCCAGCTCTGAAATGAGATCTGGGCCTCCATCCCCCACACAGGCTAGAGATGTTGGGCCATTACTGATGGCCTCAGCGGTAAATGAGGTCTCCTTTTCTCCATTTTTATTTGGGTGCATTGTATATTATGTGCCACTTTTTCCTCATTGGGGTGTCTATAGCCCCTAATATTTGAGCAAGGTCACAGCTGAGGCCTCGGACTTGGCCCTTGAAATACTCAAGAAAAATTTGGGTGAGAATTGTTGTTTAAAAGAATAAAAAGGTCTGTACAACTTCTGTAAATTGCTGGAAAAAAAGAGTACTACTTAGGACATGTCCCAGAAGCAACGAGAAAGAATCAGTGTCCCCGTGGATCTGAACATTGGAATCTTTTTTGAATGGCAGTTAGTTTCTCATTTTGAAATAATTATAGATTAACAGGAACTTGCAAACATGGTACAGAGAGGCCCCTGATGGTTACAACTTATATAAGAGTTGTACAAATATCCAAACCAGGAAATTGATATTGCTACAGGTTTTTGTGTGAACATAAATTTTCATTTCTCTGGGATAAATGTCCTAGAGTGCAATTGCTGGGTCATACAATGGTTGCATGTTTAGTTTTAGAAGAAACTACCAAGCCGTTTTGCAGAGTGACTATATCATTTTCCATTCTCACCAACAATGTATGAGTGATGTAGTTTTTCCACATTCTCACCAGCTTATGGTGTTGTCAATGTTTTTATTTTCCCCCATTCTTGTAGGTATGTACTTGTGTCTCATTCTGGTTTTAGTTTGCAATCCTCTAATGGTTAATGATATTGAACATCTTTGTATGTGCTTGTTTGCCATCCATAGAAATTCTTCAGTGGAATGTTCTTTCATGTCTTTTGCCCATTTTCTAATTGGATTGCTTGTTTTCCTACTTTTGAGTTTTGAGATTCTTTGTGTATTCTAAATACTAGTCCTTTATCAGATATAAGGTTTGCAGGTATTTTCTCCAGACAGTAGCTTGTTTTTCATTCTATTCACAGGGTCATTCACAAAACAGATTTTACTTTTGATAGTCTAATTTATCAAAATTTCATTTTTACGGGTCATGCTTTTGGTGTCAAGTCTATGAACGAACTTTTGGCCCTACTCTACATCCCAAAGAATTTCTCCTACTATTTTCTAAAACTTGTGTACTTTTGCATCTTACATTTAACTATGGTCCATTTTGAGTTAATTTTTGTGTAAGGCATGAGGTTGAGGTTTATTTATATATTTTTTTGCCTATAGATATTCAATTGTGCCAGAACCATGTGTTAGAAGTTCTGTCATTCCTGCACTGAATTGCTTTTGCACTATTGTCAAAAATCAGTTGGCATATTCCAGCCTCCACCCATACTGCGTACCTTCCTAAAATCTCTCAAAGGTCCACAAACCCCAAACAAGCAGTGGCTAGCCTTGGCATGTCCTATACCTCTTGCTAAGTGGCCCCAAGCCCTACACTAGTGGCATCCAGCCTCAGTTCACAGCATAACCACTCCCAGGTGCCTCCAAGGACAGGACAGGCAGTTACCAACCATAGATCACTTTGTAGCTCCTACCAGGTGGCCCTGGGCCAGACACAGGCAACGGCTGACCTTGACCTGCACCAGAGTCCGACCCAAGAGGCCCCAGAACCAGCACCTGGTAGCCAGCTTCAGGCTACACCAGAACACCATCCAATTAGCTCCACAAACAACACACCCAAAGGGTGGACTCAGCACGTACCAGATCCCCACAAAAGTGAATGCTGCTCTGTGGGGTCAGACCGCGCACAACAGTTTGTCTGCTGTAGTCTCGGCCAGTTCTCACAGCTAGTTAGGCTAAGGGTCAACCCCACCCACTGATGTGCCAACATCAATCAAGGTTCAACTACAACAGGAGAGAACACACAACACACACAAGGGATGCCCCTGGAGCACCCAGTGCAGGTGACCAGGGAGACTGTGCCACTGAGCCCTACAGGACACCTACTATATAAGGTCTCTCTGCCAAGACTGGGAGACATAGCAGCCCTACCTAATACATGGAAACAAACACAGGGAGGCAGGCAGCCAAAATGAGGAGACAAAAAAAGAAATGTCCCAAATGAAAGAACAGGATGAAACTCCAGAAAAAAAAAGTGCAGGCAAGCCATCTACCAGATGCAGAGTTCCAAACACTGGTTATAAGGATGCTCAATGAACTTATAAAAGAATAGACTATCTCATCAAAGAGATAGGAAACATGAAAATGGAGATAGAAAACATAAAAAAGAACCAGTCAGAAATGAAGAATATGAAATGAAGAATACATTAGATGTAATCAACAGCAGATTAAATGAAGCAGAAGATTGAATCAGCAATTTGGAAGATTAGGTAGCAGAAAACACCCAATCAGAATACAAAAAAGAAAAAAGAATCCCAAAGAATGATGATAGGTTAAGGGGCCTGTGGAACAGCGCCAAGTGTACCAACATTCACATCATAGAGGTATCAGAGGAGAAGAGAGAGAGCAAGGAATTGAGAAGCTATTTAAAGAAATAATGACTAAAAACTTTTCTAATCTGGTGAAGGAGATAGACGTATAAGTCCAGGAAGCAGAGAGTGTCCCAAACAAGATGAACCCAAACAGGCCCACACCAAGATACATTATAATTAAAATGGCAAAGGTTAAAGACAAAGAATCCTAAAAGCAGCAAGAGAAAGGCAACTAGTAACTTATAAGGGAGCTCCCATAAGACTGTGAGGTGATTTCTCAATAGAAACTTTGCAGGCCCGAAGGGATTGGCATGAAATATTCAAAGGGATGAAAACCAAGGACCTACAACCAAGATAACTCTACCCAGCAATGCTATCATTTAGAACAGGAGAGATAAAATAAAAAGCCGAAGGAGTTCATCACCATCAATCCAGTATTACAGGAAATGTTAAAGGGACTTTAAGAAGAAGAAGAAAATTTAAAAATATGAGTAAGAAAATATCAGAAAGAAAAAAATTTTCATTGGCAAAGGCAAACACAGAATAAAAGCAGTGGACCAACCAATACTAAAGCTAGTACAAAGGTTAAAAGGCAAAAGTAGGAAGACCATGTGTAATTACAGCATTAAGTTTAGGGATACACACAAACACTCATATACAAAAGAAGTTGAAAATAATGACAAAACAAACATGGAGAAGGTGAGTAAATACGGTAGATTTTAGAATGAGTTCGAACTTAAGTTACCATCAACTTAAAATAGACTGCTATAAACATAGCTTGGTATATATGAAGCACATGGTAACCACAAACCAAAAATCTGCAAGAGATACACAAGAAATAAAGTGAAAGGAGTCCAAGCACACCACTACAGAAAGTTATCAACGTATAAGAGAAGAGAGCAAGAGAATAAGAAAGGAACAGAGAACTACAAAAACAGTCAGAAAACAATAAAATGGTAATAATTCCATACCTGTCAATGATTACTTTAAATGTAAATGGATTGAATGCTCCCATCGAAAGACAATTGGATAAAGAAGATGTGATACACAAATACAGTGGAATATTACTCGTCCATAAACAAGAACAAAACCTTACTATTTGCAACAACATGGATGGACCTAGAGGGTATTATGTTAAGCGAAATAAGTCAGATGAGAAAGACAAATACCATATGATCTCACTTACATGTGGAATCTAAAAAGCAAAATAAATGAACAACCAAAACAGAAACAAACTCATAGATACAGAGAATAAACTGATGGTTGCCAGATGGGAGGGGGTTGAGGGAATGAATGAAAAAGTTGAAGGGATTAAGAAGTACAAATTTGTAGTTACAAAACAGTCATGGGATGTAAAGTACAGCATAGGGAATATAGTCAATAATATTATAATAACTATGTATAATATCAGATGGGTACTAGACTTACGGATCACTTTGTAAGTTACATAAATGTCTAACCATTATACTGTACACCTGGAATTAATATATTGAATGTCAACTATAATTGAAAATTTAAAAAAATTGTTTTAAATCAGTTGGGCATTTTTGTGTGCGTCTATTTCTGGATTCTCTGTTCCATGCCAGTTATTGATGTGTCTGCCTTTCTGCCAGTGTCACACAATCTTGATAAATGTAGTCATACTATACTAATTCTTGAAACCAGGAAGATGGATTCTTTCCACATTCTTTTTTTTCCCCCCAAAATTGTTTCAGCTCTTCTACTTCCTTTGCCTTTCCATATAAATTTTAGTGTAATGTTGACTAGAGCTTCAAAAAGTCTTGCCGGGATTTTGATAGGAATTGGTTAAAGCTATATGTCAATTTGGGGAAAATTGACATCTTTACTATGTTGAGTCTTCCAATCTACAAACATGGAGTATCCCTTCATTTAGATCTGCTTTAATTTCTTTTATCAGTGTTGTGTAGTTTTCAGCATACAAGTTCTGTATATGTTTTGCTTGATTTTAACCTAAGAATTTTTTGTATTAAAGTTTATTGGGATGACATTTGTTGGTAGGAATGCAGATGGGTGCAGCCACTATGGAAGGCAGTGTGGAGGTTCCTCAAAAAATTACGAATAGAATTACCAGGTGGCTGGTTAGCTCAATTGGTTAGTGTCATGCTGATAGCACCAGGGTTGTTAGTTTGATCCCCACATGGGCCACTGTGGGCTGCACTCTCCTTAAAAAAATAGAATTACCATATGACCCAGCAATCCCTCCCCTGGGTGTATGTACCCCAAAAATCTGAAAACATTTACCTATAAAGATATATGTGCACCTAAGAATTTTTTGAGCAATCATTAATGGTATTGTATTTTTAATTCCAGGGTCGATGTGTTCATTGCTGGTATAAATGCAATTGATTTTTATGTGTTGATCTTATATTTGAGACCTTCCTGAACTCATTAGTTCTATGAGTTGTTCTGTAAATGTATTAAGACTTTTCATGAAGACAGTTGTGTCAACTGCAAATAGAAATAGTTCTACTTATTTTTTTCTCTAATATGCATGCCTCTTATTTCATTTTCTTGTCTTACTGGACTAACTAGATCATCCAGTACTGTTTTTGTTTTTGTTGGTTTTTTAATTGAGATATATTTGACATATGACACTGTGTAAATTGAAGGTGTACAACATATTGATTTGATACGAGCAGACTTCCTTGCTTTGTTTCCAATCTTTGTGGGAACTATTCTGTTTTTATCATTAAATGTGATGTTAGCTGTAGGTTTATTTTAGATATTCTTTATCACGTTGAAAAAGGGCCACTCTATCCCTGATTTTCTCCAAGTTTTTATCATGAATGGGTGTTGAATTTTGTGAAGTGCTTTTTCTGTATCAGATGATATGATCATATGATTTTAATTAACTGTTTGTCTTGAGATAATTGTAGTTTCACAGGCAATTGTAAGAAATAATGCAAATAGATCCCATGTACCCTTTAGCCAGCTTCCCTTAATGATAACATCTTGCAAATATATAGTACAATATCACAACCAGGAAGCTACCATGGCTACAGTCAAGGTACAGAGCATTTCCATCGCCACATGTGTCCCTCATGTTGCCCATTTATGGGCACAACCACTTCCTTTCCACAGACACCCCCTCCTTAATCCTTGGTAACCACTAATTAGCCTATTTCTATAGTTTTGTCATTTCGAGAATGTTACATAAATGGAATCACACAGTATGTAAGTTTTGGGGATTGGCTTTTCTCAGCATGATTTTCTGCAGATTCATTCAGATCATTGTATATCTCAATAGCCATATCTTTTTATTGCTGAGTAGTATTCCATGATATACATGTACTAGTTTGTTTAACCATGCATTCATTGAAGGACTTCTGGGTTGTTTCCAGTTTGGGGCTATTATGAATAAAGCTACTGTAAACATTCATTTGCAATTTTTTGTATGAACACAAGTCTTCATTCCTCTGGGATAAATACCCAGGAGTGCAATTGCTGGGTCATATATTAGTCATGTGTTTAGTTTAGTTTTGTTTGTTTGTTTGTTTGTTTTAAGAAACTGCCAAACTGTTTTTCAGAGTGGCTGAACTATTTTTCATTCTCACGAGCGATGTATGAGTGATCCAGTTTCTCCCACTGTAGCCAGTATTTGGTGTTGTCCCTATTTTTTTTAATGATTTCTAATTGTGGTTGACATACAATATTATAATCATGTAGTGATTCAACATTTATATACCTTCCAAAGTGATCACCATAAGTCTAGTAACTATCACCGTACATAGTTATGATATTATTGACTGTATTCCCTGTGCTGTACATTACATCTCTGTAACTTATTTTATAACTGGAAGTTTGTACTTCTGATTCCTTTTCTGTCCATCTCCCACTCCCTCCCCTCTGGAAACCATCAGTTTATTCTCTGTATCTACATGTTTGAAATAAGACATATTAATTACAGAGAGGAGATTTTTCCTTGGAAACAAACTAAGTGATGACTGTAGCAACATTTTTAAAGTACTGAAAGAAAAAAAGCCAAACCTATCATCCTAGCATTCTATATGCAGTGAAAATATCTTTAAAAGAAGTCACTATTTTTTTATAAAGGTGAAATTTGCATAATAATCCAGTGGCATTTATTACATTTACAGTGTATTGAACCTTCACCTCTATCTAGTTACTAAACATTTAGATCACCCCCAAATAAAATTCGATACTTATTAAACAGCTATTCCCCATTCTCCTCACCCCCTCGTCCCTGGCAACCACCAAGCTACTTTGTGTCCCTATGGATTTACCTATACTGGATAGTTCACATAAATGGAATTATCACACAATATGTGACCTTTTGTGACTGATTTCTTTCACTTAGCACAATGTTGTCAAGGTTCATTATACTCTGCCATATGTTATACTTCACTCCTTTGTATGGCTGAAACTGCCCATAGTATGGGTATATTAAAGTTTGTTTATCCATTTATACATTGTTGGACATTTAGATTGTTTCCACCTTTTGGTTACGATGAATAATGCTGCTATAAACGTTTGTGTAGAAGTATTTGAGTACCTATTTTCAATTCTTTTGGATATATACCTAGGAGTGGAATTATATAAGATCAGGTGGTAATTCTACACTTAGTTTTTTGAGGAACCACCAAACTGTTTTCCACAGCGGCTGTAACATTTTACATTCCCTCCAGCAATGTACAAGGGTTCCAATGTCTCTACATTCTTGACAGCACTTGGTATTTTCCTTGTTTTTATTATGCCATCTCAGTGTGTGAGAAGTGGTGTGTCATGGTTTTGATTTACCTTTCCCTAACGCGTAATGATATTGAGCATCTTTACACGTGCTTGTTGGCCATAAGTATATCTTCTTTGGAGAAATGTCTTCAAGTCCTTTGCCCATTTTTCGTTTTGTTTGTCTTCTTATTGTTGAGCTGTAAGAGTTTTTAATATATTTTGGATCCTAGATCCTTATCAGACATGATTTGCAAATGTTTTCTCCCATTCTCTAGGTTGTCTTTTCACTTTCTTGATAATGTCCTTTGATACATGAGTTTTCTTTCAATTTTGATGAAGTCCATTTTATCTATTTTCTGTTGCTTATGCTTTTGGTGTCATATCTAAAAATCCATTGCCAAATCTAATGCCTTAAAGACTTTCCCTAATGTTTTTCTTCTACATGTTTTATGGTTTTAGCTCCTATGTTCAGGTCATTGACCCATTTTCAGTTGATTTTTGTATATGGTATGTAGTAAGGGTTCAACTTCATTCTTTTGCATGTGACTATCCTTCTGTCCCAGCGCCATATTTAAAGAAATTACTCTTTCCTCCACTGAATCATCTTGACACCCTTTTTGAATATCAATTGTTCGTAGACTTAATGAGTTTACTTTTGGATTTTCAAGTCTATTCCATTGGCTTATATGTCTGTCTTTATGCCAGTACAACATTGTTTTGATTACTGTAGCTTTGTACTAAGCTTTTAAATTGGAAATTGTGAATCTTCCAACTTTGTTCTTCTTTTTCAATGTTGTTTGGAGGTCATCATTTTTATTCTTTTACTTGTCAATATGATGGATAACGTGCGTTGACTTTTGAATATTGAACCAGCCTTACCTCCCGAGAACATACCCAACTTGATCATTATGTATAATTCTTCTCATACATTGCTAAAACTTTGTTAAGGATTTTTGTGTCTATATGCATGAGAAATATTAGTCTATAGTTTTCTTATTTTGTACAGCCTCTGTTTTTGCTGTCAGAATAATACAGTGAGTTGGGAAGTGTTCCTTCCTCTTCTATTTTCTAAAAAGATTATGTAGGATTGGTGCTAATTCTTCTTTAAACAATTGATATAATTCTCTAATGAAATCATCTGACCTTGGCGTTTTCCTTTTCTGGAATTTTTTTTAGTTATGAATTTAATTTCTTTAATAATTACAAGGCTAGTCAGATTATTTCATATTGGATGAATTTTGGTAGTTTGTAGTATTCCCTTATTATCCTTTACATGTCTACATAGTCAATAGTAATATATACCCATTTTCATTCCAATATTGGTAATTTGTGTCTTTTTTTTTCTTTGTCAGTCTTTCTAGAGGCTTGTCAGTTTCATTATTTTGTCAGAGATCTACCTTTTTCCAATTGGGTTTCACTGTTTTTTTTTTCTTTTCTGTTTTCAATATAATTTTTTTTAAACATTTATTTATTTATTTAATTGGGGAAGGGGAACAGGACTTTACTGGGGAACAGTGTGTACTTCCAGGCCTTTTTTCCAAGTCAATTTGTTGTCCTTTCAGTCTTAGTTGTGGAGGGCGCAGCTCAGCTCCAGGTCCAGTGCCCATTGTTAGTTGCAGGGGGCGCAGCCCACCATCCCTTACGGGAGTCGAATCGGCAACCTTGTGGTTGAGAGGACACCCTCCAACCAACTGAGCCATCTGGGAGCTCAGTGGCAGCTCAGCTCAAGGTGCCATGTTCAATCTTTAGTTGCAGGGGGCACAGCCCACCATCCCTTGCGGGACTCGAGGAATTGAACTGGCAACCTTGTGGTTGAGAGCCCACTGGCCCATGTGCGAATCGAACCGGCAGCCTTCAGAGTTAGGAGCATGGAGCTCTAAGTGCCTGAGCCACCGGGCCGGCCCCCAATATAATTTTAATAAATATCTGTTTTTCACATTTTCTTCCTTCTGTTAGCTTTCAATTTCTTTTGCTCTTCTTTTTCTTGGATTTCCTAGGTGTAAACTTATACTATTAATTTTCAACTTTTCCTCATTTCCATTGTAAGCAATTAGTGCTATAAATTTCCCTCTCAGCATGCCTTTTAGGTATGTTCCACGAGTTTTGATATATTGCATTTTCATTTAGTTCAGTAGTTTTTGTTTTTATTTTTTCAATTATCGTTGACATACATTATATTAATTTCAGGTGTACAATGTAGTGATTACACATTTGTATACTTTACAAAGTGATCATCCCAGTAAGTCTATTCATTGTATTTTTAAAAAATTTCTCTTGAGAATTCCTCACCGACTCATGATTTTTTTTTTTTTTTTTTTTAAAGTGTGTTTAGTTTTCAAGTGTTTGGAGATTTTCGTTATTCTTTCTTAATTTGATTCCATTATAGTCAGAGAAAACACCATGTATCATTTCAATTCTTTTAAAATGTTGTGGATTGTTTTGTAGTTGTAGTCTACAATGTCTGTCTTGGTATATATTCCTTGGGTGCTTGAAAATAATGTATTGTTTTACTGTTTATTTCGTGGTGTGTTCTATAAACTTCAATCAGACTTTGTTAGGTGACGGTGTTGTTGAGTTCTTTTATATCTTGCTAATTTTTTTGTTTAATTGTTCTATCAATTGTTGAGAGAGGATGTTGAAGTCTCCACCAAAAAAGGGAATGGAATTTTTATATTTCGCCTTTCAGTTCTTTTTTTTTTTTTTTTTTTTTTTTTTTTTTTTCTTCTTAATATATCATCTGGCTCTGTTGTGTGGTGCATACGCATTTAGGATTCCTATGTCTTCTTGGTGTATTGATCCTTTTATCATTATGTAATGCCCTTCTCTGTCCCTGGTAACTTTCTTTGTTCTGAAATTTATTTTATCTGCTATTACTAGAACCACTGCTGCTACGTGTTGTTGTTTTTTTAAATTAATATTTGCATGATATATCTTTTTCCATCCTTTTACTTTCAACCTGCCCATATCATTGTATTTGAGATGAGCATTTTGAAGACAGTATATAGTTGGATCATGTTTTATTATCCAATTTGCCAGTCTCTGTGTTTATATTGGTGTATTTAGATGATTTCCACTTAATGTATTTACTGATAAGTTAGTACTTAATTCTGCCAATTTATTTTTATTTTCTGTTTGTTCTCTGTTTTTGTTTTTCTTTTTCCTGACCTCCTGTGGGTTACATGAACATTTTTTAGAATTCCATTTGATGATTCTTGTGTAGCTTTTTGTGTGTGTCTCTTTTAGTATAGCATTCTTAGTGGTTTCTCTAGGTATTACATCATATATACATAGCTTATAACAGTCTATTGGTGTTAATGTGATACTATTTCCAGTGAAATATAGAAACCTTTCCTATCTTTCCACCCCTTTACCTTCCTCTGTTTATAATGTAATTATGTTACATATTTTCCATATACATTTAGAACAACAGCATGCAATGTTACAATTGGTACTTCAAGTATCAAAGATAATTTAGAAATCATGAAAAAAGAAGGAAAGTCTATTATATTTACACACACATACACACACACATATGTATATATTTCTTTCCATTATTTTCTCTTCCTTTGTAATGCCTGAAATTCTTTTATAATTTGCTTTCTGTTTAGAGAACTTCTTTTAGCCATTCTCTTAGGAGAGGTCTGTTGTTTAAAAATCCTCTTAGTTTTCCTTCATCTGAGCATATCTTGATTTCCCCTTCCATACCTGAAGCCTATTTTCACTGAGTATAGGATTCTGGGTTGACAGTTCTGGTATTTCAGCACTTGTTTAGATCTTCTGTTTTAGCTGACTTCCTATGACCAATGCTCCAGCAGGGAATTGGGGCACCATCTCATTTCTGCCATGTGTATATAGAAGTCCAGTTTCCCCAATTAGCCTTCATTGACACCAGGGAGGTTTGCGCTCCTCATTACTGCTGAGCAGTACTGGTAGTTACAGCTCCTCACTAGTCTTCCACGGATGCCATCCTGCCTGGGATGGGTAGGAGTGCCTAATTCCCCCCATGTGATCTCACTAACATTGGCAGGCATGGGATGTGGACTCATTACCTGACTCTCTGTTAGGCCTACTCTGACACCACCCTAGTGGGGACAGGGAGAGATGAATCATTATTGTCAGGTGGGGGTGGAGTCTAGGCCCTCAGCCTTTGCTGCTGGGACTGGAGGGGGGTAACCACACTTTCTTCTGTGGTGCTTAGCTGAATTAGAGCACTTCTTGTTAAAAAAAAAAAGTCTTCTGTCTTGGTAGGCTGCCCCCTTCCTGGTTCTTGGTCTAAAGAGAGCAGGCTCTTGTTGGGGCCTTTTTGTCTGAGTCCATTGGCATTTGGGGTTGCAGCCTTCTTCAGGTTCACATCTGGGATGTATGAGACAAAAAGAAAACTCAGGGAACTCACCACTAGGTCATTCCTCAGATCCTAAGGATCCTATGCAGTCTACCTTTTTCTCCCCTCCTTTGAGGGTCTTCTCGTTTTTTAAATAATTATTTTATTTTTAAATTACAGTTGACATACAGTATTATATTAGCTTCAGGTGTACAACATAGTGATTACACATTTATATAACTTACAAAGTGTTCACCCCGATAAATCTAGTACCCATCTGACACCATACATAGTTATTACAATATTATTGACTATATTCCTATGCTGTACCCTACATCCCCATGACTATTTTGTAACTACCAGTTTGTACTTCTTAATCCCTTCACCTTTTCACCCATCTCCCCAGCCCCCTTCCCATTGGGCAACCATCAGAATGTTCTCTGTATCTATGAGTTTGTTTCTCTTTTATTTATTCATTTATTTTATTGTTTAGATTCCACATATTAGTGAAATCATATGGCATTTGTCTTTGTCTGACTTACCCCACTCAGCACAATACCCTCTAGGTCCATCCATGTTGTTTCAGATGGCAAGGTTTCATTCTTTTTTGTGGCTGAATAATAATTCTATTGTACGTATGTACCACTTCTTTGTTATCCATTCACCTATTGATGGACACTTATGTTCCTTCCGTATCTTGACTATTGTAAATAATGCTGCAATGAACATATGGATGTATATGTATTTTCAAGTTAGTGTTTTGGGTTTCTTCACATAAATACCCAGAAGTGGAAGTGCTGGGTCCTTCTTTGTCTCTTGTTATAGCCTTTGTTTTAAAGTCTGTTTTGTTTTGTCAAGTATAAATATTGCTACCCTACCTTTTTTTGTTTCTATTTTCATGAAATGTCTTTTTCCATCCCTTTACTTTTGTGCGTGTGTGTTTCCATCTGAAGTGAGTCTCTTGTAGGAAGCAAATGTAACGGTCTTGTTTTCTTATCCATTCATCCACCCTATGTCTTTTGATTGGAACTTTAAACCATTTACATTTAAGGTAATTGTTGATAAACATGTAGTTATTGCCATTTCATTATTCATATTTTGATATTTTTCTTCTTCTTCTCCTTTTTCTTTTTATAGAAGTGCCTTTAACATTTCTTATAATACTTTTTTGTTGGTGATGAACTCTTTCACCTTTTTCTTGTCTGGGAAGCTCTTTATCTGTCCTTTGAATCTAAATGATAACCTTGCTGGGTAGAGTAATCTTGGTTGTAAATCCTTGCTTTTCATCACTTTGAATATTTTGTACCAGTCCCTTCTGACCTGCAAAGTTTCTGTTGAGAAAGCAGCTGCCAGTCTTATGGGAGCTCCCTTGTAGGAAACTAACTTCTTTTCTCTTGCTGCTTTTAAGATTCTTTCTTTGTCCTTAACCTTTGGCATTTTAATTATGATGTTGTCTTGGTGTGGGCCTCTTTGGGTTTATCTTGTATGAGACTCTCTGTACTTCCTGGGCTTGTATGTCTATTTCCTTTGCCAGGTTAGGGAAGTTTTCCAACATTATTTCTTCAAATAGATTTTCAATTCCTTGGTCTCTCTCCTCTGGTACCCCAGTGATGTGAATGTTTGTATGCTTGATGTTTTACAAGAGGCCGCTTCAACTATCCTCACTTTTTTTTTTGGATTCTTTTTTCTTTTTGTTATTCTGATTGGGTATTTTCTGCTACCTCGTGTTCCAAATCTCTAATTCTGTCCTCTGCTTCATCTAATGTACTGTTGTTTCTCTCTCATGTATTCTTCATTCAGTTATTGTATTCTTCATTTCTGACTGGTTCTTTTTTATGTTATCTATCTCTGTTTTTATGTTTCCTATCGCTTTGTTGAAGTTCTCCCTGACATCATTGAGCATCCATATAACCAGTGTTTTGAACTCTGCATCTGGTAGATTGGTTGCCTCCATTTTGTTTAGTTCTTTTTCTGGAGTTTTGTTCTGTTCTTTCATTTGGGACATGTTTGTCTCCTCATTTTGGCTGCCTCCCTGTGTCTGTTTCTATGTTTTAGGTGGACCATTTACATCTCTTGGGCTTGGTAGAGTAGCTTTATATGTAGTAAGTGTCTTGTGGAGCCCAGGGGCGCACTCTCCCTGGTCACCTTTGCTCAGTGCTCCAGGGGTGTCCCTTTTGTGGGTTGTGTATGCTCTCCTGTTGTAGTTGAGCCTTGGTGGCTGTTTGCATGGCAATAGCAGGTATTGGCCCTCAGGCTGATTATTTGTGAGGATTGGCCGTGACTACAGTGGACAAGCTGTTGTGCAGGGGCTGACCCTATGGAGCAGGATTCACTTTAGCAGGGCTCTGTGCCTGCCAAGCTTGCCCTTTGGGTGAGTCATTTGTGCAGGTGGTTAGGCGGTGCTCTGGTTTGGTGTGAAGCTGGCCATTGGGTGTTTTGGTTCTGAAGCCTCTTGGGAGGGCCTCTGGTGCAGGCCTACATCAGTTGCTGCCTGAGTCCTACCCAGGGCTCAATATTGTATGAGCTGCAATGTTATCTGCAGATGGTTGCTGTTTGTACTGGGCTTGGAGGTCCCTGGGAGAGGCTAAGCTTGAATAGATGTCAGCTGCCACTAGTGCTGCACTTGGGGCTTGGCAAAGAAAAGCTAGAGTTATGGGGCACACTGAGGCCAGATGCTGCTTGTTTGGGGTTTGTGAACCTTTGAGAGATTTTAGGAATGTCCACAGCAGAGTTAAGACAGGCTGTTTGTATGGAAAAGCAACTGAAAGTGGCTTGGATGGTTCCAAAATTTGGGTGTGGCAGGAGTCTCAGGGAATCACCAGAACAGAGCAAAAAATGGTGTTAGGTAGATTGATGGAGACTCAGATATGGTGGCTGCCTATGCGTGCAGGCCTGAGGGGAGGGCTCAACAGAGGAACAGTAGCTTCTGCCAATGCTTCTGTCTGGGAGAAAGCTGCCCTTCCAGCCCTCACTCTGAAGCCAGACAATTCAGTTCGTCCCCCTATGTCCCTGGTGCCTTTCAAGCTAGTGCCCCAGCACTGGAGCTCAGAGCAAATGAGTCTGTCAGCAAGTACACGCATGTGTAGGCCCTTTCAGAGGAATAGCTGGGATTCCAGCCGCCCTCTGTCTCACTCAGCCACAGTCTATACTGGTTTTAACAGCCAGAATTTATGGGGATGTGTCTTCTCAACCCTGGAATCCTGGGCTGGAGAGTCTGGTGTGAGGCTGGGACCCTTCAGGGGCTACCTCTACAGCTGAAATATCCTTCCAGATTTTAAACCACCACACGTGGATGTGGTACCAGCTGTTTCGCGTCTCCCTCCCTTCTGCCAATCTTGAGGTGACTTCTGTATATCCTTAGTTATAAGACTTCTCTTCAGCTAGATTTCAGGTGATTATTCATGGTGGTTGTTCTGTAGTTTAGTTGCAATTTTGATGTGGTCTGGGAGGAAGTGAACACAGCATTTATCTACTCCATCACCTTGAGTAGAAGCCCAGGGTGTTCTTATGTTTGTTTTATATATAATGTCTAGAGGTTTTAGTTGTACTCAGTAGGAAAATGGAAAAAGTAATTCTCCATTTTTCCAGAGGCCAAAGTCTGGACATTGAAATGTTAGAGCCTGATTCTATACTGCCAAGGAGAGTTACGGGAAGGATAGTTTCCCTCATATATGAATGCCTCAGTAGAGCTCTTATTTCATGTCTGCATCATGAAATACAATGAAATGAAGGAAAGCAAAACTCAGCTTTACCTGAGTTTGCACATGTCTGCTCATCTGCCATGGAGGGCACACATTGGGGTAGCCATGATCACATTCTTCTCAGTTAGGTTTTTATAAACCAGTGAGTGCGTGGGGGTTGCATGAGCCCCTTCCAACATCCATTGCTTCCTTCCACTGACTATCACGTTTTGAACTGTTAGCTCACTTGGCTAGGTGCTAACGGGCAGGAGTGAGAGTTGCTCCTTTTGTGGGCCATAAAGCTTACTCTAGTAGAGCTGAAGGAGCTGGCCGTAAGCCATCACCTGACCCAAACACCAGGGTTTTCATATAAGAAAGCTGTGTCAAAAATAGAAGAGCCTTTACCCAGGTCTCACTACATACCACACAAAGCAAAGCCAGACCTAGAACCCTGCCTTTAAGCCCAATGTGATTTTAGTTACATCAGGCTCTTTCTCCACCCATCCCTCAGCTCTCCAGTGAACTTTGCTCAGCCCCGTGGCTAGAGACTGCCATCTCATCCCTTCCAACTGCCTCACAGAAGTGCCCCTCATCACTGGGGGAGGGAGGAGCTTAATGAGGGTGGTAGGGTGGGGAGAGAGACAGGAAAAGGAATGTGGTCCACTCTGCCCAAATCTGTCCTCAGAGTAAAGTTTGTGATTCACGCGGTCAATGGTCTCATCTTCGAATCTGAAAGACAGTGTACTTTTTGTCTCCCTAAGCCCTTTTGTCTAGGTCGTTTGGGAGGCGCCTTGGAGAGTCAAGAATAAAATTGCAGGTCAAACAATGGATGACTGGAAAAATCGGCTTGTAATCAAGAGCATGCTTCCCCATTTCGCCATGGTGGGAAATCGTCAGGAGCCCAGAAAGCTCCAGGAATCGGTCAGACAATGGGCAATTGGAGGGAGGGGGGTGTTGAATGCTTCTAATCTTAAACCTGAATGTAAGATGTATTATTGAAATTCTGTGTGCAAACTTAATGGCAGGGAACCAACCCAAAAGGAACTGGAATCTGACCTAGAAAAGCTATAGGAGATGTGCTGATTTTTGTCCTTGGTGAGTTTCAGAAAGAGTAGGCTATACAATCCAAGGCTTCATCTGGATTTCCAGTCCAGCGATCTCTGCACTGCACCCCTTCAACTGGAAAGAGAGGAAGGGTGAGAGGGAAGACAAACCTGCTTTTTCTCTTAATAGAAACCAGAAATGTGGGAATGACAGGCATTAGATGTATTGCATTAGCTTTGTAGTACCACTGAGAACATGAAGCTAAGTGAGTAGGGCACAGAAAGAGATTCCCATTCAACTCTCTGGCCCTTGTGTCCTTTCAAAAATTCATTTGACAAATTTCTACTTTCCTCCCTTGGAACTCAGACATTATCCATGTGTCTGAAACTCAGGGTTAGGGATTCCAGTAGTAGTTCTAGGAGCCAGGATTACCAAAGGGGCCATGAGAGCCATTGGTTAGTTTAATTTGACAATAAAAGCCTGCAACAGCACCAGTCTACCAAGATTAGTTCAGTTGGTAGGAGGTGCAGAAAACACAATGGCTGTTATCTCAGTGTACTAGGTCCACAGAGCTAATCTCCAAATTAATAGAGCAGAGAGGAAATGGCTCTTATAGAGCTGTGGGTCTGCTTCCTTCCTGTTCAAACAACTGGGAGCTCAGGGCTCTGAGGTAATGTCATTTTACATAACTAGAGGGCTTGCTTCTCCAATCCCAAGGGTAATCTACTTTCAGTAAGTCAGCGTTCTATTTAGTCTAGGATTCTCTTACGTGCACAGGGGTGGTGGCAGGTTGTTGAAGCCTTGCTTCCTTTTTTTTCCTCATGTCTTCCACCAACAGTATATTGAGAATGTGGTATCAAATTGAGTATATAGACACTTACAAAACTTTGTTTCCTGGAGTTCCAGCTCTCACAGGGATGGCCGTCAGATGGCACGGCAGAGATGGAGCAGTTACTTGGCCAGCAGCCTATTCTGCACATTGCAAGGCCTTCCGTCAGGCATCGTCTAGAAGGCAGTCTCTAACCTCCACCCCAATTACCGTTTTATGTCTTGCTTTTCTTTTATGGTCAGCAACTGAGTCAGTGAAGCAAACCCTCTTGGGTAATGCATCCAGAGCCCATGACAGGTTCGGCATGACTTTCAGTTTCTCCTTTATGTCATAGTTGGTTTCCATTCCTAGGAGAAAAGAGTGGGTGGGTTGTAGTTGCAGGGGTCCTCTTTCCCTTCTCCTCAGGGGCCCCACCAATACCCTTTTAAAAAGTGTGACTAGTAAAGAACTGCTTTGGTTTTGATCAGCATAGATCTCAGTGCTAGAAGGCTTTTACTCCAATGGGTTATTGTAGTGGCCATTTGTGCCCTCACTCTGAAGAAGTTGCTATCGCTCCACCAATTCCAGGCTTGGCTTTTCTTTGCAGATGGCCTTTAGAGCCCCTTTTAAGCCTTGCCAAAAACTCACCTTCATAGCTTTAGAGTTGTTCCTTGGACTTGATCAAAATCTGCCCTTCTCCCTCCTCCGTGGCACACCTTGTTCTCCATCCTTGACTCTGAGTGACCTGTTTCTGAAACTCCAAGGTGTCCTAGAAGACCCAGGATTTGCCCCAGTTGAGGGGATCCAAAAATATGTCTCAGGCTCCAAAAGCAACTCACTCAGATGAGCCCTCTTCACAGCAAACACCACAATTTGTCTTCTTGGAAGACACATATGGTCTCTGAAGAGGACGACAGTGAGGGTGCCCACTCCTTTGTCTGGGCCCCACAGTACGTATGCGTGGAGCCTGGGTAAGCCAGATGCTGCTGCTGTCAGCAGCCAGCAGCCAGGGCAGCTCTTGGTTTGAGCACAGTGAATGTTCATGGCTGACCAATCCCTGCAGCCTCAGGAAGATACCCGGTGCTAACCGGGAGCTCTGCTGTACTCGCTGAGGATCTCAGCAGCCCTGGTGTTTGCCAACTGAGGGACAGAGATGGGCAGATTAAAAGCAGATTGTCCCATGAGTCCACCATGAAATCTGCTGTCTAAACAAGTTATTTCAGGCCGAGGATGTGAGCAGCAGCAGGAGATCCTTTAGAGGACATGGGCTTGCCCTTTCAGGGTGAGGCCTCAACTTGATCTCAGCTGTTTCTGTTGCTTGCTCTCCCTCTGATGCTTCCTGTCATCCAGGGATGACAACCTGCACCCCAGTGCCAGGGAATTGTATACACTTGGAAGCACATCCCATGCACCACTCTCCCCCATCCTGCAAGCATCCTCAACATGGAGATCTGATTCAGACACTCAGCTTACCTGGTTCTCTTGTCCTTTCCCCAAAAAACAAACTAAGTAACTAACAACAACAACAAAAACATGTTTCAAGTCAAGATCTGTTAATAAAATTCTGTCAGTCCCAAAGGAGAGTTTTTGTAGACAGCCCTGGGATTTCCTTGTGAATAATTGACACACCCCTTGCAGGAAAATGTCCATCTGATGTGACGACTGTTCTTGGCCTAAGACCAGGGTTCAGGACACCTAGATTCTAGTCTTGATTCTGCTCCTAACTACCTGTGGGGCTTTGTCCATCCTTTGCCCTCCCCAAGGACAAAGGTCAAATGAACCAGGAATAAGAATAGCCACCTTTAGTTGAACATTGACTAGCTCCAGGCACATGCTAAGCATTTGAGGGGCATTAGCTCTTGTAATCCTTAGAATAACCTTGAGATGAAGAGGCTATCTCCAGGAAACTGAGGCTCAGAGAGATGAAGCAATTGGGCCAAACTAACCGAGCTAAGAATTAGCAGAGGTCAGAGCCTGCTGTTGTCACCACTGTACTCTACTGCCTCTTAGCTCTAAAGTACATTGAAAATCACAAAGCACTGAACACGTATCAGGCAGGAGTAGTCATCACAAGAAATCTCAGCAATGCAAGTAAACTTTTCAGCATATTTTTTTTCATTCAACAGCATGATTGCTTAATGACTCTTGTGATCAGGAGAAAAGAGGAATTTTACCTTTTGAACATTTGGGCATCCACCCAAGGTTAATAAGGCATCCAGTGTCTGCAGTTAGTGTATGGAGTTTTAACAGGAGGCAAAAGGCAGAACATTCGGTCCTTCCCTTTGAAGTTAAGATCTCCATTCCTCCCCCAGATCGGTGGGTCTATTGATTACTAGTGCGAGAATATCTAAAGCATTAGCTCTCCAGATGGGAGTGCTCTGGAGCCTGCATGGAATTGGAATTCAGTGTGTACATCACGTGTCGTCTCTGTCTCAGTTGACACCCCACTGCCAGTTGCAAAGATTCCCCAGCTCTGAGCAGTTACCTATTCTGTTCACGAGGCCGTGCCAGACAAAATGGGGGGTGCTGAGGGCATTAGACAGACAGTTGGAGAAGGGAGGAAACACTGTGCTCATTGCTTATTTCTGTGTCTCGTCATTGAATGACAATCAGTGGCTCACTCTATAGGTTACAGTGAGTCTGCATACCTGGTATTCCTCCTGAGCTTCCTAACCATTCTCCCTCTAGATGGATGAGGACACTGAGGACTGAGAAATCTAGTGACCTGCAGAAAGATGGGAAACTACATCAAGGGTCCCCATTTGGGTGCAGCCTGCTTTGTACCCACAATACAGTCAAAACCAAGTCCTCATGCCTTCTTCTCACCTCGAAATGCAAGTGGGCCAAGGAAGAGGGAGAGAGGAGGCCTGAGTGTAACCGGGAATGTGGAATCTTGGATGGCTATAAAAATACTGGCCTCCTTCTAGCTGGCCCTCTTCTGTAGATTGGTGACCTTAGAAATATGCAGCAGGAGGAGGTCTGTTCACCTCCTGCTGGATATGTGATTAGGTGTAGGGTCTGTTTCCACCGTGTTTGGAGGCCCATGCTTTTCCTTGTACACCGAGCATGGCAGTCAATAAGAGGACCTCAAATTTGATCCCAGGGTGGTAATTGGTGCTTTTTGAGACCTTTAGCAATTCCCTTTCCTCTTGAGGCCCCATCTCTGGGGTCTCTCTTGTGTGCCCAGCCCTGGTCTCGACCCTGGGCTGCAAGAGTTCACAGTCAAGGAGCAAATGACTTCCAGGTTTCCTCCACTGGGAACAACTCTGTCCTGTTCTGTAGTTCTGCTTGTCCCACCCTGGAACTGGGAGGAGAGGATGGTTGATGGCTCGCTCATGTAAGCGAGTTTGTATGGATTAGCTCATCTACTCCTGTGACATGGGGATTAATATTCCCACTTCACCAGTGAGGAGACTGAGGCTCGGAGAGGAGCTGGGCTTTTCCGGTGTTACACAGTCAGTAGGTGGGAAATTCAGACTGCAAACCTAGGTGCCCTGACTCCGAAGCTCTTCCCTTTCTGCTGCTTCCCATTCTCTGCTGAGGAGCTCAGATAGTTAGGCCTTCTGCAGGCCAGCACTACTCTTGGGGACAAAACACAGTCCCAGAGACAGCCCACAGCGAAAGAGTGGAACCATCTTCTTCTTCTTCCTGGAGGCTCCCTGGGACCTTCTGGCCAGGATCAGCCACTGTCCAGCCTGTGAGCAGCAAGCCGGGCTGATTAAAATCCCCACAGGGAGGTCAGGAGAGCCAGCTGGGACCTGGGCTGAGTTGTCTAAACAGCCTTCTTGGGAGCCTGGGGAAGAAGCCCAGTATCTCCGGCTCCATGCAGGCTGTGGGCATGTTGCAGGTGCAGGTCTGGCCCCAAGAAAGGGGAGCTATGTGTGTGGCCACATTTCCAGGAACCGGGTGGTCCAGGAACCAGCTCATCAGGGAGGCAGCTGTCCCTGACACTGAGATCTTACTTGAGTCTCGGTTTCAGTCCCCACGCTGTAAAATAGGGTTAATGATCTGCTCTCGGCCCACGTCAGCGTTTCTGGAAACGATGAACAAGATGTGGAGATGAACATGGTATAAACCACACAGGGTGTTACTTCTGTTAGCACTTACTTGTAATGTTTTAATGATGAGAGATTGGCACTGGCTCAGAAGGGCTGTGGGAAACGTGTGTCCTTGGAGCTCAGGTAGAAACACACAGGACCCCTGAGGATAGCTCACTCTCATCAACAGCCCCACTGCACTGAAGAGAGCTGGATTTATGGTGTAGCTCTGAGCATTCTGGGTCAAGGCCTGCACTGCGTATGCGCCTTTCTATTTTGGGGATCCTCCCCATGGAGCACGCAGCTGTTCACTCCCTTTGCTCTCTCCTTGTCCTCCTGCAGTAAGGGTCCTTTCCTGCTCCAGACACCCAGCCGGGCAGGCCGCCAGGCAGAGGCCTTGCCTTCAGACGGTTCTCTTCCGCCAGGACTGAGCAGTCGCTGGCTTTCACGACACCGCTGGGCTCTGCATCTGGGTCCTGCCTGTATAGTCCAGTTCAGCAAACTGGTGACCTGAAAATTGCAGTCTGTTTGAAGGAGAGAATGCCGGGAGGGGGAGTTTCGTGTGGCAGCTGGCTTCTGCTGGCTTCTGGGAGCTTGGCACTGCCTATTTCTGGACTTCCAGGAGCCCACGCTGGCCTTGTCTGCATTCCTGCCTGGCTCCTACCCCCAACTTCCTTGACATTAGGCCCAAGGTGACAGGTGTCTGGAGCGTGAGCTCCCCAGGGAGGAGAGTGGGCATTATTGGACCCTAGGTTGGAGCTGCAGGAGAGACCAACTGAGCTGAGGCACAGGCATGCCCCCAGGGTGTGTGTGTGCAAACTCGGGGGGGCAGCCCTGGGTATGCAGGCTTGAGACTCCCAAAACTCTTGGCTGGCCTGTGACAGCTGAGGCCTCTTGCTTTTGCTGAAAATCCCCAACGTGAAAGCTCAATGTGACTGCTTGCAGACAGATATTTGGGCCATAAGCTGCCCCTGAGGTACCGAGTTCCACGATCTTGAGGTGGGGGAAAGCATGTGCTTCTAAGTTTTGGGCTAAGAATTTGATTTCTGCAGTCAACGTAGAATAATTTGTCCAAACGCTCCCTCCTCCCCTTTTGCCTTTCCTTCTCCTCCCCTTCCTTCCTGCCTTTCCTTCTCCTCTTCATTTCCTGCCTCCCCTCTCACCAGATCTCCAACCCCCAAAGTACCAAAGTTAGAAAGGCAAGCGGGAGCCACAGGCTGCTGGACCTGACTACTGGGGCCCCAGACCCAAGGCCCAGGCGTGGTTGCATCTCCTGCTACCTCCTACCCCTCCCCCCCGCCCTCCACACAAACTTGCCTTTGTGTGCCTCCCTCTAATGCTGTGGGGTTCAGTCACTTTCCTAACACCCCACCCAGAGCTGCTTCTCCATTCGGTTTTTCCTAAGGCTGTCAGCTGGCACAGCTGCTCCCATCACCCTGATCTCTCCCGCTCTTATGCCCCTCCACCCATAGCTCGGTACCTGGCACATAGTAAATACTCAATAAGCAGTGGCTGTTGTTCCTCTTGGCCAGAAATCATCCCAGCCACCTTTCTTATTGAACCCAAGAGGCCAAGAACACACAAAGGAGAAGGGGTATGTCCAAGGTCATTGGGCCAGTTAGTAAATTCATTATCGTTTCAGAAAAGTGGTTGTCTCTTGGCCTTGTGCTAGAAATAGGAAAAGAACAAGATAATTTGCAGGAAACCTTTTGCTCCAATGGTTAATTCAAATCTGCAGATGCCAGCTGAGCCCTGTCATGAGGCTAGGTGCTCTGGGGGTATAGAGATGAGGAGGAAACAGTCCTGGCCTTAAGAGACCTATGCTGTGGCGACGGGAAATGCATAGCCCTAACATGTTGGCCTTGCGGTTCACCAGCAGAGCACCTGGGCTGGGAATGGAAAGGATAGAAGGTGAGACCGTATTATCATAGACAACTTTGAAGGCCTGAGGGAGGAGGGTGTGCTTTGATCTGCTGGACAACATGAGAATTGTTCAAGAGTATAGAAAGGCTGTATGAGCAAGGCAGGTGGGCGTTCTGGAGGAGGTGGTGGTTTCACCTTTCACTGGAACCTGCGGAACACCCACAACAAATGCTCAATAATAACAACTGTCACGAGTGAAGGTGAAACTTGGCCTTTGGCGATATTGCATACCTTGTCCAGTTTAGAAATGGTCACCTAACTTGTATGATGGTCAGAACCTTGAAGCTTTTCAATTCCAAAAATATTGCCTACAATTCTGTTGTGAACAGTAGGCCTGTGTGGCCCCCTACAGTGTGAAGAGGGCAATTTGGAAATCACTATTTCCCTCGGGGAACATGCTCAGCTCGTGCTCTAGATCAGGGGTTGGCAAACTCCACCCCATGAGCTAAATCCAGTCCGCTGCCTGTTTTTGTAAATAAAGTTTTATTAGCACACAACCACATTCAGTTGTTAACATATTGTACACTACAGAGTTGCAACAGAGGCCACATGGCTTTCTATTTGGGCCTTCACAGAAAAAGTTTGCCATCTCCTAATCTAGGTCACTGGGCTTTGGTTCATTTTTTCCAAGGCCATAGTTTCCCCTAATAAATGGGTACTCCCCTCTGTGCTGCTTGAGGGAAAATCACAGATCTTCATACCTCCCCAAGGGTTCTGCTTCCTTTCTTCTGCCAAAGCTGGCCTGACCCCTGCTCTGGATCCTGTCACTTCTCCAGAGTCCTTGCCTTGGTAACTGCCCTTGTGTTTCCTGCAACATCCATTTCTCCCTCTTCCATCAGCATCTAGAGAGACCTTTTTATGAACAGATTGAGCTAATCATTTCTCTGCTTAACCCTCCACCCAGTGGCTTCCTACTGCCAACAACCTACAATCCACCCCCTCCCTGTGGCCAGCAAAGCCCTCTTCGAGCTCACAGTTGCTTCCCAGGCTTGCTGTGCACCAAGCCCACTGGCCACCTGCCCTTCCCTGGAATACACCAAGAGCTTTCCCCCAGGGCCTTCTTACTTCTGCCCTCTTGCCTGGAGCGTTCTGTCCCTAGTCTGTCTCCTGGCCTGAATTTAGATGTCCATTTAGATGTCTCTTTTTCAGAAGAGCCACCTGGACACTCTGTCACTTCACTGTTTCTTGAGTCCTCTGAAGAATAGCACTTGCACTTTATTCGTATTAGTGGTTATTCGCTAACTGTTTGTCCTACTAGAATTCCAACTCCTCCTCAGTTTGGTTCACCACTTCCATCCCTGGTGCATGCTCATTCTGGGGCGATTTCTGTTCTGGGCCTCCTAGACAGCCCTGCTTTGTACAGTTAGAAGCCTTCATCTTTGTAGTAGACAGAAGCCCAGTGCCATTCTTTAGTTGCCTCTTTTTCTAGAATAAGCTGCAGGTGCTTACTAGACACTAAAGTTGTCTAGTGTTAGGGCTGCCTGTGTGGCACTGTTATAAAATCTGAACATTTTCTTGTGTCTTTTCCTCCTCCAACTCAAGCTTTTGGAGTTTAGAACAATGCAATTGACCAATATAATATACCTCCAGGAAGCCAGCCCCCAAACACCAACACCCGACATCTGCATTCTGAATATATGGCTTCAAAGAGCTAAGTGTACAGTAGCTAATTACATCCTTTTTTTTTTAAGCCACATGACAGCTAAGGAACTTAGAAATGCCTTGCCCTTTCCTGTAGTTAAATCTGACATGAAATGACTTTATTGGCAGCATTTTAACAAACAAAAATCTCCTGTTTTCACCAGTAATTCAGCTTCAATTTCCAGGTGAGAAAAAGACAATTATGAGTGATTGCCAGGAGACAGTTTTGAGGTTTCTGTTAATAACACACTCAGAGTGAGTCTTGTTCGTTTGGCCCAGTCACTGGCGCTTCTTACAGAGAGGTATAGAAAGAAGGAAATATCCTATAGGAACACGCCCTGATCGTCAGCAGCACTACTACCCCCACCACCGCCACCATCACCACCATCACACGTCTAGACGTCCACTATCACTACTACAACTATCATCTCCACCACAACATCTTCTCCATGACTACCACCGTCACCTCTTCCACTGCCACCACCTCCACCAACACCTTCTCCAACACCATCATCTCCAATACCACCTCCATCACCTCCACCATCACCACCACCACTTCTACCACCATCACCTCCACCCTCACCACCTCTTGTAACTCCACCACCCCCACCTCATCAACACCAGCACCAACACTACCTCCTTCACCTCTGCTATCTCCACCAGTGTCACCTTCACCTCTGTGACTTCCTTCACGACCACCACTGGCACCATCACCTCCACTATCATCACCTCCTCACCATCACCACCACCACCACCACACACACACGCGCGCACACACGTGCACACGGGAAATTTTTCAGGTTGTGTAACACGTTCCATGAAGCAATCACAGACCCTTTCCACATACAGTGAAAGAAATAAATATTTTTAGATTGTCATTATTTTCAGTATGTAACCTACTCCTGTCACTAGGTGTTTTGTTTTGGGGCTGTGGAACATCAGCATGTGTTTGTGGCCAAAATTAAATTAGGATTAATTACAAAAAAGGCCAACATTCCCAAGTGCAAAGCATACCTTAAAAAAAAAAAGAGATAAGTTGGATGAGAGAACTTTCACTTCATAAAAGGATTTACTAAGGATTTTCTATCAATGGTAAATTCTCGTTGCATTTTGTTATGATTTGGTTTACAAAAGTTAGCCTTGCACACAGCTGTTCAGGAGTGCAGCCAATGAATAAAGGCAGATCTGCCTTGAATGGCAAATGCTGCTGAGTAAACCATGTTAAAGGCTATTTTAGGACCACCAAGAATGTGTTTGCATTTTCAAGAGTAGAAAGAGAGAATATTTATTTGGCATGTATATCATGCCAGGCAGTATGCTCACTTTACATTTCTAAGCTCATGTGATCTTTGTAACAAATTTGTGAAATGGGCCTCACTCTCCTCATTTTGGTTGCACAGCGTTGTGAATGTACTAAATGCCACTGAACTGTACACTTAAAAAAAGGTTAATTTCATGCTCTGTGAATTTTACCTCAATTTACAAAAAGAACTAAATCATTTCACGTGTTTGCAAATATTAGATCATCACATTGTATACTTTTTGAAAATCACATTGTACAACCTAAATATATACAATTTTTGTCAATCATACCTCAATTAAGGTGGGAAAAAAGAGGACCTGGACCGTGGGGAGGGTCTCTGAACTGACCTGATGCTCCTTATGCCATGTCCCCTCCCAGCCTCTACTTCTATGGTATCAGCTGAAACAGCTTGGCTCTACAACCTCCTAACTGGCGTGGGTCTGTCTGCAGACAGTTAGTAGATTTTCTAGCCAGAAGTTGTCGCTCAGTAGCTAAAATGTGCTTATTCTGTAAGCGTGACCTCCAGAATGCACTAGGCTGCCCAGGTGTCTGGATTCTTCTCCCACCTACACAGTTGTCGGGCTTCTCATGCAAGCAAATTCCTGCCATGGTCTAAAGCCTTTTGCTGTTCAGTTGAGCCCATTCATTGTCGGGGCATAGGCAGATAGATGCAAAGTCACAAAACTTTAAGACTCATCCTTCAGAACTTCCGAGGCCTGGTACCTCATTTTGTCCTTTTAAACTTTTTTTCTCTTTCATAAAGAGGAACCCCCCCCAAAAAAAAAACACACCAAAAAAAACAACAAACAACAACACACAAATGGTATAAACTTCAGTTCCCATAAATCAGAAATCTGTACCTGGGTATAACAGAGAAATTACTGAGTAATCAGCAACTGTTTTTCTCTTCGCCCCATGTAAACTACTCAAGTTGAAGTCTTAGCGATGGGGAGGAGTGCCTCCCAGGAAGTCAGGAGTATCATCTTGGTCCTGACCTTGCCATTGCAATCCAATGGGGCCTTGCTATGAGGAGAGATATTGCTGTTGTGTTCACCTAGTCACAAGAAGAAGTCTTAAAGATTTTCTGGATGGAAAGCTGTGGCTACCCCATATGGTGCGTGATTCCTACACTGGTCAAACTAGCCCTTCTGCCATCTTCACATGTAGAAATCCAGGTCTGCTCAGTGGCTCTGGCGACCTCCAACCTCGGGTCTGTGGCATTAAACCTCAGCTCTGCCTCCACTTTCTCCTTCTCTGCCTGATTTTGGACTCATCAATTCAGGTGAAACACATGTCGCTTGTTAACTTGTGTCCTGCACAGACGGGGTCCTCTGGACTGGGAGAGTGCCCTTGCCTTTGACCTTCAGCTTCTATTCCAGCCCCCAGGCAGAACCTGCTTCATCTATAGGCCAGCCTTACCAAATCCCTTCAGCCATTTGAAACAAACTCCATCTTTCTCTTTTCCCCCAAGCAATCATCTTCCCACACCATGCGAATATGTTTGGAGGTGACTGGCTCAGGGTTTCTTCCTGTGAAAAGAGGTCAGCCAGGGTATCAGAGATGCTGATACATGGAGACATCTCTTCTTGGCTCTGGGCCTCACCAGCCCTAACAAGAGTGGGAGAGACCAACCTCTAAAGGCATGGCATTCTGACAGCCCAGGAGTATAAGCTTAGTGCTCAAGAAAGGCTTGTTCAATGACAGAAATCTTCAAGTCTTCTCAGGGGGTGATACAGGATGAATCATGAGCTCGTTAAATCCATGTGCATCTATAGGTTTGGGACCATTCTTAGAGTTGCCAATTCTTCTAATGGTGTGTCTACATTACAGAAAGGGAGAACACAGTTCTAGAAAACCCCCCACCCAGGGCAGCTCATTTCTGCGTTTGTTGGGGCTACCACTCAGATAGCTCTGCTTGAAGCTGGTTGAAGCATCAAGTCATTGGGGTGGCTGAGTGCTGTAGACAGTGTGGGGGAACTGAGAGTGGTGGGTGGTGGTGGGCAGCAGGAGGTGGAATTTTAAAGGCAACACTGCTGGCTGTCAGGTCAGTGCCATCAGGACTAGGCCATTCACCTCCCACCACCCCCAGCCTGATGCCCCATCCTAATGGATGTGTCCTTAGTTGTCAAAGAGCAAGCCAAAGCCCACATAGAGGGAAATAGGGCAGCTTGGGGACCCAGAGCCTAGAGAAAGTCATCAGTAACAATGACTGCTTTCATTGATGATGTGAAGCACATGGGACAGGCTGACGCCCATTTTACCGAAGGATAAATTGAGGCTCAGAGAGAGGGAGTGACTTGCCCATGGTCACACAGCAAATGGAGGAGCTAGGACTTAAATGCAAGTTTTCTGGTGTCTGCTCCAGTGCACCCTCTGCCTGCATTGGGTGCTGAGCATGCAGTCTGCTGGCTCAAAGCAAGCCAGAGACACCAAGAAATCCCCTATTTGTCGTTTGAGATTCTTGCTCCAAACCACCTGTTAGCAGAGATTTGTTCCTGAGACAAAGTGACTCTTCTCAAAGCCAATCAGCATTCAGGATTTCCTGCCATTCCCAGCTACCCTGGATTCTCCAGAGACTCATGTCTTTCAATTCTAGAAACACTGAAAATCCTGTTTATTCTATAGAAAGGTCAGTTTCAGTTTGTGGGGACAGTCTTCTGAAAAATAAACATGCAAATAACACATATGCCCAAATATAGGCATTCCTGCTATGCACACGGATACGCATCTGATCTCATATATATATATATATATATATATATATATATATATATATATGCAGGCATATTCTTTCTCTCTCTCTCCCCCCACACCCCCTTCTTCCTATCCTTTCTCTCTTCCTGCAAACCCAATCCTGATGAATCATTGTCTTATCTCTTCTGGGGCTACCTCTACCGTGTGCCATGATGTCTTTATTTCTTTTGAGCAAGTCTGGGGACCACCCTTGTCTCAGAGGGCTTGAAATCTAATCTAGTTGGCCAACATCAGTGTCTTGGAAACTCATAAGGGGAACGTGAAACAGTATGGAAGAGAGTTGTTGATGGAGTACAGATGTACTTGTGAGAAAGAGACTAAGAACCAGGAAGTAGACTGGCCTGAGCTCAACTAGAGAAGGCATTAGTGAGGGAGAAAGGCGAGACTAATAAGCCATAGGTGATTTCCCCCTTTTTGACAATTTTGCCTAGGGCCCTCTGGAGGGAAAATGAGTCTCCATGATCTGATTTCTCCTGGATACCTTTAGTCTCCTACATTCTTATCTAGTAAGAACTGTGCATATTTTCGCTGGCCTTTCATTGGTGTCCATGTTAAACCTCCAGCTAGAGTGTCCAAAATTAAGTGTTTAAGTGTTTGGGAAGAGTAATATATATATATATATATATTTCTTTATTCTCCTTATGTCCATTGTGTGAGTCTGGACTGTACTCTTATAGACTTTTTCCAAAATTGTTTTGCCCTTTTTGCCATTCTGGACTTAAAGTGTAGAAAAGGGAAGAATTGCCATATGTTACTGTTCAGAGACAACCAGAAATAATAGTGACTTCAGAGCTGAACTAGATCCCTATCAGAAGGGTTACCTTTGTTTTCTCATTATTTAGGGGTTGAGAAGCCATCACATGCTTTTAAATGAATTTTAATGAATATTTGTCAGGTTGTGGGGATCACATTGGTGGCTTTGTCTGCCTGATTATGAAATGGGAGCCTTTAGGCGTTTGTGAATTGAGATAAAGATGCCAAGGCACTGCCCCCCCCCCCCGTGCCCCCTATACACCCCTATAAGGCACGACCTGTGAGGACTCAGGCTGGCAGTTGGTACATCTGGGCTCTAGTGTTGTCAATATACCCTAACTAGCTTGGGACCACAAGCAAATTATATCCCATTCGGTTTTGTATAAAAAGAGGAGGTTGAGACGTGCTCTCTAGAAATCTTGCCAGCGTCTACTGATTCACTTATTGTAAAACTGAAAAAAACCCAAAACATCTCACCATGAGTGTGCAGGATCGTGGCCTGAAGGAAGTAGGGGCTGGTTGGTAGCTGGGACCAGTAGCTTGCTGTCACAGAGTCCACAGCGATTAGAAACCGGCACATGCGTGAAGCTGGAAGTTTTGTTTAGAAGGGTCTGGAAACTTGGTTGGGGACCTGCTGCCCCCAATGCCAAACTGAGAAGGGAGGTCTTTCCGGAGTAGCAAGCTATCTGCTGCATTTGATCTAAAAAGATTGGCCATGGGAGTCATTCTACACCCAGCCCAGGCAGGCAGAACTCAATCCAGTACCTACTGGGCTAGGTGACCCGGCGAAGGTGTCAGTGTGCACTGGGCATGGGGGAAAGCCCAGCTGGCTTCTCACCGTTGAGATGAGTAACAAATCATGGGACTGCACAAGAAGGGGCACTGAGGCGAGCCTGTGTCTACGGGCAAAATTAACTGGATAATAGATCTCCAGGCCTCACCAGTGCCTGGTGAAAGCAGATGCATTTAGAGCAAGGCTGGGCAGTTCTGTGTAAACACAGCCACCTTCCCCAGTCTTGTTTAGGCTTGGCTGGGGTTCCGGCCCATCAGCCAGGGTACTGCAAGCTAACTGTTGAAAGCTCTCACCATCCACTCCGAACTGCAGAGCTGCACGGCCTCGAACAAAGTGGAGTCTCCTTTAAGTCCATTGAAAAGAGGAATATCAGAAGAGGCTCCCGTTTGCCCCTCTGCTACAACCGTAGCCTCAGCCTGCACCCCCTTGGATCCCCGGGACAGCAAGACCAGCCTGTCCCCTGATTAGGCGTGCTCCCAAAACATTCAGTGAGGTGACCATCAGCGGCAGTCCAGCTGCAGACTTGCCACAGCCAGAGTGGTACCCACTTCAGCAAATGGGATCCAGCAGCAGTAGGACTGCCCTGAACACCCCACACGGACATCCTGTGGTTCTACTTTGTCACTGAGGAGCTGGTTGGGTTCCAGAATTGGAATTGAGTAGGGGACATTGGCTTCGTTGCACTTGATTTTGCCTGAAAAGTTGTGTACATACACTCTCTCATTTCAGAGAGCTGGAGACCCCTGTCTTTTGCCAGTGGTTCCTAATATTACCTTTAGCGTACAGGGGTCATGCCCTGCTTCCCTTACCTCCTGCCACCTTAGTCCCAACAGGTTAATGGCAGAGCAACAATTAAAATGAAAACTCCCGTGGGCTACAGAATCTGCCAGGGATTGCAGGCCGCTGCAACTCACAGCCCCTGGCCTCCCTTCCTTCCCATCCTCCAATCCCATCCTTCCCCTGCCTGGTTCTACATACACTCCCTGCAGGGGATCCTACATAAAATCTACACTCATTCATTCCTTATTGATCCATTTCACACATTTCTATTTTTTTTCCTTAAAAATTTTATTGGGGAAGGGGAACAGGACTTTATTGGGGAACAGTGTGTACTTCCAGGACTTTTTCCAAGTCAGGTTGCTGTCCTTTCAATCTTAGTTGTGGAGGGCGCAGCTCAGCTCCAGGTCTAGTTGCCATTGTTAGTTGCAGGGGGCACGCAGCCCACCATCCCCTGCGGGAGTTGAACAGGCAGCCTTGTGGTTGACAGCCCACGCTCCAACCAACTGAGCCATCTGGGAGCTCAGCGGCAGCTAAGCTCTAGGTGCCGTGTTCAATCTTAATTTCAGGGGGCGCAGCCCACCATCCCTTGCGGGACTCGAGGAGTCGAACCGGCAACCTTGTGGTTGAGAGCCCACTGGCCCATGTAGGAATCGAACCAGCAGCCTTTGGCGTTAGGAGCACGGAGCTCCAACTGCCTGAGCCACCGGGCCAGCCCTCTATTTTCAATATATTGGATTCTTTGAACTCTCTGGGACAATGTGGAAGAGACTAAATTTCAGTTTGGGACCCAGTGGCTTGTTTGTGGGCTGCCCCGTAATTGATTGAATGAATGGCCAGGAAAACATGTGGCCTGATCATTTCAAAAGAAAAGGCGAAGAAGTAGGCAACTGCCCTCACTCAAAGTGGTGGAGCCCCTTCTATGGGGACGAGGCAGTTGGTGTCCTGCCACTGTGGTGGATTAAGGCAGTGGGTCGGGAGGCAGCTGAGTGGTCAAGGAGGGGCCCTGCATCTGCCCTCCAGCTGAGCACCTCTGGGCAAGCCCTGTCCCCTTCCTAGGTCTAAGGGTCCCTGTGTTTAATAGGACAGGGTTGGACATCCAAGACCCTTCCATATCTGCCCTTTGTAATGTCAGCTACCAGTTGTGAGGACCTACTATGTGCCACAGAATCTGCCCCATTCCACTTTAAGAGTCACAGCAGCATCACAAGAGAACCAAAATTATACACTTTTTGCCGACAAAGAAGCTGGGACTCAGAGAGGTTCAGTGGCAAGGCCAAGACCGAGTTGTGTCTGCCTCAGGACCTGGGCCCTATGCCGCACTGCCACCATCCATACTCTGGGCCGGTGGTTCTCAATCTGGCTATCCACTTCGAATCAGCCAGAGAGCTTTCAAAAAGCTCGGATGCCTGGGCCCCACTCCAGATGAGATCGAAGCAATTCATTTGTGTTGTGATAGCCTGGGAATCTGGGTGTTTCTAAGTGATTCTGTTGTGCAGCAAGGCCTGAGAGGTGTAGCCCTGGGGGATCTTTTTTGACATTCCACCTGCCATGAGAGTCATGACCCCTATTGTTCTAGCAGGTGTTCCCTACGCATGTGGTAACCGCCCCCCCCCCCCCCCGCCAGAGGGCCAAACATGAGGGGACATCAGAGGACCATCACAGGATGTCCTAGTAAGACTTCCAAAGCTGAAATAGGGGGTTCTTACATGAAAAACTGCTTCAGGAGAAATATACAGATGGTGCCAAAAAATGTATACATATTGTAAGAAAGGAAAACTGTATTAAAATTGTAATGCTCAATATATACTGATAACAAAAGATGAATACGAGTCACGTGTGACTTCGGAAATTACAAGAGGTGCTCAAAGTGGTTACCATCAGCGTCCAGATACTTCTGATTACGGTGAACTGCTGCTTGAGCAACGTTGACCAAAGTGTCCACTTGTATGCATTTTCTGTCATCCCCAGTATCTGTTAGACTATTGGCATTTAGGGAATTTCCAAGCCCCTCTTTACCCACCCATTTTCCTCTACTCCACTCCACTCCGCCCCTTTACTTCCAGGTCATAGTTACTAACATGGCAGCCACAGGTGATTGAAGCTTGAAAGAGTAGGAAATACTGCATTACTAACTGCTTTGCACCCAAAGGTATGCATTTATAAATGGTGGGCAGTTCCCTCAAGGTGCAGATCACAGACTGGGGCCTTTTCCTGTTGTTTCATATCTCCCCGACCTGAGGATGTATCTGTAGAGAGGAATCTCTTATTTAGGTAGCTCTCTCTATATATATTTTTTGCATAAGTCATTCCCATTAAAACAAACAAGCAATACAAAAATGTAGAGAATAGAAAGGGAATTGACGGTCCTCCTCAAGAGGTCACTTCTCCAAACGGTTGCATATAACTTGTTTTCCCAAGTTATTTTTGTATGCTCATAGCAGTGTGTGTGTAAAAATAAATGGAATCATGCCGCAATGACTGTTCTGCAACTTGTGTTTCCTCTAAACAGTGTATTTTAGACAGCTGCCCAAAAGAACACACCCAAATCTCCTTCATTCCTCTAAAGGCTCTGTTATGTTCCATTTTATCACTGCAGCCTAATGCATTTATCCAAGACAGGGAGGCAACCTAAAAGTTCAATGTCTATGTTAACACTTTTCCTTTTTAAATATCGAAGTATCTGTAGGTAGGTAGGAATTGAAAATACCTTTGCTCTCAAATGCCTTTCTTTGGCACCACAGTTGATTTGGTGACTTCTGCATAATTTTATTGAACTCTCCTTTAAGTGGGCAAAGAATATCCTGAGTGACTTTCTGTCATATTTAGTAGACAGAGAGCATAAAGCAGGGGTGTCCAAATTGCGGCCCGCGGGCCAACTGCAGCCCACGATCCATTGTTAATTGGCCCACAGCAAATTCCAAAAATATATTTAGTTTACTTAAATAAACCAGGTGAGGCAATACGTACTTCACCTGGAGTGAGTGGCCCGGCTGTTTGTGTATTTTACCACATATGGCCCTTGGTGAAAAACGTTGAAAAAAGTTTGGACACGCCTGGCATGAAGCCTTATTTGAAATGTAACAAGACAGTTTACATGAAGCATGACAACAAGGAAACAAGCATTGTGGTTCCAAAGATAGGCTGTGTGGTACAGTTTTGACAATTATAACTCCTGAAACTGAGATATCTGTTTTATCTTGCAAGTTTCCTGTTCATTAGTTTTAATGTGCCAAGCATTTATTTGAAAAATGTCTCTCTCTGTCTCTTTCTCTCTTTCAGTCACAGGGAGCCATTAAGAGGAAACAGGAAGGAGACAACTTCCAGTTTCCAGACATGGCTGATGGGGGTTACCCTAATAAAATCAAGAGACCTTGCCTTGAAGATGTCACCCTTTCTGTGGGGCCAGGTGCCCACCCCAATATGCCCTGTGCAGAGCTACAGGTTCCTCCATTGACAATGAACCCTAGCCCTACAGCTATGGGTGTAGCGGGCCATTCGTTACTGCTTGAAAATAATCCCATGAACAACAACGTAATGGGCTCACCATTTGTTGTACCACCGACTGCAGAAATGGGACTGAAAGGGTCCGTGGCTCCTTATTATGACAAAACCAACAGCACACCGGCTGTGGACCAGGAACTTCAAGATCTGCTGGAGGAGCTAACAAAAATTCAAGACCCTTCTCAGAATGAGCTAGACCTTGAGAAGATACTGGGGAGCAAGCCAGTCGAACCACTGGTCTTAGATCACCCCCAGGCAACCCTGGGCACAAATCGCAAGCCTGCGGCTCAGATGCCACACTTGGAGAGCATTGGTTCCAGCAAGGAGTTTGCTTCTGGTTGCAGCCAGGTCACTGGCATGTCACTTCAAATCCCACCCTCCTCTGCAGGGATCAGCTATTCGATTCCCTCCACCAGTAAGCAGATGGTCTCACACAGTTCTGCAACGACACAGTCCAAGAGCCAGGTCCAGGTAATGCACCCCGTGGCTTTGCCCCCACTTCCGGGGCCTCAGTGGCATCATGCCCACCAGCTGAAGGTGTTGGCGGCCAGCAAGCAGGGATGTGTTACGAAGCAGCCAGGTCCCCCCCCCAGTTGGTCAGCCCTGCCTCCTCCAGGCCTCTCCCCACCTTACTGCCCAGTGCCATCGCCACACCCGCCGCCGCCGTTCAGCCCGCAGAGTCTCATGGTGTCCTGCATGTCGTCCAGCAACCTGCAGGGGACCGCTCTCCAAGGCTCTCCCAATGCCTTACTCTCAAGCATGGCGTCCAGCAGCAATGCTGGCCTTGGGCCCACCATGTCCTATGCTCCCGAGAAGCTCCCCAGCCCATCTCTCAATCATCAGCCGCAGTTCAGCCCACAGAGCTCCATTCTTGCCAACCTGGTGTCCTCCACCATCAAAAGCCCTCAAGGCCACCTGATGTCTGCTCTGCCCACCAGCAGCCTGGGGCCCTCCCCACCCTACCGCCCAGAGAAGCTCTCCAGCCCAGGCTTGCCGCAGCAGTCTTTCACCCCCCAGTGCTCCCTGATCTGCAGCCTCACACCCAGCAGTAATGCGCTAGGCCAGCAGCAGCAGCAGCAGCAACAGCAGCAGCAGCAGCAGCAGCAGCAGCAACAGCAGCAGCAGCAGCAGCAGCACCACCAGCAACAGCAGCAGCAGCAACAGCAGCAACAGCAACAGCAGCAGCAGCAAACAAATGTCATCTTTAAACCCAGGGCCACCAACTCACCCAAGACCATGAACATTATCATGCAGCAGGGGCTGGCCAGCCCCAGCCCAGGAGCCCCAGAGCCATTTACTTTCAGCAACACAAAGCCCTTATCCCATTTCGTTTCTGAGCCGGGCCCCCAGAAGATGCCCTCCATGCCTGCCACCTCTAGGCAGCCTTCCCTGCTCTACTACCTGCAGCAGCCGATGCCGAAGCAGGCTTCTTCTGCCACTGCGTCCTCCACTGCCACGGCCACCTTGCAGCTGCAGCAGCAGCAGCCTGACCGTTCTTCGTTCCTTCTGCACCAGATGATGCAGCAGCCCCAGCGCTTTCAGCGAAGAGTCGCCTCAGAGTCCATGCCACCTCTGCCCAGACAGGTAAGACAGTCTTATATCTGATTGGGTTCCTTGCTTTTGGAAATAAGAACTGTGTCTCGTGCTGTTGATACCTGGCTTTGGAGGCAAATCCAGACTAGTCCTCTCTGAGACGGGGCTTCACTCTGGAAAAGTCTATCAGCCAGCTCATTCTGTGTGGTTAAAGCACAGGCCAAGGTTATGGTTTCAGTTCCTATGCAGGAGGAAAACTGCACTCAGTTGCTGCCAGGGGAAGGAATCAGGGGAGACGAGTCACAGTCACACAGAACTACCTTCCCCTGCACTCGGCCATGGAGCACGTCCCCTCACACAGGACCAGTAAGGCTTCATAGGATGCAAGAAGGGAATTGCACTAAAGCACTTAAATTTTGTCTTTGCTGGCACAGCTCGCTGCATGCTGAAGCAGGTCCTAAAGGGAAAGGACAGATGCGTGTGAGGCAGTTACTCGTATCATCCCCATTTTACACACGAAGAAACAGAGGCTCAGAGAGCTAAAATGACTTGCCCAGGGTCACACAGTTAGCAAGGGCCAGAGCAGGAACTTGGAGCCAGGCCGTGTCACTCCAGAGCCTGTGCTCTTTTCCAGATCACTGTGACTTCTCTCTCCCTCACTTTTTATGGTCTTATCGGTCACTAAATTCAGCTGATTCTGGCTGGGTGGTGTCAATCACAGTTCTCAAGTTTCATTGTTCTGATCCCTGCTCGTATCCTCATGGTTTCTGTAGGTGGGAATCCTGGCATGGCTTAGCTGGGTCTTCTGGGCCCAAGTCTCTCATAAGGCTGCAATCATTTCAAGGCTCCGCTGAGCAGGATCTGCTTCCAAGCTTACTCCCATGGCTGTTGGCAGGGAGCAGTTCCTTGCAGATTGTTGCCATGGGGGCCTCTTCATAGAGCATGTTACAATATGGTAGTTGGCTTTATCGACATGAACAAGAGAGAAATATGCCAGCAAGAGAGGCAGGGGGACTGCCAGCAAGTCAGAAGTCACAGTATTTATAACCGAGTCTTGAAAGTGACATCCCATTACTTTTTCTGTATTCTGTTCATTAGATGCAAGCGCGAAGGTGTGAATACCAGGAAGGGATTACTTGAAGGTGTGAATACCAAGAGGCAGGAATCACTGATGTCGGCCAGAATACTGTCTATCTTGGTCCCTCTTTTCCATTGCTCTCATCCCTGCCCACATTCAGGCCGTCTTGATTCTTTGTCTGAACTCGTATAGTTGACTCTTAGTCTAGTGTCTCCCAATAAAGCATTACTTTGCTATAACAGAGAGCTGATCATGGGTCATACTTGCTCAGAAGTTTCCAGAGGTCCATACATAACCTGGCTCCGTCTACTTCCTTAGACTCAGACTCCATTGGGCCCTGCGTGGCACTTCATTTCTATAACCCGGAAGTGCTTGCAGCTCCTGGCCTACTCTGCATTCCCAGCCTTTACTCCTGCCGTTCCATGTGCCTGGCCTTCCCTTCACACCTTTTCTTTCCTATCCCACTCTTATAGCTCCTCAGGCTCCTTCTCCTCTAAGAAGCTTTTCCCTGACTGTCCTTACTACTTCTGTCTCCCAATCTGCTTCCCTCTTCTGTAAAGAAGCCAAGGAGGAGATGGCCGTAAAGTGCTTGGCTGGGGACCTGGCCCAAGGGAAGCACCTGTTGGCCTGCCCTCTTTTTTGAGGACCCTGGGTGAGCATGGTCATGGCAGGACCCAGAGGATAGAGACCGTGCCCTGTTCATCCGGGTCTCATGAAGCGTAACCAAGCAGAATGATCCACCCCCAGGGAACTGGTCCTTTCATGGATGCATACAGCAAGCAGAGCTCCCATGGGGGTGGCTAGGATGAGTGACAGGCCCTTATCCACAGTTCAGGAGCGCTTTGGTTTGGTTTTGTTATAGGCCCATTGCCATCAGTTTTCATGGATTCGTGTGGCACCAGCATCAGCACTGGAGTCATGTCACCATCTAATATTATGAGCCTTTTGGGTTTTTTATGTCTTCAATGGGGTATATTTGTAGCCTGAGTATGTTGCCTCAGCCCTGGATCAGCTGCCTCACAGGGAGAATTCTTATTTATTGGGGTTGTCAAAAGCAAACCTAACCAATTAGCTAAGTGGGGTTGGAGAAAGTGTTCAGGAGAAAGACCAAGCAGCTACGAAGGGCTCAGGCTGCCTCCACCAGCAGAGGTGCGAGGCTGGACTCCCCAAATGGAATGCTACTGCTGCCAAGAGCTGCCTTCCCAGCCAGCGCTGGCTGGTAGCCACAGGCCAGACATTCAACCCAGTACTTCACCTGCCTTTTCTCATTTTAATCCACAGAGGTAGAGGCTGTTAGCATTCTCTTTAAAGCTGAGAAGATTGAGACACAGAGAAGTCACTGGAGTTGCCCACAGGCACACAGCAAGTCAGGGACAGAGCGGGAAGCCTAGCTACAGAGCCCACACTTGTAAGCCTATGCACGGAGCACTGCCTCCAGAGCCTTCTGTTCCTGTGTTAACCTCCTCATTATTGCCTCTTCTACCAAATGGGCATGATGGTAGATTGAGGAGAAAATGCGGTAATACATCTAAAGCACTTTGAACAGGGCCTGGAACAAAGTACCTGCCAACGAAGTTTTGCTGTCACTATCACTCTTAACTCCTGGCCCTGAGCCTCCTGATGTGTTCTCTGGGGGATAAGATGTGGCTCTCAAAACCAGTGCTTTGTCAAGACAGAATATGCACAGTGCTCTCTCTTTAGACCCCATGCCCGCCAGGAGATTTGACAGGAGCTGTGGGGCCTACTAGCCTTGTGGCCCTTCCTGTTCTATGCCCTGCACCACTTAGACAACTCCAGGCTTGGTGGGAAAGGAAAAAGAGCCATCTTTACCCGGCTGGCTGGGATTGTGCCTTCGTTCTTTCTGGAGCTCTCTGACACTCTCACTCCACCCTTCTCCCCAGCACCCTGTTCTGTCCATGGCATTCTTCTAGCCAAAACACACTGAGCAGACCTCCGTGCTGGGCTCATCAACAGCTCTGACGTTCCTTCTCGTAGCCTTTCCCTACTCACTTCAAGGCCTGAGAACTCATCCCTGATCAGTTTTCCAGGGGTGAGAAAAGAAGAAAGAAGAGTTGAGTGTTTGAGGCAAGAGCTAGGTCACGCATGGAAGGACAGGCAACAGCCCCAGTGCTGGGGGCAGGACATGCTTCTTGCTTCCAGCCAGGTGAACTTGTCACATTGTACAATGGCCAAACAGCCTCAACTGACACTCCTTACTGACTACATGGCATTGACTAGCTCATTGTGTTTCTGTGGATGATGGTGGTCATCGCGGAAGGACTAGGCATTCATTTTGATCCAGATTAACATTTTTTTAAAACTTTTATTTATTTATTTATTTATTTATTTATTTATTTATTTATGTTTTTCCCAGACTCATCAGCTCCAACTTAAGTAGTTGTTTCAATCTAGTTGTGGAGGGCACAGCTCACAGTGACTCATGTGGAGATCGAACCAGCAACCTTGTTGTTAAGAGCACCACACTCTGACCAACTGAGCTAACCAGCCGCCCCCAGATCTAGTTATTTCAAGGTGTAGTTTCTAAATGTAAGATGAGACACCAACTCATTAGCAAGCAGAAGTGCCAAATCTAGCTGTCTGTAGGAGCCCATTCTTATTTGCAGACTAGTATTTCTCATCTTGGGGGATTTTACTTTACCAGTTAAGTGACTGATCCAGTTTCAGTGGATCCTTTCCTTGAACTGAAGGTAAAAGACAAATGCCATCTGACGTCAGGACAGCAGTTCAAGTCCAGGCACCAACACTGACTGGGCCATATGCCGGAAGCAATGTCACTTACTGCCTCTAGCCTCAGTTACACATGGAGAAAAGAATTATCCCCTTGTCTTAGGGTATTGGAAGACAAAGGAGACTCTCGTTGAAATTGCTTTGACCCCTGCCTGGCACACACCACATGCTCAGTCAGGGCTGCTGCAGGCTCCCAGTCTTGGGTCTGAGCCCCCTGGGCTCAGATGCATTTCCAAATTCAGGGCATCTGGGACTATAGAAAGGTAACATGGTGCATATACCAAATATCACACAGCCCTCCTCCAGTGGTATCTGGGCAGCCTTGTATTATTTTTGCAAAGAAATATGAATCTTTAACTAAGTCCAGGTCAAATTGCATCCCCAAATAAATTTTGGCATCAAATTTACAAAAATAAAATAAGCTTTCAGAGCTTTTTAGACTTGAAATTACAGATAAGGGATGTGGACCTGGCACTACTAAGGGAGTTGTGACCCCCAGTCCCGGTGTGTTGGATTTTAGTGACCCCAAATTTCCTTACTGGATCCCCCATGCTGCTCCTAAGGCTGGGTGACATCTCTCTGTTCTTAATGAAAGTGAGGTAAAATGAATTGTGTTTCCATAACTTAATGCCCCTTCACCCTGAAGACTTGGAGATACCTTAAAGTACTGGAAAAATCAAAACATTGGGGTTGGGATTTCAGTTTTACCATCAACCACTGGAGAATGGAACTCAAAGACAGAAACAGGTCCATTGAGGAGGTGGGAGAGTGGGGATAGCAAGCAGCAGCCAGAGTGCCCTCGGGGCACATGTTTGCAGAGCTGGCAGTGCAGTCTTATGGGGAGGAGGGATGGGGAGGGTGGCCAGTTGGAATAAGAACAAAAAAGCCTGAAATCTGATCCTTGAGGCAGGCTGAGGCACAGAGGGAAAGGGGCAGCTGCAGAGAAACAAACCAAAGAGGCACATGATACTGTTTGGACAGATTTTGAGAGGGGCAGGAGACGGGAAACAAGCCTGCCTTAGGGAAGGCTGGACTTGGCCCCTCCTGAGTTTGCTGTACTTTCTACCTTTAACATAAGCACCCCCATATCCTTAGCATAGGCAGCCGTGAACACCCAGCAGTTGTGGAGATGGTGGGTGAATCGAGACAACTTGACATCTTCCCTCCTTAAGGGGTTGGACCTGTCTGTGATGGGCGTTTGAGGAGACTCCTTGGGGAAGCCCTCTTGCTACTCTCACCCATGGCTCCTTCTTGTCCCTGGCAAACAGCCCTCTGACGTGCAGCACTCCCAGGGCCGAAGGAAGCCAACACAGAGCAAGAGACACCGAGGCTTTGGCCCTTGGCAGGGCATGGGTCCTGGGGGCTGGACTTAAGATCAGGCTTGAGAGGAGAGCCCAGGCTTTGAATCACTTGGTTCCAAATCCGTCTCTGCCTCATTTTCATTTGGCAAGCTGTTTACCGTTTTGAGGCTTCAGTTTCCCCAGGTGTCAAATGGAGATACCAGTATACCTATCTAATGGGGTTGCTGGGAGGATTAAATGAGATGAAGTAAAAGTGCTTGGCATGGGGCCTGGCACACAGTAATGCTCCATCGGTGTTGGCTGCTAACTATATCAAGAAAGTTCCTGAAACTCCGAACACCGGTAACCCAGTGGAATGGGTTTAGACTGCCTCAGTGTCCGAAGTTCCTCCTCAGGTGCCGGGGGGAGTGGTGACTTGGAGAGTAGGGGCAGAGGATTGCCCTCCCACGGATGTCAGGGAGAACATTTGCTAGGTGGCTGAGGAGAAGCCAAGGGGCAGACATAGGGTGATGAGCCCAGACAGCAGGTGAGTTGCCAGGAGCCATGTGGGGCTGTGCATCCTGCGTGGATGCTGAGTAACAAATGGACCCTAGGACAACTTTCCGTAGGCAGAGAGGAGGGTAAGGAGCAGCCCAATTCCGCCGGCAGCCGCCTAGTCCCGACCCTGCTTCTTGCTGCAGGCTGATGGCTGCCCACCACTGTTTCTAGATCTGAAGAGAGGGCCTGCTGCTGAGAGGCAAAGAGAGCAAATGGGAAGGAGCGTGAGGACCAGCCTTGTCAGCTGCCCTGCACCAATGCCACCAAAAACATGAGTTCTGCTTGGTCACTGGCACTGGGGGGTTGGTGTTTCTCACCTACACTTTTTTTGGAGCCTTGCTCAAACCCAGCCCTGGATGGATGCCATAGCATGCAGAGCACCCATGCTGAACCTCCAGGGAGGCCTTCCCGCCTCTCCTCTCCTTCCTCTTCACTACTCACTCCCACCTCCAAAAAGAACCTTTGCAAAAACTCAAGATTCCTTTTGGTTTGGATTTCCAAGGCTGGACTCACCTGCTCAGTAGAGCAGAACCTTTAATTACTGCTGTCTCAATTAGCACTGCAAATTAAAGTCTTTACATTCGAACCATGACCTCCCACTGAAAACAAAAATGCTAAAACCAGGTTAGTTAGAGCAAGACAATCCCCTGTTCTTGTCGGAGTTACATCAGCTCCATTTTCCACTGGAGAGTCAGGAGCTATGGTGGCCAGGGAGCCTTCTCCTATTCTCAGAATTGTTCATGGACATTTAAAAATAAGTGACCACAGTCTTGCGGAAATACTTGACCCCTCCCCTCCTGCTCCAGAATCAGATGCACCTTCTTGCCTTCCTTGCAAGTCCCTTCTCTTAATGCGTCTCTCATTTTGAGGATAATGGTTGGGGGAAAGCCACACTACTCCTCGTGTTGTGAGAACAGTTTCTTTGCATTTGTCTTTTACTAATTCTGGCAAGGGGCATCACAGATTTCATTTCAGTGGTTAGTCCTGCTGAAATGCAAGAGCAGAGGCCTCTGGGGGAAGCTCTGGGCTGCACTAAGGAAGGATGGGGGTACAGACGAGTCAAGTTTCAAAGAGCCCATGGGTCCTGTCCTGCTCGGATCTTCTCTACCAGACATGACAATATTTTCCTGAATAAGCATCTTTAGTTTGTATTTAAGCATGATTTTACATACAAGCTTGGTTTTTCCTTTCTTTCTGAATTGGGCCTCAAAGAGCTATTTAGTTTGGGGAAACTTTTTTTTTTAGCTGGTTTTAGAGGAAATATAATTAGATGCAGTGTAACATACATTTTGAAAATTTAGGCACTGGTGTCTCTGTGTTGAGCAAGTTTTGTTTGAACCACTCTGAATTGTCAGGAAACGAAACTCCATAGGCTGTTGGGGAAATGCAGGCTCAGCACTTAATATTAATGTTACCAAGAATCAGATTTTTTTTTCAGTTTCTTTTTGGTTTCTGAGAGCCATTAATGATCCTCTACTTCAGTGCTATGTTCCTTTTTTCAAAAAGCAGAAATTTAGAATGAGCTGCTGATCAAATGCTAGCCTTTTAAACGTCAACCTTTTTTTCTGTCAGAAGTTGAAGGATTGAGATGATGTGTTGCAATGAGGCAGCATTACATTTTGGCCCTGGAGTCGCCCTCCATCACTCAGTGAGGTCAACATCAAAATTTATGGGGATACAAGAATCCCCCCAATACAGATGCCTGAATAATGCAGATCAATCAATATAGTTTTGTAATTGCTTAATAATTGACTTACGAAAGCTGAAAAGGCAACCATTTTCAGAAGCTTCCTGTCAAGCTTTTTGTTTCATTTTTTTTCACTTTGTCTTAACATACCTGAAGGGAAACAATGAACTTTTCTGAAGTTGGGGTGCCCAAAATGAGACATTTTAAAAGCAAAGTGTATGATTAATTTTATACTGAGTTCATTGAAACAACCTGCTTATTTGTCACTGTAAAGCAAGGAAAGGGATCTCATTTCCTTTTTCAAAGAGTAGAAGAGGGCAGAAATTAATCACTATGTTGTGCTCCTTTAAACTGTAACTCGGCATGAATGTGTACAAACCCAAAATGAAGAACAGCACATGAAGAGGTAATCCTGTTCCAGATTATGGCCCCGAGTGGAAAGTTGGAAAACTATGAAAAAAATGTCTAGGATGGATGGGCAGTCACAGTGGACTTGCTCCGTTCAGCTGTGGCCCTAACGCCTGAACGTTAGGTATTATTAGGTAACGCCTGACAATAGGTATTATTGTCACTGAGTGTAGGAGTGGATGGTGGCAGAGCGGCCTTGTGAGTCAGAGATGTGACCCATCCAGGCAGGCAAATGATGGGTGTGACGAGGGCTCGATGGCATCCCTCCCCTCCTTTCTGCACCCTCCAGAGTCCCTCTCTCAAATCCATTAATGGCCCCATATCACAGATTTATGGAAACCTCTCCTGAGTCCATTTGTACTCTTAGCCTCCTCTGTCCCTGGGGGGTTGAAAAGCATCCCACGACCTGGGCCTGCTGCATAAAGCAACCATGTGTGTGTAGCTTGGCTACTTCTGAGCTTGAAGGGGGCAACAGAGGGTAGAACACTGCTTACAGTTAAAGCACCCCACCTATACTCCCCGAAGAAAGACTTTCTGCTTTTTCCTGAGAAGTGGAAAAAGTTTGGATTTTTATTTGATCTTGATCATTTGCCCATAGTGACAAATGCTACTTTCTCTGTTTTATTGTTGTTAGATGAGGGCGTATCATGTTAGTTCCTCCATCAAAAGCAGTGAGGTTATTGAAAGCTCAACGTAAGGATCCAAAAGGGTCACACCCCTTCCCCAGGCTCACATCTGTGGCCATGCTAACAGCCCATGGACGGCCCTAGCAGCGCTAGCCTTGCCGCCTTACTCCCAATGGTATAGCAGCTTCTAAGACGGAGAGTGGAATAAAGGCGCAACGTTGATCCATTTCTTCCATACATTGGTCCTTCTCCCCATGTTAATCATGTTTCGTGTTAGATTAGAACGTGTGCAGCTTGGAATCACACAGAGCCCTCAGACCTTGATTCTGTTGTTGGAGCTAGGTGCACAGGAAGAAGAGAAGTGGGCACTTCCGGAAATTATCATATAGTCCTGGCCTAAATTATCATATAGCCCTGAAACCTGAAAGATACATACCCCTACTTCATCAGACATTATTCCAACTCGTGCTTTGCTTTGGGGAGCTTTGGATTTGAGGCTGAACACATGGTTTCTACCAGGCTTCCCCCTCTGTCACCTGCTACCACGTTTGTCCATCCTCCATTTTTGAGTAGAGATGACGAGCGTAATTGTGGGGATCCAGACTTTTTTTACAGGCCCATGTCTGGGGGGCACATGAAGAGAATCGGTCAAAGCAGCTGACTCAGTAGGCAAATTGATGAAGGTAGATTCCTCATTTGCAGCTTTGAGTAATGATCGTTTAGTTCCATGTGGCAAAGCTTTGGAAGGTGTGGGAGGCCCCAACCACCCTGAGTGGGAATAAGTGGGAACAATTCCATCACCCTTTCCTTCTATTAGGCAACATTTTCAAAAATGAGCTCTGGAAAATAGGAACAGGCAAAGCACTCAAATATGGCTTTCTAGTTTCTCAAAAAAAAAAAAATTGACACCCATTATGATGGCTATTACTTAACAAAAAAACAGCAACAACAACAACAACAACAAAAAACACACACAAATAAACCAGTGTTGGCAAGGATGTGAAGAAATGGAAAACCATGTTCAGTGTTAGTGAGAATGTAAAATGGTGCAGCCACTGTGGAAAACAGTATGGTGGTTCCTCAAAAAAATTAAACATAGGACTGCCTTATGATCCAGCAATTCCACTCTTAGGTATAGACCCAAGAGAATTAAAAGTAGGGTCTTGAACAGATATCTGTTCACCCATGTTCAAAGCAGCATTACTCACAATAGCCCAAAGCTGGAAACAACCCAAATGCCCGTCAACTGATGAATGGACAAACCAAATGTAGTATGTTCATATTACGGAATATTATGCAGCCTTGGAAAGGAAGGAAATTCTGACACGTGCTATAACCTGGATGGAACTTAATCTTTATGCTCAGGACATTCCTTTTAAGTAAAATAAGCCAGATACAAAAGGGCAAATACTGTACAGTTCCACTTCCATGGGGTCGCTAGAGTAGTCAAATTCATAGGAACAGAAAGCTGAATGGTAGATGCCTGGGGTTGGAAGGAGGGAGAATGAAGAGTTAGTGTTTCATGGGGACAGAGTTTTGGTTTGGGAAGATGAAAAAGTCCTGGAGATGGAGCAGGGGTGATGGCCACACAACACTGTAGATAATGCCACAGAACTATGCACTTAAAATGGTTACAATGGCAAATTTTACCACAGTCCATAAAAGAAAAACTGAAGTTTTCAAACAGTTGCTAATCCTCTCCTAATCAAAAGCAGTATTTTATTTTCAAATAACATTAACACATGATATAAAGGCAGCAGCAAGCTGAGCTGCCTGTTTTCTGTCGGAGAGAGGAGCCGTACTGACTGCGTGTACACTCACCATTTGTGTGGCCCAGCTGGGTTTTCTGGACGTCTTAGTGAAGTGCATGTTAAACGCTCGGGATAGGGTTCCTGGGCACAGCCAGTGCTTAGAAATAACTTTCCTGGTAAATTGAATGCAATTTCTGTCCTTTTCTGGACATTTTGGAGAAATGACAACATGTGGGTGGGGGAACAAAGAAATGACTGTACACAGGAAGGGGCATTATTTCTGCTTCTGAATGGGATAAGAAACCCCACTTGCTTCATTGGTTCTCTGGTACATCTGCAAGTCTGGAAATACTAGGATGACTCATAGTTTGCTGATTAATACAAGAGCCAACACAACAATGTTGAAGAGTTGCTGTCTGTGATTAGCTTTCTGTGCAAATTGTCCCTCAGGAGCCAGTGCTAGGCTCCGGGGTCGAATTCTAGAAATGGTGAGGGACCTGAAGTACAGTGAGAACCAGCTCCTAAGGTCTTGACACTGGCTCTCAAAGTGGAAAGCAAGAACCTCTGACCAATGCCCAAATTCCTCTTGGAAAGTTGACACACCTGAATGAATGAATGCAGGAAGGAATGAACTGATAAACGAATTGCATCTGCTAACCTTTACAGAATTAAGTTCTTGAGACTCTTTTGAGTGTTTTAGAGTAATTATTGATAGAAACTCCCAGTCATCAAGACCTGGAAGGCCGAGGAACTCGTATTTCCACATTGGGCTGAAGGGAAGACTCTGCATCTGCGCGTAGGGCCCCCAGCCCCTGACTGTGACACAGTTTTCTGGTCCAGTGGTGCTCTTATCCTTCTGCAGCACTTAGGAAACACTTGGCTACCATTCTACAAGTGTGGTATCTGAATACATGTGATTTCTTGAACCTCCGACAAATACCCAGTTGTAGACCTCCAGTGATAATTTGCACTGGTTTTTCTGTTGTGGTGGTGTCATGCATTTTAGAAGGAAAAAAACAAGACACCCTGCCATTTTACATACCACAGTGACAATAGCACATGATATAAGAAAAGCAAAAAAAAAAAAAAAAAAAAAAAAAAAGCTGGCTTAGAAATTCAGGACACTCATTCCATTGCTTTTTTTTCCCAGTTAAGATTTGTTCATGTCACTCTGTGACAACACCAATATTCCTGACATAAACCAATCGATTTCAGTCAATCCTGAGAACAGTGAGTGGTATTCACTTACACAGTTCTTTCTTTTCAGTTGTTCTCTTTTTTATAAAAAAACTAGCACAATATTAAGTGAACATGTTTTGAAGGCTGTTAGGCATATGTTCTTCTCCTGTCAAGCTTAAAATGCAACCTAAAAAGGACACGCGATTGTAGTTGAATAAGCTGCCACCATTGGTTTAAAAATTTTTAAAAACCAAACATTAAGAGGTGTATTTTACTAGTTCATGAGCACAGATTTTTACATCCTTTGTGGATATGATCTTTCAGGGGTTTTGGTTTGATTTGTTTGTTTTTGTCATTTTGACAGCTGTATTGGCAGTCTCTTTTATTTGCTTTATTAACTTTTCATTTGGAAAATGAATAATTACATCATAAGGAGATTCCTTCCCCCCCCCCAGAAAGGTCTCCCGCCTTTCTTCATGGCTCTATTAACTGCTATAGTTCAAGATTGATAAAGATCAAAGAAGCAGAATGGCAATGGTCTTGACTATGTTGACTCCCTCTGAACTCATACAGATCTGGAATCATACGGGATCTGTTCTGCCTGGCTCTTCCCTCAGCAGCTGGTGGGCAGGACCACTCTTCTGAGCTCTGTCGTTAAGTCGTTACCCCACACTGCAAAAGGCAGGATTGTAACCTAGGACCCGTCCCTTGATCCAAAGACTTTCGGATAGCGTAGCCTCAGGCACTTACTGGACTCCACTAAGTCTCTGCTGTAAGCAAGAAATCAGCTTGCGACTTGTCAGAGCTACAGTGACATCCAGTTTAGGGTTTAGAAGTATTCACCATGCCCCATTTTCGAGACAAATTACAAAACCTTGATGTTGATCAACATTCTAGTCCAATATGCTCCACAAGACTTCAGAGCCCTGCAGACATTTGAAGACAGCTGTGCTGTTCCCACCAAGTCTTCCCTCCCCTGCCCAATTCTTTGCCTCAATCCCGGTTGCTTACTTCTGAACTGAGCACAGGGTATTGGAGTGAGGCCCTCTGGATGGGTAAGGCTCTGCTAGACTCACCAGAATGCTGCAGGTACACCAACTCTGCACAGAGGAGAGCAGGAGTTTCACTCCCCCGCTCCCAGCAATACTGCTTTGTTCCTGCCCCCCCCCCCCATCTCACTTGCAATGGTGAGAGCCACATCCCCCATCTGCCTGCCTGAACTCATTGTCCAGGCAAACTCCAGTTTATAGCTACCCCCTCACAGAGGAGGTTCTTGAAGGCTAAGTATTTCTCTGTAACCCTGCACTTGATCGATGTCTATTTCCAACTATTTCCTGGTAGGTGGAGTTTTTGATGTAATATTGGACTAAGGATTGTGAAAGAGAATGAATCCTCATGATTGTTTCTAGAGCCATCAGTGTCCTACTCAGCAATACCTCTTACAAGATTTTAATTTTTTTTTGTTTACAGTTATTATCTCTGAGATCAAATCTCAATTTTCTGGTATGTTGGACTATTTAAGGGATTTAAAAATTCAGGAGCTTGGTGCCAATAATTGCTTTTAGGAGCTAGCACTGCCTGTTTTATATAGATGAATTGCAGTTTGGATCATCAATTATTTTCTTCACAGAAACCCACAAAGTACATATTCGCGTTTGCATTGGAATTGAATATGATCTAGAAATCCTTAATGTTGTTAAGCTAGGCTATTGCTTCTAAAATGTGTATCACATTCAACTAATGCAAAATAGAGTATTTAAGAGCTTGAGTACCACACTTGAGATCTGAAGGAGGAGCCCAAGATTGCGATATTTGATCCACACTAGATGTGTTTGCTGGAGCATGCTTTATAGACAGGACGGTTGTATTGGATATCTCTTTAAATGACCTGGTCTGTGGATAAAGGAGCATGCCTCAAAGCTGAGCAGGGTTCAACAGGCCTCATGCTTCATCATCAGAGAGAGGATGTTCTCCAACGTGAGGCTAGAGATGTAATTCAGTTCTCATGAACTCAGAGGTCTGAGGGGCCAGGTTAGATTCTTTATCAGTTAAGATATATTGAGTAGCAAGTAGCAGAAAAACCAATTCACACTGGCTTACACGATAAAAGGAACTTACTGGCTCCTATAAGTGGAAGTCCAGTGGTTGAGCAGACTTCAGGGGTGGTTTGAATCAATCCCTCAACAAGAGTCACCAAAAATGCTATTTCTTTCCAGCTGTCCAGTCTGCCATTCCTAGCATCAGTTTCATCCTAAGGCTGGCTCCCCCTGGTGGGCACACGATAGCTGCCAGGAACTCCAGGGGCTACAAGCTTCCTCCTACCCTCAGCCAGGGGAGTAGGAGAGAGAGTTGCATTCTAGAAGCTGTCAATAGAGCAAGGCAACTTCTTTCCCAGAATCCCCCCCAGGAACTTTGGGCATAGTAACCTTGAATTAATCACATGCCTACTATGCTGCTTCATGTAAGCTGAGCTAAGTGCCCACCTCTAGAACCCTAGGTGGAGCCAGGTTTCCCCAAAGCATACAGGAAGTATGAGTCAAGCGAGGCTGCCTGAATGACAACTGGGGAAGGCACCAAGAGAAGGAAGACTAGATGTTGGCTAAGCAACTATGTTTGCTACAATCAACCTCTTTGGCCATCCACATCCATACTCCCTCTCCTTCCCATGCTTATGCCTCCCAAGATGCTAGGCCCGCAGAAAAGCCATTCACTCCCTCCCCAAAGTAGTTCAGCTCCAATCTAGAAACTCTGGGTAATGTGCCATCCTCTCAGTTTGGTCACCGCATAGCTCGTTGTGTTCCAGGGATCCCTGGCCACCATGCTCACCTTGGCAGAGTAAGAGCAGGAATACAGGAAAGAAAAAAACAACAACTCCCATTTGGTGAAGGGGGAGCTGGAAAGCAACTCACAGTGGTCACTGACCCAACATCCAGATTATATCCTGCCGGACAGGGATCAAGTGCTCCTTCCTTCTCTGGGACTCAGTCTCCTATTCTGTATGATGAGAGGGTTGGATTAAGCCAGTGGTTCTTGCTTGAGTATGCCCTGGAGGGCTTGTTAAAATGCAGATTACTGGGTTGCAACCCCAGAGTTTCTGATTCATAGGCCTGGGTGGGGCCCAGAAATTTGCATTTCTAACAGATTTCAAGTGGATCTTGCTGCTCCAAGGACCCCCACTTTGAGACCATCTATTGCAGATGGCTCCTAAGAGCCCTTCTGATTCTGATACTTAGGATGCGGATTTTTGTCAGCACTCTCTTCTGCACTACATTGACTTACAACAGATTGTTTTACGAATGGGACACACCTCACACTACCATGTGAACAGCTAGAAACATCTTGGAGCTCCAGCTTTGATTTGGAATCTAATTTTCAACAAGCAGGGCTGAAAGTGAAGGACACCTTAGGGCTTCAGGAAAGTTGACAACTTTCTTGGCTTTAATAGGTTAAGAACAGAAATAGGAAGATTGTTCGTCCATCCTCCCTGCCCGCGTCCAGTGTGGTAGCATAGCACCTTTTGGGATGACTGTGTGACTCCAGAAAACAGCCTTTCTCCAGGGAGAACCCTGATCCTTGGGCCTCGTTTTGCCAGCATCCTCTCTACACAACCCGGGTTTCCATCAGGTCTTAGAATGGGAGTGGCTCTGGGTGAGACTGTGATGTAGATAATACTGATTTGAGAACTTTGCCAATTTTCTGCCCAGAGCCCAACACCTGGCCAATGTCTGTTCATCCTTTAGGGTACAGCCTAAAGCTTAGTTCCTGCCCCCACCCCCGGCCAAAAAACCTCCTCTAACCAACCACCCTTCCCAGCCTAGGTTGGGCTCTCCTGTTATTTGTTCTCTAGTACTCTGCAGAGTTCTCATATAGTGTTTATCAACCTGTATTACAAATTCTTGTTTAAGTGCTTCCCTATATATGAGTGTGCCAGCCCTAAAAAGGTGAGGACCATGTCCCAACTTGTCCACCAATGTTATCACAGCAGAGGACCTGGATCATGATAGGTGCTCAGTAAATATGTGTTGCACAACTGCTATCAAAGGCAGACTGTGAGCAGATTCTAGCCACAGTAGTTTATTACAGTGGAGAATGACTGAATAATCTACACTACCGTGTTTCCCCAAAAATAAGACCTAGCTGGACAATCAGCTCTAATGCGTCTTTTGGAGCAAAAAAATAATGTAAGACCCAGTCTTGTATTATATTATATAGGACCCGGTCTTAAAATAATACTGGGTCTTATATTAATTTTTGCTCCCAAAGATACATTAGAGCCGATGGTCTGGCTAGGTCTTATTTTGGGGGAAACACGGTATATATGTTCCACAATGTATGATGTTGGGTGCTCCAAAAGAACAAAACAGAGAAGTCCTCAGAAAACAAACAAACACACAGATGGAGAACCCCAGTGCTCCTGGCAACTTCAGCCAACTCTTTCATTGACTCACACCCATTCTCTCTGGGAAGCTTGTACCTCAGGGGCCAGGGTATCTCCCTGCCTACCAGGCACGCTGAGCTTCCTCTCCAGACAACCGTCCGTTTAGCACCCAGCTCCCTTCTCTTCCACACCCATACAGTTTGTAGATAGGTACTTGGGTGAATGCAACTAAGGCTTCTCCAATGCACAGCATACCCCAGCCAACAGGGCCTAGACAGCAGGTCTGGGTGAACCGTGCCCCTCCCCATTTTCTCACTGGGGCGGTGGAAGTTCAGCAAGGTCATGAAATGACTGGCCCTGAGCTACAGCTTGAGTCTCCTGGCTGCAGGCTCGTGCATTCTGCATCATGAAGCAGGCAGGCAGCTTCAGATCTGGGAATGGGATATAAGCTTTCCACACTCCTTATAGTTTATCACCATTACTGTAACTCTCTGCTCTGACACAAAATTATAATTAAATCAAACCAAACTAAACATGAAAATAATTTACTTAGAGAAGGCAGATTATTTATGATAGACAAAGTCCACAAACTGACTAGAAGTATATCCTGCAGATGTTGACTTTGAAGATTGTGCTTAAGTTTAATGTAACTGATCAATCCCGATCTCATTGGATGGTCACATATTCAAAAGGATGTCTATTTGCCCAGGTACAGTGGTAGATGAGACTATGCTTGCCCTTTTAGTTCCCAAAGCTGTTCCTTCTCCCTTTAAAACAGACCCATAATCTAGCCATGTACTGGCTTGCAAGGCCCTGATGAAGAAGAGAGCAATATGGTGGAGATCAGAACCTTCTCCGTAGGGCACAGTGTACCATGTTGACTGAGGGCTGCTGGACGTGGGCAGATGGAGACAGTCCGAGGCCCCAGCAAAAGTCCAAGTTAGCCAGGTATCCTGGGAGAGTAGACTTGTCCAGGGTTTCCCCATGACTTGCATTGTCTTTCTTAACACAGCCAATTCACGACTGGGGTGAGGAAGGGAAATAACAGAAACAGATAGCTAGCCCAAGAAATCTACAGAAACTGCAATAAAGCATAGTCCGAAATGAACTCTCCAAGCTGTGAGCCAAGTGCTTAAGGGAAGAGGCAGGAGAGTACTTCACATGTCACTCGCCATTGACCATGGTCGTTCACTGGGGCACTGTGAGGAGTGGCACAGGGGTGAAGAATAGAGGTGTAGTTTCTCTAATTTTTTTTGGCAGAAAGAAGAGCTGCATAGCCAAGTGTCCTTTTGTGTCTGTTTGGGTCTGCCAAAAGGCAGAACCATCAGTATGAGGTTAGACATGTACGAAATATATTGGGGGCAAGCCTGTGAAGGTAAAGGGGGAGGGAAGAAGAGAAGGTGGGGGAGCCTCAGACCAACCACAATGCAGGTGGTCCGGCCTGTGGGGGACACAGGAGGATTGGGTAAGAAGAGGAGTCTCAAATCACAGTGCAGCTCCAGGAAAGATTCAGGTCAATGGAAAGTCCTTGAGCCAAAGTTAACATTGGAAGAGTTACCACCTTACATCTTGGTTGGGAGTCATTGGTTGGGAGTGGGGCCTGGGCCAAATGCAGTAACAGATTTAAGGGGACAGTTTCTGGGAGGCTATCAGTCAATTATGCTCCCTGTGGCAGGAGATCTGAGCAGCTATTCGTATGGCTAGGACATCCTTCCTTCAGTACCTGTGCCTGGGGAGGCCATTTCCCGGGTCCCTGGTGGACAGTAGGTAGCTACAGCAACAGAAGCAGCAGAAGGAACTGCTTGATTACTTTGAAGGACAAGGCCAAGGCTGGTTTGATTAGTTTGTAGCTGGACTGGGCTTCTTCATTGCTTATTCATTCAATGTTTGGGTTCTTGGTTTTCCCCCTTTCCCCTTGTTTGTTCAATTTCCACTCTGACCCCAGGTCTAGGAAAATATAACCATGTGCATTTGGAAGAAGTTTAAAATGAATTCACTGGCAGGCTTTATTTCGTTTCCATACTAAGCATCTAAAGATGACCAGGCGTTGGAAATGGGGCAGATTGAAGAGACTAAACTTACTTGAGAAATAAGCAAAATGGATATTCTGCCTCTTAATTGTGTTAGGAAGAATCTAAGTTTTGTCCATCTGGTGCCTAAGAATCACTATTTTTTAGTTGTCTTAGTGTCATAAAATTAGAGAACATGAACACTGAAAGAGACCTTGGAGATTGTCTAGTTCAACTACATGATTTTACAGATGGAGCCACGAGGCCCTAAAGGGAGAAGGTAGACCACTATCGCTTAGGAACAGAGATGCAGAAATTCTCAACAAGACCCTAGCAAACTGAATCCAGTAACATAAAAAGGATTATACACCATGACCAAGTGGGATTTCTCTCAGGAATGCAAGGCTGGTTCGTGTATGACAATCAATCAATGTCATAAACGATATTAACAGCAAAAAAGACCAAAAAATGCATGATCATCTTAATAGACACAAAAGTCCAAGGGACTTTCTCAAGCTCATAAAGCTAATGGCAAAGCCCGGGCTAAACTTGGATTACTTGACTTCCAGGCCAGAGCTCTTGATAGTCATGGGGTGGGTATGGAGGGTGGGAGTAGCCCTTGCACACATGCGTGCACTGCACTGAGCCCTGTATTGAGGACTTTCCCCTTGTCCTTTCATATTGTCCTCACAACAGCCCTTGGCAGTAGGCACTATTGTTATCCCTACTTTCTGCATAGGGAAACAGGCTTAGAGAGATAACTCAAGTTGCCTGAGGCCACCCACCTGCCAAGCACATGGAGGACTTAAACCTAGACCCAAGGTCTTCACCCCTTTGGCACTTTCTCTTGCCTCTCATTGATTGGTGCCACTAGATTAACCTGGTTCTATTAATTCTCAGATGATCTTCTGCCCAGCCAAGTCGATGGGCTTTTTTTTTCCATAAATGGATGAAAATGTCCTCCAGATTCTCTGGGGGGAAGAGCCCCCTCTCCTGTGCCAGTGTGTGACAACTCTCCGAGCCCAGGCTGTTGACCTACTTCAGTATAGTCTGGCCATTTACATATGTTAATAACTAGGACATCTGTGCAAGAACTGGAGGACCCTAAGTAGGCAAGCAGCTCTGGGGAAACCAGAAGCTGAATGGCTGGTATCTGGAGGGCAGTGGGGAGAAGAGAGGAATGATGATGCTCTTGGCTTCTGGAGAAGCTGGGGGCCCGACTGGCCTCACCTCAGGGGGAGGCTAACCCAGCGAGAACTCTTGCTTCCTAATGGGGCAAGAGAAAGAAGGCAGACATTTCAGAGAGTCAAGGAGAGATGCATCTGGGCCAGTGCTTAGTAAAGAGAATTTTATTTTTGGCCTCATACCTGGGCATCCCAGCTGGAGCTGTGCTGAGGGTCCAGTTAGTCTAGCTTCTTCCAGATGTGCTTCATAGGGGCATTGCTGGGCCCCTGAGGAGTCCTCCCAGCTGAGATTAGGGAGGTTGCATTCCAAATGGGCAGCTGCCTGAAATTGCACTGCTGTCGCTGTTGAGGCACTGGAGGGATGGCATGCCTGAGACTCTTCCCTGGAAGGGTTCCAGGCATCTTTGATTTGGAGCCAAGAAGGAGGCCTGACATTTGGCTATTGTTCCTCTATCTGGTTCACCATCAAGGGGCCCTCCACGTCACCCATTTTACCACCACGCCCCCCATATTGGGCCTCCAAAACCTCTTTCAACCTCTTCAAAATGCATTCTAGAAAGGTCCACCCCAGAGTCAGGAACCGAGGCTGCAGGCCATTTCCAGGGGCATAACCCTGGGGGTTATGTTGGGGGTGTAGTAGCTTTCAGCAGTGCGCAGAACAGGGCTTTTCCAGTGCTGGGCTGCCTGTTCAACTCAGAAGTATGGAGTCTCCTTTTTACTTACTCTCAGGGAGAATTACACAGGGGTTGATAGAGGTCAGCTCTGTGTGGGACACCCTCTCCTCTCCTTTTCTTCCTCATGCCAATGGGCTTTTCATATAGATGTGAAAAGGCTGTTCATTAAAGCTGTGTGGTCTAGCTTCCACCCTCCTCTCCTCCCTTCCTGGCATTCAGACCAGAGAAAGTGGCTTCCTTTGGGATAAAGGGGTTGCAAGAACGCATCCTGGGCTGGGAACTAGGAGTGCTGAGTTCTAGTCTGCTCTGAGTTGGCCAAGGCCCTTCCTTATCGCGAGCCTCAGTGTCCCCACCTACCAAGTAGGGAGTTGGTGGCAACCAGTGTTTCTCAGAGGGTGGTATTGCAGGGCTCCAATTCCAGAGACTGATCCCTTGGAGACAGTGGCGATAGATGTTCTCTGTAGGTGTCTCTGACTCTCAGACTCTGTCTTGCTTGATAGTGTTTCTCCCCAATTATTTTTATTGCGGTAAAATACACATAACACAAGATTTATTATCATAACCATTCTTAAATGAGCAGTTTAGTGGTATTAACTACATTCCCATTGTTGTACAACCATCACCACCATGCATCTCTGTAACTCTTTTTATTTTGCAAGACTGAAACTGTCCCCACTAAACGATAACTCCCCGCTTACCCGGCAGGGGAGATAGTATGATCATGAAAGTGGTTTTCCCAAGGCAAGGCTTATTTATTGCTTGGCAATCCTGAGCAAGCCATGGACCTCTCCCTCATGTACTGAGAATGATGGCTTGAGTAGGTGATTTTTCCTTTCTCCAAGTTGTAAAAAGTGCCAGGGTAGTAGGGAAATGAATAGCTCCAGGGAGATAGAGTGGGTCAGAAGAAGGCAGAAGAGGAGGCCTTCAGTGAAAGGGAATTAGAGAATGATGCCCCTCCCCATCCCATACGGGTAGGGAAGGCAGGTGACCAGATAGGTAGCCATGAGAGAGAGGAGTAGCGGGAAAGCATGGGTTCATTTGTAGTTGGAATTGCAGGATACCTACTTGTGTGTGTCTGTGGACAAAAATCTGAGGGAAGAAGGCAGGCCCCAAATCCTGAGCCTTGGAAATGGTGGCATACCTGATAAGACTCAGAGAGCCAACACCAATTCAGCCCTAAATTCCATGATGAGTATGCTGGGCTAGGTCCTTGCAGCCTTGACCCCACACTAATTTCCTGTGACTGGAGCATCTCCAGAAAGCTGGGAATGGCAGGAAAAAAAAATCAAAATTCTAAAGCGACTTTCTGAACCTCTACATGATGATGATTTTATATGAACTTGACCTGTTGCTTTGACATAGCACAGTATTTTCTGCTTACATAATTCCTGTTTTTTAAAATCCATATGATACATACGGAAGAGCGTATAAAACGTATAATAAAACTGACACATAGGTACCCATGAAGCAGGTGAAGAAATAGCACTTTCAAAATATCTTTGAAGTCCTTCCTCTTCCCAGAGATAACCACCATCCTGATTTCTGGGAGGGAGCCGACTCCAGGAGTACACCCTTGGCTCTTGGGGAGCAGCGAGCTCATCCTCGTCAGATCGGGCACACCGCCAATCTCTTTAGACAGGTATCTTCTGCGTGGATTTCCAGATGGCTCATTCCATCTGTCTTGTGTTGATCTTCATTAGTTTCAATCTTAGATGGGGACCTTGTCTTTTTAAATGATTTTCTGATTATAAGAATAATATGTGCTCTTGTAGTAAACTTGGAAAATACAGAAAACATAAGTATATACTGTAAGTCAGGGGTAACCACTGTTAACATGTTGGCGTACAATATTTCGTTATTTTTCTATGCAGCAATATATATTTCACATTACTGACATCAAGTCATATACATATATATATATATATATATATATATATATATATATATATATATAGTGAAATATAACATAAATAGAAAGTAGTGTGCAAGGTCTATATGCATAGTTTAAAGAAGCGTACTGTCACCATCAATTAGGTTGAGAAGTAGAACATTGTCAACCTCGAAGAAGACCTCTGTATGCCTTTCTGATCACAGCCTTTCCCTCCCCCCAGAAGTGACCACTGTCTTGATTCCGACAGTCATTCTCCTGCGTTTCTCTCTCTCTATATATGTGTGTGTGTATATAGTTTCACCACTTATTCATGAACTCAAACAATCGCTTCATTTTGAAGAACTGAGTGGCAAGCACAATCTAGGTGCAGCTATAAGCAGCAAAGTGTCACAGTGCCACTATTAGATGAAGGCTTCAAAAAGAAGAGCTGCCCCAGCTCCCCTCTTGGGGACTCGGTGGCTACAAGCATGATCCCTCCCATAAAGGGAATGTATGGAGCTCACCACCATCAGACTCCAGGCAGAGTCACGGCCATGGCACTGGACACCAGACGTATGGCCAGAGGGATTGGGCTGCTCTGTGTTTGCTGTCAAGTTCCCAATCTGCCTTCAGGACCTCCAGCCTCCAGGTGTGTAGGTCAAGGCAGAACACCTCTGTGGGGTGAAGTGAGCGTCCCCACCTGATCCAGGCAGCAGGATATGGAAGGCAGAGCAGGAAATGCAGCAGCAAAGATCAACCCAGATTTCTTCCAGGGTGAGGGAGAGGCGGAACCCCAAGGACATGGAGTCAGGGAGGCGATCCAGCGATCTACCCCATTATATTGGCCACCCCTATCCACTTCACCTCCCAGTGGCAGGGACAGCCTGATGAAGATTCTGTCATGTAGGCCAACCTGCTTTTCCGCTTTCCCCTCTGCCACCCTTATGATTCAGTTTCCCTGGAGCTGGGGAGTCAGTTGACTCTGATCTAGCTACTTTTGAGCGGGACAAGTTATGATGCTGTTATCTCCTGGAGTGGTCTCCTTATCATTGCGGGATCATATCTTCACAAACAAAACCAGACCCTTACTGTACATTTAGTGGGAAGTTGGGAGGGATATGATTTAGATGCATGCATTAAATCTGTTGTCTAAATCCAGAAGTCTCCAGAGGAAATCCTGCCACTCCCTTCCTTGGCTGCCTGAATGTGTTGGTTAGTTGGATGGCTCCTTTGGAACCCCAGGACCTGTCAGCAGTGCTTACTGTACCCAGCAGGGAGACACTGGGGGAAATAGGGGCAGAGGATATATATAACCATAAGGGTTAGACTTTGGACATTGCATATTTGTGATTAATAGCCTGGATTTTGGAGTACGTCAGCCCCAGGTTCCACGTCTAGCTCTGCCACTTACTTACCATGTGACTTTGAGCAAGTTTCTTTGCTTCTGTGAACCTTATTTTCCTCACCTATAAAATGGGGATAATAATGGTACCTATCTTTCAGGGTTGCTGCAGGGATTAAGGGAGATAAAAACTACACAGTGTTTCATTCAGTGCCTGGCACATTGTACAAATTCAGTACATGGTAGCTGTTATCATCATCACCATCATCATCATGAGACAAGAGCAACCTTCCAGAAGCTGTCAGGGCCACAGTCTCTCCTAGCTACTGAGACTCCAGATTCCGGAGATTCTTGATGTCCTTGCCCTTTGACCCAGCCCCTGGTGGTCCCCACAACAGTGCTCTTGACCTGAACTTGCTCCTGAGATGATTCCCAGTGGCCCAACTAGCCTGCCCAACCACATAGTCTTCCTACCTCATAACCCAGCTTTACTGACGACAGGCTCAGCACTGGCCACTCTGCACACCTGCCCCACAGAAAACAGCCGAGTATACTGCAGACCTGCTCTGTGCCCAGCACTACGGGAGGGTCTGCCACAGTCTCTACCCCAGGGAGTTAATCGGCTACTTACTTATTCATTGGAATTATGGTGCAGAAAAAGATGTGTATTTCTTCCTTCCTTAATTGATTTATACATTATTGATTTTACCTTTTTGTGTTCTTGGGTTATTTTTCTTTTCTCTAGGTAAAGTAGCAATTTCCCAATTCAACGTAACCCTGTGATTAAATTCCAAGTCTGAGAACTTGATTGAATAAGTGAACTTGATTTTGGTCCCCATCAATTGTAGTCAGCCTTAGACATTTAAACTTTGAAATATTAAGGTTAAATTTTATGCATTTATAAAGGGAAAATCCAGAAAAGCTCAAATTCTTCCAGCTCTTGCATCGAGAATTCTCTGCTCCAAAGAAATTATAACAAAATGCAAATGTACAGAAGATATGCAGGAAATAGGTAGGATTGGTGCTACCCTAGAGTTCTTTGCAGAATCTCTTTAGTGAGCCCCGATACCACATGTATCATAACAGAACTCCCCCAGTTTGGAGTTCCCCTCATTTTACAATACAGTTGTAAAAAGATAAAAAACACTGGGTCACACAGTAGCCAGCCCAGAAGCCATTGCACAGCTGTGGAACCTAGTGACCCTCCAGAATCTTCTTGCTGCTGGTCTGCTTATACCAATTGCAAAAGTTTCAGTTGGGCAGTTTGTTCAAGCAAAAGTCAAGGCATGGACTTTGAAGTCAGACAATATCTGGGTTCTAGTCCAGGCTCTGGCAAGGTCACTCGTTAGTAGTGACCTTGGGCAAGTTGCTTAACCTCTTTGTGCTTCAGTTTTCTCATCTTTACAATGGGAGCATAATAGTACCTTCCCCATAGGATTGTTCTGAGAATTGAAATGACCTCAAGAAAGGGCTGAGCCTAGTGCCTACGTTAAGGAATTCTCAATAAAGGTTTCTAATTTTATCAAAATGATCATTTATCATTATTATTAGTCTATTTTGCCAAAAGATAAGATATATGATGGTCTTGCTGAACTGTGTTGGCCAGACCACACCTAGAGCAACCTGTCCCATTCCAGGCTCACCCATGTAAAATTCACAGGACAGTGCCTGGGGCATTGTAAACGTGCTCGATATATGGCAAAGGTGTTATTATTAATTAAGACTACCACTAATTAGCCTTCCGAGAGAGCATATAACATGCAGGCACTGCATACGTGTTAATTCAATTCTTTATAACCCCTACCACTCTATGAGTAAGGTACAACAATTACCTCCCTTTCACAGATGAGGGAATTAAGGCACAGAAAGGTTAAGTTACATCCCCACAATTACATAGCTAAGAAATGGCCAATCCCTGATTCAAGCCCAGACCTTCTTTCTCCAGAGCCTGCCATTGTGCCAAAGAGCTGTGTTCTCCAGCATTGTAGCCAGCAGCCATATGTAGCTATTTAAATTTAAAGTAAATAAAAGTAAGAATTTACTTCTGCATTTGCACTGGCCACATTTCAAGTGCTCAATTGCCACAGGCGGCCAGTGACTACCATATTGGACAGTGCAGGTATAGAACGTTCTGTTCTTTCTAGGATGATGATTCAACATCATCTCAGAAAGGTCTGTTGGACAGTACTGCTTATAGCACCTCTGAGATTCTATTCCCTATAAAATCTCAGACTTGAGTTGTATAGTTTTCTTGTTATTAATAGACACATGGTTATATAGTATATTGAAATCCCATTTGCACTTGGCCAGGTAGGGTAATAGCAAGCAAGAGACCAAGAAGTCTGACTCACATTAAATTTTCCTGCTTTTCCAATGCATGACTTCAGATTTACAAAATCGTTTCCTGTCACCTCTGTTCAACAGGTAGGAACATTCACCAATTTGCCCAAAGATCCAGCTTCTTCCACAGCTCTGCCTTGACCTCTTTGGGCTATCTGGAAAACATTTAGTATCTTAGTGTGCTCATCTCACTAGTGACTTGAACAGCTGGAGCTGGCTTCTGAAGTCAGGCCAGCCCTGAAGGACCTTGAGCCTTGAGAGTCTCCGACATATGTGCCAAGTCTCCAGTTCCCTCTTCTGGGCTTTCTCTGCTCACCTCCATTATGTGGTTATTAAAGACCAGAGAAAGGAAAGAGAGGCGTTCCGGATTTGTTTCCGGAACCCCTTGGTGATTACGTCTAGAAATCTTTAAGCTCCCAGAAGCCAGTAGAATTATACTATATAACTATAGCCTTGCCAACGCTTGTATACCTCCTTCTGAATCTTCATGGTGGAGAAGATTGGACCAATCTCTAATCCAGTCAATAATTTAGAAAGTCTGAGCAGTTTCTGTCCATTTCTTGCAGAGCAGCTGAATATCTATGGGGGTTGGTCATAATCTTAGCTTCTGTCACCAGAGCCCATTTGAGTTATGGCGATACCATAGAATAGCCAACAAGGTGGTGCCACTTCCGTGTGAATGAAGACAGCTGACTGTTCCTCTCCAAGTGCAGAGAAGGAGCCTTTGCACTTCCAAACCCAGGAGTTGCTTGGGTTTTAGTCGCTCTGTAAATCAAATCCAGGTTTTACCCTACCCTGCCACTGTGTGTCCTGGGTAAGCCTATCTCCACTTTCTTGTCTTGTAAATTAAAGACAGTCTCGAATGCATGTGTGCTCAGAGTTCAGTGCCCAGCACACGGTGTGTGCTCAATAAATGTGTTAACAGATGTTACTTTCATGATGTCAGTATGATCCTTCTCTGTTCTATTGATGGGTTTTATTAATACAATGGCATTGAAAAGGGATGAGTAGATGTACTTAAATGAGGTTCAAGGCTCGGTTTATCATTAACATTCATCCCCAAAAGAGGCCAGTGCACTGATCACCAGATTGTTATCTCCCAGGTGCCTGGGTCATCATGCTAAATTCATAACAGAGTAAAGTTGATTGACTTTTCGAAGTATTTGCTGAGCCCCTCACCTGACTCAGGCACTGTCTGGGCTCCAGAAGGATTCAGAGGTGATGAAGACTTGGCCCAGCAAGACTATTCAGTCACCCAGAGGTTCAGCCACGGGAGTAGGACTGAAGGAGAACACAATTCCTAGGGTGGAGGAACTGAATCTTGAAGGACATGCAGGATTCCCAGACTGCAAACTTGGAGAAAGGGCATTCCAGGCTGGGTGAACCAAGGAGCACAAGATGAGAGGGCTGAAAACATGTGGCAGCTGTTCGGATAGCTCTACGAAGATCAGTATGACTGAAGGGTAGAGTACATGACGCTATGGAAATTGAAACCTGGCTTCCAAGCGGGTGGGAAGTCAAGGGACAGAGGGACCCTGGGCCAATTTCATTCCAGCAAGCCCTCTAGTAATTATGGGTAGCCCCCAGTCCCGGGTGCTGAGTAGGTGTGAGCTTTATGAAATCAGATACCGCTGTTAGACCCTACCCATCCCATGGTCTAAATTCTATGAAATTTGGAATCGTATGGAATCAGCCAGTCCAAGAGCTATGAGTCATGGCCACCAGTTACTGATGGACTTGCTTTACTGAGATTCTCAGGGATTTCAAGGAGAGAGATGGATGTACCTTATTTTTGGAAACCTCTAGGAGTGGAAATGTTCCTAACAACCTTTTCTTTGGAACTTGGGCCTCACACTTAAAGGGTGGGTGATATGCAGTGTCTTTTCCAAATTACATAAAATGGAGGAGGTACACAAGCATCAACTATAAAGCTCCTAGTGAATCAGAGTCGAGATCGAATCTCATCTATTTTATTTCTTTTGTTTTTTAACTGGGATTGGACTGGTCTGTGAACTGCCTGCTCCCATTCTCTTCCACTTGAATGAATGGCTCCAGGCCCATTCCCAATTGCTACTGAATAGAGCTGCCCACACTGTGGGGGCATCTTCTGCCGCTGGTAATTCCCACGTGCCATCTGTAGTTGTTTCTGCCTGAGGAACTACTGAGGCACTGCACGCGTATGTTAATGCCGATGGGGGGCATCTGTTTCTTGACCCATCACTGATATCCTACAAGTCACATGAAGCTACCCCGGATTCTTGAGCAAGAGCTTACGAATAAGCCCCGTTCATCGCTTTTAGAATGTGTCGTCATGGAATGGGCCAGGAATCCGGACTCCAGTAATGTTTGCAAATTGGGATTGTTACAAACTCCAGTGTGGCTATAAAGTTGTCTTTAAGATAATCAAGAAGCTAGGTATGCTGGTACAAAGAGTTGTCAATTGTAGAAAGTGTCATTTCTGTTCATGTCCAAGATGACTTTTACTCAAGGACAAATTGGAACTTGATGGCAGTGAAGCTGGAGGGAGCCAGTGAGCTCAGCTCTGTGCTGAATTATCCCAAGGGGTGGGGCACTGGGCCCTCCACAGTTGGTACACCGTCAAATGGCAAAGAAGTTTTCTTTCCCAAGTGCATTTTTTTTACTTGCTAAGAATGTTTCCTGTTGTTTTTTGGTTTTGTTTTGTTTTGGAGAGGGTGTAATCTGTAAACCTCTTCCTAGTCCCATCTTTAAGTAGTTACAATTCATTCTTAAAAATTTGTCTGGAGCCCTCTTGTAAAACTTAGCCTGTACTTTTCTCAATGGCATATTTTAACAGTCTGCATTTCAAAACTTGTTTTCCATATGGCAAGTTAATGAGTAAGGGCACACACACACACACACACACACACACACACACACACACCATGGCAAACTACACGTGGGCCTGGGAACCAGGTAAACCTGCATTTGCATTCTCTCTGCTACTAACTAGCTGTGTGACTTTGGGCAACTCCAACTCAGTTAACCTCTCTGGGCTTCAGTGTCCTCATCTGTAAAATAAGGACAGTAACAGTTCTGGCCTCATGTATGGCTTTTTAAAAGATTGAGTGAGATTGAATCTTGAAAGCACTTGTGTTCGTGCCTGGTGCATAGCAAGGAATCAATAAATTTAGTGGTGGCAATTTTTTATTGTTGCTCAAATAATGCATCCAACTATTTACCGGGCTGTCATCCACTAAAGAGACTTGCCCACAGTAGGTGCTTAGTAAGTGCTTATTGCAATGAATCGAACTGATTCCAACTGTTTAGTTTAGATTTGGGGGATCAGTACTTCCCTTTCTACCAGAATGTTTGGTAGGAGACACAGCTGACCACTTGCAGCTCAGGTGTTAAAAGCATGAGCATAAAGAAGCTGTCTCAAGTAGAAAGAACTTCTTGTCAAGCAGACTTCCCCCTGGTCCTTTTGGACACCACTGTTGCCAAGCACTTTGTGTGTTCACGAGGATGTCAGGAGCTCATTTGAGTCTTGAAGCTTTCTCTGACATGGACATCAAGTGTGGGTTTTTTCATTGCCTTTGGCTGAAAGAATTGGGTCAAAGATCAGTTCTGATGAAATTCCCATCTTCTGAAACGTGATGGAAAGGAGAGGTCCCACACACACACAAATCCCGAAAACTTGGGGCCCTAGCAAGGTGAAGTGCAGTGAGGGCTGCAGTTCAGGACGTGGCTGTTGTAAGATTTCCACTTGACTGTTTGGTTTTGCACTCACCATTTGGTTTTTCAGATTCCTCAGCATGTCTACACACATACCTACAAAGCAGTGTGCTCTGCTGTGGGGGGTGGGGGGTGGGGAGTGGGGAGGGATCGGGCTTGGTCAAGGTCATTGCCGATGAACCAGCTATCTGACCTAGCTTTACTCCCGTTTCCAACATGACAGTGACCGGTCAAGGCAGAGGATCCTTAACTGAGATCCACGGATGGGTATTAAGTGGTCCAGAAAACCCTTGAAATTATATGTAAAATGTTGGTGGGCTGGGAAGGGGGAGACACCATTGTAAATGCTTTTTCTGTGGAGAGAGACCATAGCTTTTAACTGATTCTCAAAGGAGTCTGTGACCCAAGATGATTAACACTGCAAAGCTGTTTGGTGTTGTTGCCCAGACCAGTTGGTGTGTATAACCACGACACCCAAACGACCCAGCTAGGCAGTCAGGGAAGTGACAAGATCAGTCAGAACCATTTTGTGGCCAAGCAGCTGATGGATTGTTCAATCGGTTGTTGTAGACTCATGTAGACAAAGCCTGCAAGCTTTGGGAAGCCAGCCCCCCCCAGGTCAGCCTCGGGCGGCAGCCCCCATCCTGCCAGGCTCTGGGGAGTGAGTCCTTCCTGCCCGGCAGCTCCTTTGCTCATGAGCTGGCCCGAGTCACCTCCTCGTACGGCACCTCAGAGGCAGCGCCCTGGGGCGGCTGGGATCCGAAGGCCTGGAGGCAGGTGCCCGCTCCACTACTGCCTAGCTGCGACGCTGTAGGTAAGTCACTTCCCCTGAGCCTCGCTTTCCTCATCTGTCAACTGGAGCACAGTCCCCTGCTCAGCCTTCCCGCCTGCCTCACAGGGTTGTTGGGTGGAACACAGGAGGTGACAGCCCATAAAGCTCTGTACACCTAGGAGGGATTTCTCTACTGTGTCCCGGCCAGTCTTTGGCACAGAGAACAGCCAGGCAAGCAGAGTGCTCCAAGTGCCTCAGCCTCACCTCCAGGGAAATGAGTGGGGATTGCCCCAAGTGCAGTTGCTCCCTCCCTGCTCTTCACCTCTCAGTACCCAGTTCCTTCCCTGCCTGTCTGTCCCTGTGGCCAGACTGTGAGCCCGAAGGGGACAGGGGCTGCGCTTCTGCACCACGAATCCCCCAGTGCCTGCCTGCTCCATACCTCACGGGTGCTGAGAAACTGCCTCTCCTGACAGCAATCCACTGCGGACTCTGCACCCCAAGGTGGTCCTTCAACCCACCCAGGACTCGTGTGCCCTACAAGTGGGCAGTTGGATTTCCCCACTGGAGGACTGGCAGCCTGAGAAAGGCAGGCAGAAGGGATCCAAGCCAAGCCTGTTCAACATGGCTGTGAGTTTGAATCATCCTGCATAATCTAGAAAGAATGGCTTGACTTGCCCTAAAGAGTCACATTAGTGGTCGCAAGAGCAAGATGGTACATACTAGCCAGAGTGGGCCTTTGCGGAGAATTTCATTTTGATCGTGGAGTTGTTTTTCTGGTGCATGAAATATCAGTGCGCACAGGACATCTGCCCTGTCTGCAGAGAAGACTGGAGACATGAACATTGCAAAATGATAGTGATCAGAAGATGGTCATCAGGCTGAAAGGGCCTCCGGGATTCAGGCCTTTAATGGAAATTCTGCTTTGGTACGTACTGCCTTGTTCTCTTTATCTGCCTGCCCTGGCCTGGAAGAACAAGCAGTGCTTTCCGTTTAAGGGCTATTGATTTTTTTGTCTTTTCCCCATTTTCTGTGTACTCTTGGAGTCACAGTGATCTTCAGCTGAAACCTGAGAAATCTTGTCGAGCACAACAGTGCCAGGGAAACAGAATTAGCGAAAACAGATGGGGACATCGTCCCCTCAGGATGTGTCTGTGTCCCACCCAGCCCTTCTCTGTCCTCGGAAGTCGAAAACAAGAGATCCCAGCTAACTTGCCTCGCAAATTCCTATCTCTTCCTTGTTATGTCTCTAACCAAGCCAAGGCCTTCCACCCAGCAGTGAAGGGTGGGAGGAGCAGATGCTCGGCCCCCAAATCTTCCCTACTTAGCTTTGGAAGTTGTGCCCACCTGGGGGTGCTTTGGGGGACAGGATCTTGCAAGTTCAGCCAGTGACTCAGGAAGGCCAGACAGAGGATGCAGGCCCCACAGGGGAAAAAGAAAGGGGAGCTACAAGGATACTTGTTTCCTCCACCCTGGGATATTTCCAGCATTGAGACCAAGCCCTTCCTGGACTGGGCAGCCCTGAAACCACCAAGGAGACTGGGGAAGAGTCAGAATAGAGTTCATGCAGTCAGAGATCAAGTGGAAAGACAGAAAATGGAGAGTTAAAAAGCTGACCTAGAGCTCTCTGCCATTTACTCTCGATGTCATTGATTTTATGAAGCCCCAGTGACAGCTTCAGACCGGTTCAGACTCCAGGGCAGCACCATGATGGTGGGGGAGGTCCCCAGTTCCTGTGCCAGCGGCCCAGAGGGGCAAAGAAAGACCCCAGCAGGCCAGTGCTGCTCCAGGTCTTGCCCAACTTAGAGAACAGTGTGGCGGTTTCTGATTTACCTTCAGGACCCCACGTCCTGACCCGAGGTTTCTGCCGTGCCCCCCACCCTGCCCACTCCCGATCCCTTCACTCGTCGTCATTTCTTTAGAAGATGTGTAACCATCTGAAATGATCTTTGATTGACTTATTGTGTCTTCCATTGCAAACTCCATAAGAGTAGAGATGCACAGTGCTGTCCCCAAGTAGACCCACGAGAAATGTCTGTCAGCTGACTAACAAGTAAACCCTCTCTTCCCATCCAGTATTTGGACAGGTTCGTTGGGGGCCCCAGAGTCAGTGAGGCCCAAACCTCACTGGCTGCACTAGGGCCCTGAAAGGTGTTGAGCAAAGGGAACGCATAGGGCAGGTGTTCAGCAGCCTTCCCCGCAGGCCCAGATCTTGGCCTCAGGGATTTGAAGGGAGGAGAAGTGATGGCACCTCATCACTCCCAATGATACTGCCTCCTCTGGAGGCATTCTGAAGAAACTGAGTCACAGGCTCTGAGGGTCAGCAGGGACTAAGAAAAGAACCTCTCCTGCCTTCACTGTAGGAAGTCCTTGCAGTTTCTGAAGGACACCTGAGGAAATTTTTCACTTAAGAGCATCCACACCCCCTCAAACAGGGCTTCCGATGTAGTGTCTACGTTGCCTCCATCCGTGGGCTGTGGCAAGTCTGAGGTGTCCCCGTCCATATGGGTGTGGGAGCCCCAGAATTCAGGTCTTGATTTCTTGATCTCCACTCAGAGCGCTGTCTTCCTCGCATTTCAAAGGAAAAGTCAGAAGGGTGGGTGAGGTGTTTCCAAATTTGGCTTCCAAAAACTACAAAAGAAGGTGCTTTCCCTGGTGGAGTAATAAATGAACCCAGACACTAGAGCTCATTAACCTTTGAACCTCTTAATACAGAGCTGAGTGCCTTCCTCTGCTTGGCAGGCTGGCTCTGTGTGGGGGCGCTCACAGGCTGCATCTGCTGGGAAAGGAGATGGGTTCCCTAGTGGTGGAAAAAAAATCTCTCCTTCCTCCTCTCCACCCTCCTCCCCCTCCTCCTTATTCTCTCCCCCTTCCTTCCTCTGTCCCTCCCTTTCCTTCCCCCTTCCCTGTCTTTTCCCTCCCTCCCTCCTTCCCTCCCTACTGTCTTTTCTCCTTCCCTCCCCTGTCCCCTTCCCTGCCTCAATGTGCTGTACTCCGTAAGGCTTCATCCCGTGGCGTCCTCCAGAAGACAGTCCATTGGAATCCCCTTCCCAGTCAGAATGCTCTCCTCCTGAGGATCACGGGGCCGGTAACTTCAGTCTGAATCTGGCTGAAATCCAGGAACGCTTTGCGGGCACCTGCGTCTGAGTCGTGCTGATCCTCTGTCCTTATGCCTTGGCCCCATTCCCCACCCTCCTTTGCCAGATGAAATGCTTGCATCAGTCCTGAGACCATTCTCCCCCTGCTGTGGTGAGAGGAAGCCTCCACGGGACTTAAATGAGCCCTCCACCTATGGTGGATGAAGGACGAAGCTGACACAGCACCTGGCTTGGCCTGCGGAGAGGCCGTGTTGGGCTCAGCTTGCCGTGGGCAGCAGTGGAGCTTGGGCCAGCCATTTGCCTCTTTCTCCTGACTAGCACATGGATGAAGCACTAGCCCTGCTATGGGCCCCCATATGTGGGCTAGGGCTTTGCAGCTTCCTGAACATCAGCAAGAAGCTTCTAGAAAAGGAACTCCATGACTTCCCAGGTCTCCATCCTGGCTGAGCCTTGTCTATGAATGTGGCCCCTTGGCCCAGTGGGACCAGGAAGAAGTATGACAGGGAAGAGCCATGACCCGAGTTCTCAGAGACTTCCTGCTGGCACCAACCTAGGCTCAGCGTGGTGAGCAGCATGAGGGAAGCGCACCTAGGCTTGAAAAGAGCACACCGACGTTGCCCTGTCACTGTCTCCTGGCACAATATAACTTCAGCCATAAACATGCTTATGAAAAGCCACAGGTTGCCTGGGCCATCATTCATGAGTGTCGCTCACTAAGCTACAATTTTCAGCCACAGTTTCCTCCTGGTCACTGAAAACATTTGTCATTTCCTGATGTCTCCGTTTTCCAATGATTATCATTGTCAGTTTCAAAGGCAGCCACTGTTTTCTTGGGGCTTATCTGTGGAGCACATTGATGCAGAACAAAGGATGGGGGCCTCCATCTGCAAAACAAAGGAAGCAGCCTCCTAGGGAGGCCTGGAGAGAAGGTTCTGGCTCACTGGGCCAGGGACAACAGGACCAGGCTGGGGGCAGAGGGCTAGTGGTGCCCCGGACTACCTCAGCGGTATGAAGAGACCCCGCTTGACCACAGTGCCCCTGGACACCGGAGGGCCGGGCCTGCAAGCTGAACGTCAAGTACACCCTTTGGACTTGGGAGTTGGTGTAGCCATGCTGCTGGACAGGTTTTCCCTCCAACTCTAGATGCTCTGGATTTTGCATTTCCTTGGATGAACGCTAGCCAACATCCCCCTTATCCTGTAACCCTGGACTGTGTGAGAAGCACTCTCTTTTCTCTGGCAGACACTAGCCGATTCCTCCGCCCTCTGACTTTGGTCTCCCATGCCCTTGGATGTCTTTCCTTTCTGCCTCTTTCCTTTTGGGCTCTTCTGCTCTTCCTATGCATCTCCTTTGGTCGCACTCTATGGCCTCTACCTGTCTCCCTGCCCCCAGCCCTGTGCAACTATTATTTGATGAAACTAACTGGGCAGTGGGTGGGGACGGAGTTAGGGTCGGTGTACACCTACCTGGCCACAGGAGCAGGTTTCCTGAAGCAGCAGGCTGGACAGGCAAAAGCACTGGGTCGGTCTGTAGTTAGGAGACGCGGCACTTCCCAGCCATGTTGCTTTGGGCAAGTCATGTAACCTCTCTGTCTCAGCCTCAGCTGTCATGTCAGTAAGCTGGGGTCTGTAGATTTTCTGCCCAGATCTCCTAGAGCTGGTGTAAGTATGGAAGGGGAGAACAGAAGTGAAAGGGCTGCCTCAGAAATGCCTGCCCGCCCTGAGCATCTCAGGCAGATCCAGCGCTCCCCCACTTCCTGAGGGTGTGGCCTTGGGAGGTCATAGAGCCGCTGTGCTCCTCAGTGTCCAAATCAGTATCCCTTGGATAATAACCTGCCGACTTCAAAGGTTGTTGTGAGGTGATATGCAGTAATGGGTACAGAGCGCTCCGTACAGTGAGCACGCATGAAGGAGGTCCTGTTGCCTCCACACCAGGCTTTAGCAGGAAGAGGGCACCTCTGTGGGCTGGCTGAGAAACAGCACCCCCGCTGCCCACATCCCAGCAGCCCCAGGGAGGGGGCAAATGCTCGGACAGGAAGCAGGCTAAGGGCAGGATGGTGAAATCGCTTCTAGTGTAATCTGCCCAGTGCCATGTGTTTGTCCTCTCTGCCTTGGCAGGAACTGAGGCCAGGAACTGCCGCCGGGCCTGAGAGCCGGGCACTCTCCCAAGTGCTGGCTCCACCCACCGCCATCCCACACCAGCCCTTCTGAGTGCAGAAAAGCAGGCCAGCCCATGTTGTAGGTTCTTCTGGTATCTGGGGGGACACAGCTCAGAAAGGGGACTCGGGGGTGTGTTCCCTGATGCAGCTGCCTTGGTGGTTGGCACACTAGCGAGCATGCTCCTTGAGAAGTGGGTAGAGATGGCAGTAAGTAAGCACTGGACTGGGAGTCAGACCTGGGTCCCAGTCACAACCTGGCACTGAATGGCAGAGGGTCTCCAGGCAAAGGGCAAGTTGCGCCTTCTACGTGCCCTCATCTATTTCTTTCCAGTCTGTCCCCTTGAGCTGCTCCCACACTCAGTGCTGGGATGGCGGCCCTGAACTTTGGCTCCTCCTCCTGCCCACCCAGCTTGGAGAGGGAGACAGAAAGCTCATCCCAGTTGCTCATGCTGCAGCCATTCAACAGAACAAAATAAAGTTGGCAATGAGTGGTTACTCTGGGTGTTGGACAGTACGTCTATGTGACCAGGTGGTCATCCTGCTGTCCATGCCAGGACCACCCAGAACAAGCCTCAGCCCTTTCCCCGTGACAGGCCCACAGAAGCTGGGCACCTACCACCACATAGCCCAGAGTCGGCTCTGCCCCAGCCCCAGCCCCAGCCCCCCTTGTTTGCTCAGCCATTCTTGTCTGTGTGGTTTGGAGTCTGAGCCCTACTCCCATCACCTACTGTCCTCTGAATGCAGCCAGTTCATCTGGTCTCCCTGAGGCCGGCATGCCCAGACTCTTGTCAGTACTATAGACATGATTTAGCCAAGGCAGAGTAGTATAGGACTGTCACCTCCCTCCTACTACATACTCTGCTTCTATTAATGCAGCCTAATGTTACATTTGCTCTTTTGGTGACCACATCTCACTGCTGACCCATCCTGAGCAGAAGGACATCCAAAATGCCTAAATCTTTTTCTACGTGCTCTCGCTGTTTAAGCTCTGTGTCTCCCACCCCATCCTATGCTGTCGCAGTTGGTTTTTTAACCCAGGTTGAATCCTACTTTTATTTATATCTGTGGAGTTTTGCTTGGGAGGGTGAGGCATGCATGCAAGTGTGTGTGTGTTGGTGTGTTCACTCATGCTTTCTGCTACACCAAAGCCAAGTCCTGGGTCCCCACACAGCGATCCCAAGGCAATTATTTCTTGGTAGTTGTAATCTAACACATCTTTTTCATCTTCTGTTTAGCAAGAGAAACAGAGATCAGGTCTTATGGCAGTGACCCCTGAACAGCGGAGTGCATATATCACCCAACAGATGAGTCAATTTCAAGGTAAGCAGTTAAGGTCAATATTCCCAAAGGGATAGACCAGGGTGTATGTATGTGAGGGTAAGGCGAGAATTCACCCCAGAAAAAGCCGTTACTGTGGGTGTTTCTTAAAACACTGAAGGAAAGTGGGGAGGCCTTTGAGTCAGTTCAGTAGCACCCTGGTTGGATCGCTCACATTGGAAGCTTAAGTAGGATCCCAATTGAAGGCCAGGTATTAATGACTGACGTCCCTGTTTAATTCAAGACATTGACTGAACTGAGTCAAGCACCTTAAAGCAGTTATTCTCAATAAGAGAAGGGCACAGCCCCTGGAGTTTTATCAGAATCAGCTGAGGGCTGCCACAACCCCAGGGTTCTCATCCTGCCCTCCCCACAGGGACCTCCCATTCTAATGGGCTCCTGGGCCATCTCTCAGGTGTGGGCCATGGAAAGGGGGTTGGAGAAACTCTGCCTCAATGAGTCTGTAGTGGAGGGTTCCCAGAGCCTCCACAGACAGCGAGGGTCCCCACCCTACCATGGCAGCTGTGAATGTAATCACCATGTATTGGCCTGGGTTTGCAAGACATCAGGCATGGTCCCTACTTCGCAGAGCTTCCAGACTAGTCAGGTAGAAGTGTGCTAAGAAACCCTTATCAGCCAGTCCTGATGTTGTGCTAGGCCAAGGGTACTCTCGCCTGGGGCTCAGCGAAGGCTGCTTGCCTTCCAATAGGTGGTCAGCACCTTCATTTTAGCCAATGCCACCATCACGCCATTGCATCTCCATTCTCGTGCAAAACCCCTGTTCCTTTGGGCCTAATACCAACTGAATGTCCCACCTGCCCAGATCAGGCATGCTTCAACTGTAGTCGGAACAAAGCAGACAAGGTCCAGGAAAACCATTCCATCTGTGAAGGGGTGGGCAGTGCCAGGCCTGCGTACAGAGAACTGAGTATAAAAGCAGACCTTGACTGTGGCCTCATGGAGCTTACAATCTACTTGAAAAGACAGATTGAGCTGGCATTTTCAGACCAACGTGATCTGCACTTGGTGGGTGGGGCGTGTGAGCACAGACCCAAGAGTCTAGGAAGGCTCCCCAGAGCAACTGTGGTCCAGGCTGAGGATGGAGGAACAAGGCAAGTTGAGAAGATTTGGGGAGCAGATGATGCTCAGTAGGAGCTGAGGGCGAAAGGTGAGAGGTCGCTGCTGGGCTGGTAGCTCCCTGCTAGCCGCTGTAGACTGCATTGAGGATGCCTTTGGAACTGACCCACCTTCTCTCTTTCTGTAGCCGTCCAAGAACAAATCACCTCCCATTGTAGCCGGACCAAGGCGAGCCCCCCATCCAACCAGCACGTGATGCCACCCAGAGCTGGGTTCCTTCAGAACAATCTGAGTCCAGGAATGATCCCACCTAGAAGGCACCAAAGCCATGAGGGCATGATCTCACCAACCCCAGGCAAACGGCAAGGAAGTTTCAACTCTAGTCCCCTGTTTCCCATACCCTTGCGCTCTGGCCAGAATCTCCTGGGCAGCCTCGGCTCTGTCTGCCGGCATACACAGATGCCCAAGGCCACCCCCTCGGGAGTACACCTGCCTGGGTTTGGTCCCAGCCCCCTGGGCAGCCAGTCCCTGAGTCCCCACCAGCTCAGACAGCCTTGTATGCCAAGAATGCCCACCATGTTCAGTGATGCTGCCTGGGCGGCAGCAGCAGCAGTAGCTGCAACCCCAGTGGTCTCGAGGGAACTACCCCCAAGCCAACTAAATAATAGCATCCAGCAGCATTTTGATAGCAACTCGATCTTCGCCAAGGCACCCATGAGACTCCCCCTGGTAGCTCCAACCTGTCCATCACAGCAAGCAGTCATGCCCCCCAATCAGGGGGCCCCAGGAGGCAGGCCTGGCCATAAGGTGAGTGCTGCCCTGGCCAACCCCAGGTTCAGCCTCAGACAGAGCCCAGTGCGGGGTCCCGTGCCTGTGCTGAATGTCACCAAGTCCCTCCAGCAGGGCATAGCCAGCTTTGGTCACATGAGTCCCATACAGGGTATCGAGCCGCCGCCAAGCTATGTGGCTGCTGCTGCCGCCGCCGCCGCTGCCTCGTCCATCGCTGCCAGCCAGTCCCCGGATCCATTCAACAGAATGGATACCTCCCGTAAGCTGCCACCCTATTACTTTTTGCCCCAGCCCCAACCCCCACGAAACGATCTGATTTCACCACCTGACTGCAGTGAGGTGGATTTCATTGAAGCTCTCTTGAAAGGCCCTGGCGTGAGCCCAGATGAAGACTGGGTGTGCAACCTGAGGCTGATCGATGACATTCTGCAACAGCAGCACGCTGCTGCCCAAAATGCTGCAGCCAAGAATGCTGGCCAAGTCACCCAGAATAGCCAGAATGACACCCCCCACGTCGACATCACTCTAGGGAGTGGCATGAACCCATAGCAAATTCACAACCGGCCCTAGACAGCCACACAATTGTTTCCTTGAGTAGCAACCGTCCATGCCCATCTCTCTCTCTGTGACAAAATGGAAAGCTGGTGATTTTTCAAGCTACCTGTACATATTTAAAAATTTTGTAAATGGTTTTCCTAAACATTAATGACAGAAGTATTTATACTTCGTTTTGTGACTTTGTAAATAAAGTGACAGCTTTCGTTTCAGTACAGTTGTGTTTATTATGCATTGTTTGTGTTTATTATACATTGTTGCAAAAACGCAGACTGTGTTGTTGAGTCGCTTATGGTTTTGATGCAATGGGAGATGTGGATGTGACCAAGAGGTGTCGTGCAAGCTGATAAATGCCAAATAGAAAACCACTTAGCCATTTATTTCCATTTTCACTGAACATCCGATCGCCTTGTGTGATTCTTAGTCACTTTTGTAAACTTTCAGTCTCCCGCTAGCTCTTAACTGATGAGCATATTACAACAGATGCTGTTGTTATCGTGTGCCCCGCCTAGGAAATTTGCAAGGAGGCTGACGGTTCTGTAGATTTCGGAGAGGTGAAGAGGGAATGTGTGACCTGAACACTGTCTGAGCTGTCCACCTTGAGGACCTAGAGTGTCCTCGCAGTCAGACAGGAGAAAAACTCAGAAAACCCAGCTTTGCAGCTCTCCAGGCACCCGTGCAGGGTGAAGGTGAGATGTTCCTGGTTGAAAGCCTTTCAGTATTTATTTCGATGTAAGGCTCTGGTGGTTTGGGGGGGAAAGGTCTGTACACATTAATACTTGATTTTTGATTTGTTTTTGATGGTTTCTATCTGCAATTATCGTCATGTATATTTCAGTGTCTGTTAGAGAAAACCCACGCCCACTGTCTTGTAAACTTTTCTCAGTGTCCAGACTCTGTGTAATCACATTTTAATTGCCACCTCGTATTTCGCCTCTACTTTTGAAATCTGGCATCTGTTTCAAGCCAGTGCGTTTTTTTCTTCGTTCTGTAATAAACAGCCAGAAGAAAAGTGCCTCTATGTTTTTATTTTTCAAGGGAGCATTCAGTACCTACAAACACATGTCAGCTAAGCCAGCCAGTGCCTTTGGGTCTTTCAGCAGCTACTGATGTCCGTCGTGTGCATTAGAAAGAGGCTACACTGAGCAGTGAGGGGTGAATAGTTTGTGTAGGCGTGCTCCAATCCTTTCACATCACAGCATAGAAGCATGTCATTTGGACGCCAGCCCCTCGTTTTATAGAGGAGGTAACAGAAGGGATGGTGGGCCACAAAAGTTAACTCTGTGCTGGGGGCGCGGGGAGACTTGCATTGATAATCTACGCTCTGTACCACCATTCTCTTTCGGGTGAGGGTGGCAGACCTCAGTAAAGCGCCAACTCATCCAATGTAAGGGACACCAATATAGGGCAGCTGGAGGGTGGGGGTGGGGCCTGAGGCAGTTAGCAGGCTTGCTATATGCGAGAGTGAGGTACTCTCACTTCACAAAGACAGCCAACAAGGCCCTGGTGAAGCCATGAGGCACCCACGGTGCGTGGTCCCAGGACAGGCGGGATGTCTACCTTCTCCCTCAAAGCCCAATTCATCCTGAGTGCTGGATCCAGAAGAGCTTAGTGGGCCCAGGGTGCAGGGGCCACAGGGGTGCAGGGGGTGGGTAAAAGTCCCCATGGCTTGGCTTCATGTCCAGGACCACAGTGGAAAGGCCATTGCTCCAGTTTGTCAGGCTGTCGCACCCTTGCTGAGCTCCACACTGCCCCCTGGAGCCCTGCCCCACCCCTTCCCTCCTCCCAGCATTTGTAGCATGCGGTTTGACTGCTGGTTATTTCCAAGTTAAACTGCACAAAAACAACAGGGACTCCTATCACCCCACATTAGGGCAACCGCCTCACAGAATGAACATGGCTTCCAGAACTTCATCCGAATTGGGCTTATAGTTGGGCCTCATTTGCAAGGGGACCCTAGTAAGATGGCTGGGACCTGTGTCTGTCCCACAAGGTGGTCAGGACGTGACACGCAGGTGACAGCCTGCAGGTAGAACCACATATCCCCAAAGGTAGCGAGGAAGCTAGTTGGGACACACTCCTTTGCCATGTGTTGTAAAAGCGCAGCGGAAGCTCCCGTTGGGATCAGATGGAGTCACAATGGAGTACATCATATTTGTTCCCCTAACTGGATGGGGCAGTTTCAATCCTCATCCTCAAGGTACAAAACGTTCCAACACCATGGCATGCTTGAGTCGCTAAGGGAAGCCCATGTACTGAGACAGGCCTGTCCTGTCCAGCTGAGCCTAAAACACTCTAGGAAGATGCCTGCGCCCACCACTCAATGGCTGTGACTGAGGGCAAAGATTAACAAGGGTGGAAGCAGGCCTCTAGCCCATGGGCCAGAAGGGCCAGGGAAATAGTCATTACCCAGAAGCCCTGGCTCTCAGCCCAGCTGTTCACATGGGCCCTTCCCCCTTCCTGTAGAGCGTTCTTTATAGGTCTGGGTAATGGATGTGTCCCACGGGTGGCCCTCAGCTGCAGTCATCACTCCCTAGCATGGTCTTTGCCTCCGTTCCCCCTGCCCCTCGCAGGCAGCGCCTCCTCAGGAAGTTTCCCAGGAGCCATCCTCACTATGGCTCTCGGTGTTGCTTCCAGTAACCCAGTGGTTCCCGACCATGGGCAGGCCCTGGATTCCCCTCAGGGCCACACTGAGGCACTTGGGCCCACCTCTCCTGTCCCCTCTCTCCAGTGGGCACAGGGGTAGCAGGGGTTGGGCCAGGTGCCCTTCCTTGGCTCTGTGTTGAACCCAACTGCCCAATGACTGTTGCTCACAGCCAGCCAGTTGGGGTACTAAAGCTGTGCCTTGTAGACCCCCCAGCCCAGCCCTCCCATTGGGGCTTCCTCAGCTTGCCAGAGGGATTCAGGGGTGACAGCTATCCTCACTCAGCTCTGCTGGTCCTCAGAGCCCCAAAATAAAAGCTGAACTTGGCTCACTGAGCCGGTTTCATCTTTCATTCCCAGAGTATTCACTACCCACCCCAGCCATGTGGTGACCTCAAGGCTAAGCCATTGTGGACAGCAGTATAGACAGGTCCCTGAGCACTTCCTGCCACTTGACTCGAGCCTGGCCTCACTGCCCCCCCAACAGTCCTTTCTCATCCCTGTGCCCACTGTGTTGTCCCAGGCTGCTCCTTCCCGGAGATAACAACACCCATCATTCTGCCATTTTACCATGAGTCTCTCCTCTGCTGGGTTTTCCGCGGGGCTTTCAGCTGAGCTGTGTCAAAAAGCCTCTCAACACCACAGCCCATCCAGCTTTAGGCTAACTCCCTGTAGCCTTCCCCTCCCACTCATTCCTCAACCTAAAGCGATTTGGCTCCAGCCCCCTCTTCTTCCCCCAAGGAGGCTGGTCAAAATACCAACATCCTCCTGCCCATAAAACCCATGGAAACTCTTTAGTCCTCAGTGGACTTACCCCTTCAGCAGCACTGGACTCTCCCTCCTTCCAGAAAAGCGCTGCCCCTTGGCTCCTGGATGCCACAGTCCCCTCACACCCTGCTTACCCTCTGGCCTGTGGCCTGGCCCTCTTTCCTGCTCTGAAAGCCATACTGTCCTGCTCTTTCCATTACTTCCTCTCTCTTAACTAGGCCTTCTTCACCCTCTCCCTACCTTCCAGTTTCTTCGCCTGAGCAGACAAACACCTTCATGAGCATGCGTGTCAGCATCTCGGCCTGATCAAGAAGAACACGGTGCATCTGGGCAGAGCCCTAAGTTTCAGTCTCCAGGGGAATGCTGCTGGACTGGGTTGCACACTGGCTTGAAGCCCTTTAGGCTCCTTGAATAAAGAATGTGAAAGCTTGGAGGCTGTTGGATTGCCCCTCATTCTTCTTTAGACAGCACCCTTGACGGGAGGTCCTTATAGGCCCCCAGCCTGTACAAGTCCTTCCCCTAGAGGGCTGTGAAGTAGAAGGCACTCAGTTGTCCGTGCCTCCTCAGGAGTTTGCAGGGAGCGGCCTGAAGGCCTCTCCATGGGGGTTGCAGAAGAACCACAATCATTAGGGGGGAGATGCTCTCTCCGCACCTTATTCCATTACCTCCTCCCTAACTCTGAGTCCAACACCAGGAGAAATGCCAGAAGTCCCAAAGGAGGGAAGTGAGACCCTAGGACCTCCCTCCTCCATTAGAGCAGGCTCAGGTCGCTGGAGGCCCCAGGGCCAAGGTATGTGGGTAAAGTACTATCTCTCACTTGCCCTTCAACCTAGAAAGTCAGAGGATATCGCAGTGGACATGGAATTCTGAAGAAGCACCTACTGCGGCCTTCTCTAGTGTGTGGCCAAGGCTGTGCCAGGCAGACGGAATGGAGAGTGCAAATGCTAGGAGAAATAGAAAAGAGGTGGGTGGGCGGGGCCCAGTGATCCAAAGGAGGGGAGGCAGGATTGGGAGGGCAGAGTTGGGCAGGACCAAAGCACACCAGGCCCTGGAGGCGGTCTTTGCCTTGGGTCACTCTGCTACTCGTGTGGAAGATGGACTCCAGAATGAATGAGGGAGGCCAGTAGGGAAGGCCTCTATCTCCAGGTTTCTCTCTGTAGGCTTCCCACGGACATCTCCAATTCAGAAGGTCCAAACTGAACTCCTCGTCACTCCTCCAAGCCTGGGTGTCCTCCTGCCCGGTGTCAGGCAGCCATCACACCCGACTGCCCACTCCTAAAAGCCCCAAATCCACTTGGTCTCCAAGTTCAGAACCTGGGAGTCATCCTGGTTGTTTGTCTTTTTCTCATCCCTTCTGTGTCCTGGAAAGATGGGTTTTCTACCCCAAATTAAACTGCAAAATCTCTGTGATCACAGTAAAAATCCCAGCAGATGATCTTCTGGAACATGACAAAGTGATTCATCTTGTGGGACAACAAAACAAAAATAGCCAGGAAATTTCTAAAAAAGAAAAATGAAGGAGAATTGACTCTGGGAACACACAATGTGATATATAGGTGATGTATTACAGAATTGTACACCTGAAACCTATGTAACTTTACTAACCATTGTCACCCCAATAAACTAATTTAAAAAAAGAGAGAGCCGGCCCGGTGGCTCAGGTGGTTGGAGCGCCGAGCTCCTAAACGCCGAGGTCGCCAGTTCGATTCCCACATGGGCCAGTGAGCTGCGCCCTCTACAGCTAAGATTGTGAACAACAGCTCTCCCTGGTGCTGGGCTGCTGTGAGCTGCTGGAGGGACACCTGGCGACTGACTGCCTCAGCGGGGGGAGCGCAAGGCTCATAATACCAGCATGGGCCAGGGAGCTGTGTCCTACACAACTAGACTGAGAAACAACGGCTTGAACTGGAGTGGGGGTGGGGAGGCAGAAGAAAGGGGGGGGAAGAAAAAAAATGAAGACAGAATTCTTAGCACTACCAGATATTAAAACGTGTCATGAAGCTACTGTATTTAAAACAACATGGCCCTGACACAGAAAAAGACAGATGCATCAGTGGAAAGGAAATAGAAGCACTCATGGGAATTGAGGCACTGAGAAAGGTGGCATTTCAAATCAGTGAGGGAGACTCAACACATGGTGTTGAAAAAGACTAACTTGCCATTTGAACAATAAATGTGTCGTCTGTCTCACTCCTGACATCAAGATAAATTCAAATGACTGAAAGACTAAAATATGAAAAAAACACACCGAAAAACAAGAAAGCACTATAAGAAAACGAGGGTGGATATTTTTACAATATCTGGGTAGATCAAGCTTCTCCAATCATGACATGAAACCTAGAAGCCATAAAAGAAAAGACTGATGAAATTGCCCACAAAACTTGCATAAAGAAAATGCACCATGAAAGTCAAAACATAACAAATTTAGAAAAAAAACGTTTGGAGCACATGACAGACAAAGGCTGATATTCCTAATACTAACAAATAAAAGTAGTTAATTGTCCACAAAAAGATAAGTACAAGACTTTCATAGCAATTTTATTCACAGTAACCAAAACCTACACATAGCCTAGGTGTCTGTCAACAGGAAAATGGATAAAGCAATTCTGGTATTTTCATGCAATGCAATAATATTCATCAGTACAAAGTGATGCTCCTCAGCAATGAAAAGGAATGGACTAATGATACAGGCTATGACGTGCATAAATTTCAAATGCATTATGCTGAAAAAAAGCCAGACACAAAAGCATATGTACTGTATGACCACATTTATATAAAGTGCTAAAATAGACGTAAGTAATCTATGGGAGAAAAATCACAACAAGGCTCTTTCAGTGGATGAGACTTATGAGTAGTCAGCAGGTGGTGTTAGGCCTCAAGGTGCCCTGGCCCTTTTGCTGAGCTGCCTCAGTCCCGGTACTAGTGGCAGCCAGCCTCTGTTTGCAGCATGGCCTCTCCCACATGCCTCCAGGTCCAGTGACCAACTGCAGATCACTTTGTAGCTCCTATCAGGTAGCCTGGGGCTGGTCACAGGCGGTGGCTGACCTTGGCCTGCACAGGAGCCCCTGCCAAGAGGCCCCAGAAACAACACACCCAGAGGCTGGCTTTAGACCACAATAGAGCACTACCCGATTAGCCCCACAAGCAGCACACCTGAAGGGTGGTCTTGGCAGGCACCAGAGCCCATTGGGGCAATTCCTGCTTCATGTGGTCAGCCCCCGTACAGCAGCTTATATGCTGTTGTCATGGCCAATCCTCATAGCCAGTCATCCTAAGGGTCAATCTCACCCACTGATGTGCCAATAGCAATCAAGTCTCAACTATGACAGAAGGACACACACAACCCTCACAAGGGACACTCTTGGAGCACTTCCCTAACCTGGCAAAGGAAATAGACATACAAGTCCAGGAAGTGCAAAGTCCCAAACAAGATGAACCAAAGCAGACCCACACCAAGACACATTATAATTAAAATGGCAAAGGTTAAAGACAAAGAGAGAATCCTAAAAGCAGCAAGAGGAAGGCAACTAGTAACTTATAAGGGAGCCCCCATAAGACTGTCAGCTGATTGCTCAACAGAAACTTTGCAGGCCAGAAGGGATTGGCACAAAATATTCAATGTGATGAAAAGCAAGGACCTACAAACAAGATTACTCTACCCATAAAGTCTATCATTTATAATAGAATCGAAGGACAGATAAGGAGCTTTCCAGACAAGAAAAAGCTAAAGGAATTCATCACCACCAAACAAACATTACAAAAAAAGTTAAAGGGACTTCTTTAAGAAGAAGAATGGGAGGGACAGAAATACATAAGGATGAATAATAAAATGGCAATCGCTATGCATCTATCAATAATCACTTTAAATGTAAATGGATTAAATGCTCCAATCAAAAGACATAAGGTTGCTGAATGGATAAGAAAATAAGACCCTTACATATGCTGCCTACAAGAGACTCACTTTAGATCGAAAGACACACACACACTGAAAGTAAAGGGATGGAAAAAGATATTTCATGAAAATGGAAACCAAAAAAAGCTGGGGTAGCAATATTCATACTTGACAAAATAGACTTTAAAAGAAAGCGTATAACAAGAGACAAAGAAGGACCCAGCAATTCCACTTCTGGGTGTTTATCTGAAGAAACCGCAAACACAAGCTTGAAAATACATATGCATCCATATGTTCATTGCAGCATTATTTACAGTAGCCAAGATACGGAAACAACCTAAGTGTCCCTCAATAGATGACTGGATAAAGAGGTGGCACATGAATATTACTCAGCCATAAAAAAAGAATGAAACCTTGCAACATGGGTGGACCTAGAGGGCATTATGTTAAGTGAAATAAGTCAGAAAGAGAAAAAATACCATATGATCTCACTTATATGTGGAATCTAAAGAACAGAATGAACGAACAAAAAAACACACCAGGAACAGACTCATAGATACAGAGAACAAACTGATGGTTGCCAGGTGAGAGAGGGTTTAGAGGGGCTGTGTGAAAAAGGTGAAGGAATTAAGAAGTACATACAAACTGGTAGTTACAAAATAGTCACAGGGATGTAAAGTACAGCATAGGGAACAACTATGTATAGTGCCAGGTGGGTACTAAACTAATCAGGGGGATCACTTCGTAAATCATATACATATCTAACCTCTATGCTGTTCTCCTGAAACTAATATAAAATAATATTGAATGTCAACTGTAATTGAAAAATAAAATAAATAAAGCAGCACAATAAAAACTTTTGAACATAAAAAAAGCTTTCAAATATGGTAAAAAGCTAAATCTTTGATAAAATAATTTGTGAAAAAACTAAACAAAAATCAGAACAATGGGACCCTCAGGACAGGTATGGGGGTTGACTGAAAAGGGGCACAAGAGAACCTTCTGTGGTGATGGTGAATTCTCTATCTTGATAGGAATGTGAGTTACTCTGGGGACAGAGTCCCAGAGAGCAGCTTCCAGGCTCTCGGCCTCACGTAGAAAGGTGCTGGCTCAGGTAGTAGATGGCCGTCAGCTGTGACTAGTTGGCCATCAGCTGTTACCAGTTAGCCATTAGCCACTAATATAACTGCCATGGGTAGGCTGGGGGTGGGTTGGTTGGCAGAGAAGCAGATGACGGATTGCGGATCGTGTGGCTCCTGCTTCCTGTGTCTCCAACCCAGCCGCCAGCGAGACTATAGTGGTATGACTCCCCTATCCATGGCTCTGTGGGTGTTCCTTTTTGGCCTCACCCTATCCTGCGTTCTTGTGCGGGGAGTGGGAGCTGAGTCCTTGCATGACACTGGCCCTGCTGTCTGCCTGGCCCTTGGTGTCTGCCTGGCCCTGGGTACCTGCCTGGCCCTGGTGTCTGCCTGGCTGTGGGCACAGAGTCCCAGAGAGCAGTTTCCAGGCTCTCGGCCTCACGTGGAAAGGTGCTGGCTCAGGTAGTAGATGGCCATCAGCTATGACTAGTTTCCCATCAGCTATTACCGGTTAGCCATTATCCACTGATGTAACTGCCGTGGCTACGCTAGCAAGTGCGGATTGCAGTTAGCAAGTGGGGTTGGTTGGCAGAGAAGTGGATGGTGGATGGCGGATCGTGTGGCTCTAGCTTCCTGTGTCTCCAACCCAGCTGCCAGCGAGACTATAGTGGTATGACTCCCCTATCTATGGCTCCGTGGGTGTTCCTTTTTGGCCTCACCATATCCTGCGTTCTGGTGCGGGGAGCAGGAGCTGAGACCCTGCATGACAGTTACACAGGTGTATGTATTGCCCAAAGTCAGAGTATATTTCACATAAGATCCAGACATTTCATTACAACTTAATTTTATCTGAAACAGAAAAATCTTAAACAAATATTGAGCTCTAGTTAATGATCTGCTGGCGTTAGAGGTGAAGTGTACCCATGTCTGCAATTTACTTTGAAACCATAAAATAAAAGATGATTAATGGATGGATAGAGGGATGAGTAGAGAGAGAGGGATGTGATAAAGGAAGTAGAGTAACATGTTAGTGGTAGAAACCAGGAGGTGGGTATGTGACGATTCAATGTATATTTCTTTAAACTTTTCTGATTACTTGAAAATTTTCATAATAAAATATTGGGGGGAAATAATTTTTAGAAGTACAGAAGTACTTTTAAAGTACAAATCTAGCAATTTGAGGTGCAGGGAAAGGTCACAGTGACCAAATTTATATTTGGGAGGAGGAAGAATAGTGTTCAGTTTTCCTACAGGCTCTTTTCCAGGAGCCAGTTTAGCTTAACACAAAACCATAGGGAGCGCAACAGCCACTTGCTATGTGAGAAGGCCAGACAGATAGGTCTTATCTCACCTATTTTAGCAACCATTTGCAGAAACTGATTGCTCAAACCATTGTTCACCTGTTTTGCTCAACTGAATTGTCTGTATTCTCAATATTTTTGAAATTATTCTTTTTAAACTTTTCCATTTTCATCTTTTTAGTTAAATTACTTACCTTGATAAACATGTATTCTTTTGTATGTACTATGTGAAAAATAAAAATGGAGCTCTTTTAAATCACTAAGAAAAATATGAATTACCCAATAAAGAGCAAATGAGGAAAGGACATGAATAGTCAGTTAATAGAAGAAATGCAAATTGCCAGTGAACGCAGAGAGGGTGCTAAGCATCCCTCATAATGAAAGTAACACCAATAACACCAGTGACATTCTGTCATGTCATCTTGACAAGATTGGCCCCAAATGTAACAACTGATAAAAGGTGCTGTAGCTGGTTGGAGGGCAAACACATGCAGCTGTTGTGGGGGGCAGTTTGGCAATTCCCAGTAGAGTTTGTTCATCAGAACCACCTGTGGCACTTTTGAACAATATCCCTGTTTGGACTCTAACCTCAAAGCATATCACTTAGAGGGGCTAGGGCCCAGATTCCAAGACTGAGGATATCTGGCTTGGATTTTGACATGATAAGAATCTGTTATAGGAAACTGACATGGGTGTTCAGAAATGTGTGCACAAAATCATTGGGTACAGATTTGTTTGACCTAACCAAACCTTGGAACTAACCCAAGTGTCCAAAACAGGGAGTGGTGAAACCCACTTAATGGAAGACTGTGAGGCTGTTAAAAAGCACGCAGGAATTCCCACTTGTTGGAAGTCTGGGTTCCACTGCCCAAACTGGAATCCTTTCCAGGCCAACTTGTGCCAATTTGAGACCTTGAGCATCACCTTCCGAATCAGACCCAATGATTCAAATTGTGACTGGACTTCCATGGAGCCACCACAGAAATTCAACCCAATCTTGGATCCTGAGTCTTCCCAGATGACTTCAAAAGAAACTTCTCAGGAAGACACAGCGTCGTGTCACCCTTCCTCCTCAGAAATGCTGATAGAGGACTTCAGTAACTTGACCCTTAGTCCTGGTACCAACTACCCATCCCCCGACCACACCTGAGTTTGCCCCAAGAGCAGGACGGTGAAGAAAAGATGCAACAAAAGAGACCCTTAGAGCAGCCACAGTTCCTTTGGACATTGAAAGACTAATAAAACAGAAAGCCCTTGCTTGGCGCCTAACCTTCACGAAGCATTTCTATTATTAGAGTCAACTGAGATTTCAATTTGAATATCATCATTTCACAAAGCGTTCTTCAAACCTTAGAGTAAGGAAAGCACCCTCTCACCTGTCCGCCACATGAATGCCAGTTAAGGGCCTCCGTGACTTGAGTGTCAGTCCTTCTACTGCCTATAGAAGAGTTCTCCCAAGAGCAGGACAGAGGAAAATATCCAACCAAAAGGGCAGCGAAAGTAGGACTTGGCATTTCTCCCTGAAAAAGAAACTCCGAGGTGCCTGAGATTTGCATTGAAAGGCTTCTCTTGCACATAAGGTGGGGATGCAATTGAATACAAGTGTGGATGTCCATGGCACCTTGCAAAGACGCTTTCTGGGAATTGAACACAAGGAAGAATGGGCAGGTAGCACCAAGATGCAGAATTATGCCCCAAAATTGGGCTCATGAAAGTCGTTGGCCATTCTTTTGGCACATCGCATGTTTGTCTTCAGATTCTAAAGACGATGATAACACGAAACCCAGTAGTAAGGGTGTGAAGCAAAAGAACGTTGCAGCAAAGAGATGTAGAAATAGACATTGGTGGTTTTACATGGTACTGTTTAGGTAAAACATGATTGCAATAAGGTAAATATTTTTCTGCTCCATACCAATTATCTCAATTTTCAGTACTAAATAAATGTGTTTAAAGGAACCTACTGAAAATAGTCAGTTTTGCTTTAAAAAAAAAAGTGTGTGGCAAGAGTCCCACCCCCAAGCCCACATACCTGACACCCTTCGCAGTACAAGCCCTTCTGCTCTGCCCAGCCCAGCACCCTGCATCTTCGCTTCAATTCGCTTTTCAGATGGTAGGAAGGAAAGTGGGCTTCAAGGCCCTATTGCTTGTTTTCTAACTTCCCCTGAGGCAGGGATGCCTGAAGAAGCTATGCCAGGCCCCCTGCCTCAAATTGGGTGCTGTAAGGAAAACAAGCACACACACACACACTGGTATTTTCATGAGGTTCTTGCCCCCTGTAGTAATGTAGTCTGCCCATCAGGAAGAAGGCACCCTAGGCTGTTACCAGAGGTTGTCCCCGAAGTGGGGACAAGGAGGGGTGTGCTCCTGCTTATGTCGTTGTGGTTTCTAGAATGGAGGAACTCTGCCCCCAACAGGTTTCATTTATCCTAGAGTCACCTAGCCCACATCTGAAAGGGGTTCAGGCTGGGCTTTTCCCAAGGCTGAGATGACAGCGGAGCTGTTGATTTAGACGCATGGCTTTCCAAATCCCAGACTGCGTCAGAAAACTCTTACCGGCCCCATCTGCCTGGCTTTGGCTCCGGCCCCCAGGCTACCTTCATGGGCACAGTCAGCTCCATTTGTTTTCAAGCGGATTTTTCTCCTTCTCTTTCCAACCGCCTCCCCCCCCCCCCATGTGGCCACATGATAGGGCTTGTCCATTAGAAGATCTGGAGGCTCACCATGGCTGCCGAAGCATCTGCTAGTTCATTGTACATTGAAATCCTCCGGTCATTGACGATGCAAAGCACAGAATATGGAGCCTCCTCAGGCCTATTCCATGGGTCTTTTTGCCTTTGAATTTGATAAATCAGTCTCCTCGCACTCAGTAACGTGGCCCACAGTCAGCAACAAATGAGGAGACTTGGGAGCCTTTCTAAGAGTCTCCCAGAGCCCTGGCCACCCTGTCTGCCTGCCCACCTAGAGTCCTGCCTCCTTCTGAGTGGCTGTGGCTGCAGAGCTCCTCTGGGGACAAAGGGAACAAGCTTGGCACGTTGATCACTCTGGCCTGCAGGCAGCAGTGGGAGGACTCTGCAAGTGTGGACTCAGACCAAAGGCAAAGACCCAGCTGCCCCAGGGCCTTATGGGACTTGGACACAGTCTGTGAGCCAAGGGGCAGCACAGGACAGGCGTTAAGCCAGAATCCGGCGCCAGAATCCCTGGGTTCAAAACATGATTCCTCCATTTGTTGGCTGTGTGGTCTTGGGCAGGTCAGGAAACCACTTAGCCTCTCTGTGCCCCAGTTTCTACATCTGTCAAATGAAGATCATAATGGTGTTTCCCCCTCACAGGGCTGTCGTGAGGGGAGAAAGAACTAACACATTTCTCAAAGATTAAACCTAGAGCTACATACTACATGACATTCCCGGGCAAGAGCCAAGAGAAAGTAAAACAAATGCTCACACAAAAACTTGTACACAGATGTTCATAGCAGCCAAACGGTGGAAACAACCCAAATGTCCATCGACATTAATAGCTGAACAAAACGTGGTCATTCCATACAATGGAATATTATTCATCCATGAAAAGGAATTCAATTCTGATCCATGCTTCAACTTGGATGGACCTTGAAAAGAGTATGTAAGTGAAAGAAACCAGACACAGAAGGTCGCATATTATATGATTTCATTCATTTGAAAGTCCAGAATAGGCAAATTCATAGAGACAGAGAATAAAGTAGTGGTTGCTAGGGGCTAGAAAACACGGAGGGATAGAAGAGCGACAGGTAAAGGGCATAGGGTTTCTCTTTTATGGTGATAAATACATTCTAAAATCAACTGTGGTGATGGGTGCCCATATATGTGAATACACCAGAAACCACCGAAGTGTATACTTTAAATGTGTAAGTGTATGCCATGCAAATTATATCTCAACAATACATTTAAAAAGAATTGATACATGTAAAGCCTGGAGAACAGTGCCCAATACCTGGCTGCTCTCCTCTTCTAACCCTGTCCCCTTGAGGGGACTCGAATGTAGAGCCCCAGCACATGATTCCCTGAATCTGGGCAGAGCCTGCACTGGCTGGGCTGTGAGGATCAAGGCATCAGACCAGGGCCTGGCCCCAGAGGGGGCCTCTGGTTGGAGGGACAGGCCTGCAAGAGAAGAGATAGTGATGTGGGTTCAGGGAGACTCAAGCGAGCATCTGGTTTGGAAATCCTTCTTTATATTTGCAGAGATCAAAAACAAGTTTTGGGGCCGGCCCGGTGGCTCAGGCGGTTGGACCTCCATGCTCCTAACTGCAAAGGCTGCCGGTTCAATTCCCACATGGGCCAGTGGGCTCTCAACCACAAGGTTGCCGGTTCGACTCCTCGAGTCCCACAAGGGATGGTGAGCTCCGCCCCCTGCAACTAAGATTGAACACGGCACCTTGAGCTGAGCTGCCTCCCAAATGGCTCAGTTGGTTGGAGCGTGGGCTCTCAACCACAAGGTTGCCAGTTCAATTCCTCGAGGGATGGTGGGCTGCACCCCCTGCAACTAGCAATGGCAACTGGACCTGAAGCTGAGCTGCGCCCTCCACAACTAAGACTGAAAGGACAACAACTTGACTTGGGAAAAAAAGTCCTGGAAGTACACACTGTTCCCCAATAAAGTCCTGTTCCCCTTCCCCAATAAAAAATATTTTTTAAAAAACAAGTTTTACTGTGCACAGGCAAACCACATCACTTCCTCCTCAAGTCTTCCAGGAGCCCAAGGTCATGAGCCAGGGTCACTCTGAGCCTGGAGACAGATGTCCCTGAGGGAAGCTGGGGGTTGCCGCCCACCCCCTCTGCCCCACCATTCTTTTTCTCAGGTGGCCATTTCTCCCTGGTGACTTTAGCCAGGCTCTTTGCAGCATGGGCTTGGGTCTTGGATGAGAAGTAAATCAGGAATTGAGATGTTTTTGCTACATCTAGCAGTTGGTACTATTAGACATGCCTCCTTAAGCAACAGGCTCATCCTTTCTGGAGTCACCAAGTGCAAAGCAGGGCTGAAAACATGCCCCTTGCTCTGTCCTTGACGTCTTCCATGCCCCTCATCTCTTTCTCAGCTTTGTCACTTCTGGCACCTTTCCAAAGGTCTGTGCCTACCATGCCTGGGGACAAGCTCCACCTCCCACCCTCGTATGTGCTCTTTTCAAATGGGAGCTCGCTGGTTTCATTAGTTGTTTCTTTTTATTCTCTAATGAGACGATTTGTAATTGTAAAGACAAAATGTCCTTCCTTGGGCATTGTCACACTAAAAATTTATTAATGTGTTTTTCTCGTTCTCATTTCCTTGTGGGTGATATTCCACCCACAGTATTCCAATCACAGGAAGAATGTAACAAGAAATATAACAAGAAAGACAGAGTCAGCTTTTGATATCCAAAATAAGATTTTTGTGTCCAAGACCAGATAATAATCTTGAAAGCCAGGTTTTATCTACAGAGAAAAGATTTTTCTTCTAAATTCCTTTGGCTCCTATGATGGTCTGTTTTATGTGTCACTTTGGCTAGGCTGTAGTCTCCAGTTATTTAATCAAACACTAATTTTGGTGTTGCTATGAAGGTATTTTGTAGCTGTGGTTAACATCTCCACATCTGGATGGGCTTCGATCAGTTGAAATAACAATTGTCACCCCAATAAATTTTTTTAAAAAAGAGCAAAGAGTAAGATTTCCCTGAGGAAAAGGAAATTCTCCCTCAAGGCTGAATCATTAACTCCTGCTAAGTTTCTAGCCTTCTGGCCTGTCCTGAAAATTTTGGCCTTGCCTAGACAGCCCCTATAATTGCATAAATCAATTCCTTATAAACACACACACACACACACACCTTACTGGTTGTGTTTCCCTGGTAGAGCACTGACTAATACAATTTTCATTATCATCATATCAAGAACCAAGCACATTTTCTTATATGTCAGGAGTAGCAGAAACTCAGGATATGATGAAAAAGACGTGGAAAGCACTCCTCTCCCCACCCCACTCCACTTTAGGCCAAAAGGATAGTGGGAAAAGGAAAGAAAAAGGAGAAGTAGACATATGGGTCTAGAGTCCGGTGAGGGCTGTTTGCTGACTGAAGGCACATCGGAAGGCGGCTCAGGAAAGCTGAAAGCTAAGAACGCTGTCCCACTCTCTGCTGTCTGAAAGCCTAGGAGAAGCCCAGAGATAGCTGGAGGCTAGGTTAGGAGATCTGGGCCTGCCTCGGATGCCATCTTAGAGACGGTGCAAGGAAGGGCGCATTCACCTCCAGGTGTGGCTGGGGTGTATTACCTGCCAAGGCCGTGGTACCATCGCTTAGCAAGGATAAGGTTTGCTTCCTCCCTTGGAGTAGAGGCTCATGAGCGAGAGTAGAGCTGATATGTCACCTGATGAAGTGCCCTTTTTCTTCGTATATGCACATACTTTGAAGAGTTGCATGGGTGTAAATTTACAATCCCACTTAGGCACTTAGAATATCCTAGACCCTGAGCTCAGAGCCTTAAGTGTATGTGGTCTTCCTCACTTCTCTTACTAACACTCAGGAGCTAGTGCTACAACGTCTTTTTCACACAGGAGGAAGCTGGCACTCAGTGATGTAGAGTGGCTTGCCCAAGGTCACGTCGTTCATAAAAGTAGAGTCGGGAAGAGCCCTCGCGTGTGCTCCATCTCCCCACTCTTAGCTGTTAGGCACCACAGCTGTGGAACAGCCAAAGACCATTTTGATGTACTGCTCCACCCAGGCACGGGCATATAGAGCCACCACCTGCCCACTACTGCTCAGAATGTTCACCTTTGGACGTTGTTCCAGACGCAGAAGAGTTACAGTCAGAATGGTGACCACCACTCCCTCCTTTACCAATAAAGAAGCTGTAGAACAAAAATGTGGTACTTTACCTGGGGCCAGAGAAGTCATTCTCCCTTTTCACAATCCACTGGCCCAATGGAGGATGAGTGTGCAAGAGTGTGCTACCTCTGTGCCAGGACGTGCTCGGTACCTGGATAGGGAGTGGGCAGAGACCCTGCCAAATTGTCTGTCCAGGGCACCATAGTTCTGCCAACCTGATATGGGGATAGTCTCTGCCTTGCCACACCCTGAAATGAATGAATAGCTTCACTAGGCCAGGAATTTCAAAGGCCAGTGGGCATTTCACCACAGCTCACCAGGCCTGCTGTTGTAACAGGATTACTAGAATAATTGGGATGGGGCCACCAGCTCAGCCAAAGGAGATCTGTGAGGAAGATCCTTGTCTTAGCTCGGGCTGCCACAACAAAATACCATAGACGGGTGGCTTGAACAACAAGAATTTATTTCTCACAGTCTGGGAGCTGAGAATCCAAGACCAAGGTGCCAACAGATTCTATTACCTGGTGAGGGTCCTTTTCTTGGCTTGCAGATGGCTGCCATCTTGCTGCGTCCTTACATGATGGAGAGAGAGAACTCTGATGTCTTGCCCTCTCTTTATATATAAGAGCACCAACCCTGTAGGATTAGGGCCCCACCTTTATGACCTAATTTCACCTTCATCACCTCTTCAGAGGCCCTACCTCCATAAACAGTCTCATTGGGGGGTTAGGCCTTCAATGTGTGAATTTGGGGGACACAAATATTCAGTCTACAATGGAACATTTACCTGTCATTGTGATAGTCCCAGGTTGTCAGTGTTCCTGTTGGAGGCTTTCCCAGGTAGAACACAAAACACAAGGGCTTTTCAAAGTCCCAGCAGGCCAATGTGCTCCATTCTGTAAACGCCCTTGCTCAAGGGTGTCCCGTTGGGACAGAAACAAAGCCCATAGGTGTGGCCAGACTTGATGGTTTTTTTCACTCTTGTTCTAACCCTAGCAGGCAAATCTGACAGTCCTCAGCATGTACCCACACCATCACTTTGCAGTGTGGGGAACATGTTCATAAATGTCAGCAGAACAGAATTCTGTCACCATCAAAATGGCCTCCTACAAACTAAAAGGAAGACAGGCAACACTGGAACATCAAAAGGACTCCAGGCAGTCTCTAAAAATCCTCCCCGATGAAGCAGATCTTCAATTCACCCATCAACTCAACTGGACCCCTCTGGGATTCTTTTGGGTTCTATGACTGTCTTAAAAACATGGTGGCCATTGTCTCCAATTCTCCAAAGGGACTCATGCTCTGCTGGCAGGAAACTATGACAAGGGCCTGGGACACTTGATATGGTGTTCCTGACTTGAGTTCATTGCCAACATTTTTTTTTAAAGTGGATGATTTCACCCAAAAATTCTGAGAGAGATTTTGTATTTGGCCTAAAATATCTTTGCCTCTAAAGTTCTTTTTAACACCAATTATAGTGCTTGCTATGTTTTCTAAGTGAGCACCCAACACCAGGCCCAGCATTTTTAATGGGTACCTGGAGGGGTGGAACTAGAAAACCTTGCCCCTCTGCCAGTCTCTTCAAGATCCTGAGAGCAATTTGTTTTTGATCATCAGAGAGTCCCAGGCCTGGCCCCTCTTAGTTCTGGGAAAGTGAGGGAAGGATCCCACAGAGCCTGACAAAGCCTGCCTCTCTTCAAAACTCTTGATGCACAGAGCTGAGCTAGACTGGGATGGGTTCCAGGCCCCAAGAGAGGGGCTTGTAGGTGCCAAGGACAAGTTGCTCAAGGGTTGGGGAGAGGAGAAAAGCAGAGCCTGGGAACCTGGCAGGGGCAGCCCAGGGAGGATCCCATAGTCTCTCAAACCCAGGCTGGAATAACCAGAAATGAGCACGCAGCAAACTACAGGGTCCCCAAAGTCACATTTTCCCAAGCAATCTCTTAATGGCAGAAGTGTTTTGGCTATTTCTTGATATTTTACATTTTCTCTGGTGAACAGAGGCCACATGGCACAGGAGGAAGGCTGGAGGCTCTGATGAGAGCTCAGTAGCTTTCTGCTTGTATGATCCTGGGTGACTTAATTCAGTCAGGGTTCTCTACCTAGAAAAGGCCAAGACATGGAAACAACCAAAATGTCCTTCGATAGATGAATGGATAAAGAAGTTGTGGTATATATACACAATGGAATACTATTCGGCAGTAAGAAAAGATGATATAGGAACATTTGTGACAACATGGATGGATCTTGAGAGAGTAATGCTGAGCGAAACAAGTCAGACAGAAAAAGCAGAGAACCATGTGATTTCACTGATATGTGGTATATAAACCAAAAACAACAAAAGAACAAGACAAACAAATGAGAAACAGAAACTCATAGACACAGACAATAGTTTAGTGGTTGCCAGAGGGTAACGGGGGCGGGGGGTGGGGGGTGGGAGATGAGGGTAAGGGGGATCGAATATATGGTGATGGAAGGAGAACTGACTCTGGGTGATGAACACACAATGGGATTTATAGATGATGTAGTACAGAATTGTACACCTGAAATCTATGTAATTTTACTAACAATTGTCACCCCAATAAATTTAATAAAATAAAATTTAAAAAAAGAAAGAAAGAAAGAAAAGGCCAACCCAAGAAGCAAACATTCAAAGTCAGTGCTCTTAACCATGCTACCACATTGCCAAACAGCAATGCCTAGAAATGGTGCTATTTCAGTCTTATTAATTATAACCATAACCATATACACCATGTGCGCCCTCCATAGTGTCCAGTATCTTACTGCACTCCTCGAGTAAAGGTGCTTTTCCACTTCCCTAATCAATAATTTCACATTTTCACCATCCTGCCACCTGAAAGTAGAAACAATCGGACCAGAACTATCTCATCTTCTGGCGACCATACCTACCAAGGACTCGCATCTTTACCCACTTACCTGCCTTCCCTGATGTGACCACAGAAGACATGTCCCTGTGCCTCTCCATATGTCTCGTGGCATCCCAGGCACCTTCCCTTTGCAAGGCCTTTTCTCCTATCCCCTTTCACTGCTACATCATGAATTTCTCCCTTCTCTGGATCATTCTCATTCTATTACCCCACCCCATCCGTATCTCCTTCGAGCTAACTGCCTCAGTTCTTCAACTTCCCTTCACAGCAAAAATTTTTGAAAGAGTTATGTATACAGGCTACTGCCATTTCTTCATTCCCATTGTCTCCACAATTCACGCCAGTTGAGTTTCCATCCCCATTATTCCACTACAAGAGCTCTCACAGAAGCCACCAATGACCTACATCTTGTCAAAACTACTGGCTAGTGTTTTTGTTTGTTTGTTTTGTTTGTTTGTTTGTTTTTATAAAAAAGCAGTCTTAAATAAATAAATATAATAAAATGTACCCATCTCTGAAGAAAAACAAAAACAAAAAACTACTGGCTAGTTCTCAGTCTGCATCTTCCTTGATCTGTCAACAGCATTTGTCCATTTGCTGGCTGCTGTTCACCAACTCAGTCTTTAAATGTTGGAATGCACCAGGGCCCAGTTCTTGGACTTGTCCAATTTTCTATCTACACTCACCCCTTTAGATAATCACACGCAGTCTTGTGACTATCAAAATGTATCATTTCTCAACTCTCAAAACTCAGCAACAACAACAAAAAATCCAAAACAACCTTATTCAAAAATGGGCAGAGGACTCAAATAGACATTTCTCCAAAGGAGGTATTTAAGTTGCCAATAGGTGCATGAAAAGATGCTCAACATCACTGATCACTAGGGAAATGCAAATTAAAACTACAATGAGATATCACCTCACACTCATTAGTATGGCTGCTATTTTGAAAAAAGAGGCAGAAAATAACGAGAGTTGTCGGTGATGTGGTAAATTAGAACACTTGTGCATTGTTGATGGGAATGTAAAAGGGTACAGCCACTGTGGGAAACAGTATGGAGGTTCCTCAAAAAATTAAAAATAGAACCAACCTATGATCCAGCAATTCCACTTCTGGGTATATACTCCAAAGAATTGAAAACAAGGTTGGAATGAGATGTTTGTACACACATGTTTAAAGCAGCATTATTCATATTAGCCAAAATAGAGAAGAAACCCAAGGGTCCACAGATGGATGAATGGACAAGCAAAATGTGGTATATCCATACGATGTAATGTTATTCAGCCTTAAAAAGAAAGGAAATTCTGACACATGCTATAACATGCGTGAACCTTGAGGACGTTATGCTAAGTGAAATAAGCCAGACACAGAAAGACAAACACTGCATAATTCCACTTATATGAGGTACTTAGAGTAGTCAAATTCATAGAGACAGAAAGTAGACTGGTGGTTGCCAAGGGCTGGGGGAGGGGAGGATGGGGAGTTGCTGTTTAATGGGGATGAAATTCCAGTTTTACAAGATGAAAAGAGCTATAGAAGTGGACGCTGGAGATGGTAGCACAACATTATGAATGTATTTAATACCACTGAACTGTGCACTTAAAACAGGTTAAGATGGTAAATTTTATGTATATTTTACCACAATAAAAAAATACTGATAAAAAGTATATCACCTTTCAGTGACAACTCCCTAAATCTACACACCCCCGTCAAGGTCCTCTCCTAATTCCATACTCAAATATCTGGCTGCCCCCTCAACCTTGCCTGGATGTCTAACAGGTATTGCAAAGCTGACCTGGCCAAACACACTGTCGACTGGCTTCTCTCAAGCCTTCCCCTCCCAATCTTCCTCATCTTGGTGCCTGGCACTGTTAGTCCTCCAATTACTCAAGCAGAAAATGTTGGGAGTCCTCTAGGATGACCAGTTTATGTAGAGTGCCCATTCGAGATTTGTAACTGGGAATTTCCTCCCTTTCCCTCATCCCTGCATCCAATCCAGTTAGCAAGTCCTATCAATTCTGCCTTCAAAACACACCCCAAGCTTGTCCATACCTTTCCAACTCCACGACTACCATCCTGCTCCGAACCACCATCACCTCTACCTGGATTATTGCAATAGCATCTGTATGAGTGTCCTAGGGCTGCCATAAGAAATTACCACAAACTGGGTGGTTTAAAACAACAGAAATTTACTTTCTCACAGTTTGGAGGCTAGAAGTCCAAAATCAAGGTATCCGCAGAGCCACACTCCCTCTAAAGACTCTAGGGGAGAATCCTTCTTTGCCTCTTCCAGTGTCTGGTGGCTCCAAGTATTCTTTGACTTGTGGTAGCATCACTTCAATCTCTGGCCTTTTGTTCTCTTTGCTTTGTAAAGATACTTGTCTTTGGATTTAGGCCCACCCAGGTAATCCAGGATGGTCATTTTGAGATCCTTGACTTAATAATATCTGCAAAGATCTTTTTTCCAAATAAGGCCACATTCACAGGTTCCAGGTGGACATATTTGGGGGAGGCCCCATTTAACACCCTACAGCATCCAAACTGGTCTCTCTGCTTCTACTCTTGCCTCCTCCACAAATCTCTTCCCCACAGGCCATCAGAGTGAACCCTGGCTTACAAAGCCCCACAGGCCCAGCTCTTGTTCAGTTCTCTCACATCTACCACCTGCCCATGTTTGTTATGCTCCAGCCACATGGGCCTTCTCTCTGTTCCTCAACACAGCATGCTCCTCTCCACATGGGACCTTTGCACCTATTGGTCCCTCTGCCTGGAAAGCTCTTGGATGTCCTTGCAGTGCTGGACTCTTCTCAGTTTGAAGGGCACCTTGTTGAAGACGTTCCGGATCACCCAGTCTACTTATCCTCTGCCACTTCACACCACGTTTGGTCTTCACTTGGGCCTTTCCTTTGTTTCCTAGCTTGTTTTTGTCTCCACACTAGCACATACACTCCATAAGGGTGGGGGCTTGTGTCTATCTTGTTCATTGATGTTTCCCTGGTATGTAGAACAGTGCCTGGTACATATTAGGTGCACAATAAATATTGGGAGGGTTGAATAAATGCACAGGTATGAAGATGGAGCAAGGCCTTCAGGATTAATTTTCTGGGTTTCTGTCCCTTTCAAAGAAAGCAGGATATTTGAGAAATCATTTAGAAATGATTTCTACTCTAAATGGTTAGAGTAGAAACAACTCAGAGACAACTCTGAGAGCAAATGGCCTCTCCTTTAAATCTCTGAGGGACTCACCTCATCACCCACTGTGGTAACTTGTGACATCACACTGGCCTGTGTCTCCAAGTACTCTATGAGCTTGGGCAGATTTCTTTCCCTCCCTGGGCATCAGTTTCTCCACCTAGAGATGAAGGGGTTGGATCATATCGTCAAGTACTTTCTAGTGCCAACACTCAATTTAGCCAAGTGATTCTATTCTGTGGCTCTGGAGCTAGACTGCCTGTGTTTGAATGTGGCCACTGCCGCTTCCTAACTACATTATCTCAAAGCTACTTACCTCCTCTGAGCCTTTGTCTACTCATCAGGAAAATGGGCATAATAATAATAAGACCTGCCTTGGAGGGTGACTGCAAGAATCAAGTGAGATACCCCATAGCAGAGGAAGCAGCTGGCGCGGTGCCTGACGCTTGGTCAGTGCTCAGTGAGTGTTGCCTATTAGCATCTTATTTTCACACACTCTTCATTATCCTTAAATGCACCTAACACTAACAGGATCACTCAAAACACCGACCAACTTAAAATCCAAAGCTGCTGTGCAGGAGAGGCAGCCTCCCTTCAGAAATCCTTTGAGAAGGATCCAATCAAAACTGATTTCATTTTTCAGTGGCAGGACCTGGGGATTGGAAAGCCCACCAGGCACAGGTCTCCTGAGGTGTAGGGTAATGTGGCTGGAAAGAGAGGACTGTTTGCTCAGCATCTGGGCACTTGGCTGGATTCTGTTTTCCTGGGGATGCTGTTTCTTGATACAGAATTGATTATTCTAATTAAGATACTTCAGTGTTCAAACTGTTAAGTATAAGTAGGTTAGAGCAGTGTGAAAGTATGTCTGAAAGGAATTAAATCGGACCTTGCTTTCCTGGGATGAGTCTAAAATAAACGCATGGTTAGTGTGCAGAAATGGCAGTAATAGAAACCTCAGGCTCTGACTGACACAGATCACAGCAAACAAGGAGGCACGTTTCCAGGGAAGGACTCCACCTGGTCCCCCAAGCAATTGCTCTTCAGGATGCAATCTGGAGGCTTCCAACAAACCCAGAAACCTGGGCCAGAATGACGTCTCTCCCAGTCTAGAGAATGCCAGAAATGGGTGTGACAATGAAACGCAGTAAGGGTGCCCATGGCAACCTAACCTGGGTGCCACTAGGTACGCTCTGGGGCTCTGGGTAGTAGACCAACAGCAATCTTTTCTGCATGGGGGCTCTCAGGCCTCCCTTTTGGAAGAAAGGCTGGAATACCAAAATTAAGACTCTAAAACAGTAGTTGGCTGGAGTGGGGTTAGGAAGCTTACAGGAAGCAGGAGACCAAGATATGTGAAGCAGCAGAAGGCGCCCCTGAGCAAAGTCATCATAGGAGGGCTGTACGGGGTGATCACTCGAAATCCCTGCCCCCGTTTGCACCAGTGAACACCAAGTGAGGCACTGCATCTCATTCTTTTCTCTTGTTAGGGAGACTCGGTGGCAAAATTTGGAACACAGCAGCATGCTGGGATAAAAGGTGGCCTGTGGCATCAGATGAACTTGAATTTCCATTTTACTTCTGTTTTGGGTTGAATTGTATCCCTCCCCTGCGTTTTCACATGTTGAAGTCCTAACCCCCAATACCTCAGAATGTGACCTTATTTGGACATGGGGTTGTTGTACATGGAATGAGATAAATTAGGACGAGGTCACAGTGAAGTAGGGTAGGTCCCAAATCCAATATGACTGATGTCCTTATCAGCAGGGGAAATTTGGACAGAGACGCGCACAGAGGGGAAAGACAGCCCTGTGAAGATGAAGGCAGAGATCAGGGCGGGGGATGTTTCTATAAGCCAACGAATACCAAGGATGGCCAGTAAAGCACCAGAAGCGAGGGGAGAGGTATGGAACAGATTCTCTCTCACGGCCTCAGAAGGAGCCAACCCTGCTGACAGCTTGATCTGAGACTTCTAGTCTCCAGCACTGTGAGACAACACATTTTTGCTGTTTACAGTTTGTGGTATTTTCTGAGAGCAGCCCCAGAAAACGAATACCACCTCCTTCCGTAGCTGGACCTCACCATTGAGAAGATCGTCGGGGCCTTGAGCAGGTGATGCTAATAGTTAGGAACGATGACACCTGCCTTAGAGATCGCTGTGAGAACAAGTTACAAAGGAATAAAAGCAGGCCCTGTTCAGACCGCGGCCTGGGTTCCTGAACCTGACGACCACCCCACGTGGAGACCCGGGAGTCAGCATGGTCAAGTAAGTGGAGTGGGGTATCAGGCTGATATCTTGGGGGCACAGAGAAGCCAGACCAGAAAAGGCTTCCCCATAAGCTGAGTTGGTCATGGAGGGGAGTCTCTCCAAGGCTGGGAGCAGTGAATTGGCACTCAGCATCCAAGCTAGAGCCTTTCTGGGCTCTCGGAGCCCTGCCTACTCGCCTCCCCGACGCCCCAGGGGCACCTGGTGTCTCCTGTAGCTGGTGGGAAGATGGCAAAAATCGTGGGGGTCAATTGCTCATCCCAGTGCCTGGCACGGTAGACACAACATAGGTTCAGGAATGCCCATGGCCCCACCAGGCGACAGAAGAAGAAGCCAGGGCAAGGCTCTCAGAGCAGTGCTGCCCAGAACAGTAGGCACTTCCAATCTGTGCCCATGTGAGGAGGTCATTGTCAGGTTCATGGACCAGGCAAGGGTCTGATAGGGGCTGCTTTCCTTCCTTTGTCCCTTGTCTTCACACCAGTCTCTAAGGCAGGCATCGCTGTCCCCTAGCATTAGAATTACCTGCTCAAGGTCCCAGCAATCTTATCAACAGGGAGGTCAAGCTATGGAAGGAAGTGGGATGGAAATTCAAGTCCATCTGATGCCAAAGACCACCTTTATTCCCCATAAACATGCCCTTGCTTCCCAAGTTTATCCACTGGGTCTCCCTAACAGCTGAAGAGAATGAGATGCAGACCCCGAGGGTGGTCTGTCGCCCTTTTGATACTTTATGTTATAGCTCAAAAATTCACACGAACCTTGCATTCGAAGGCATACTATATCCATGTGTGTTGAAACATAATAAAATAATCTTTATGTTACTTACCAGTTAGAGTAACTATTGCCCCCCCCCCCCAGTTTTGGAGTAAAATTGACCTTCCAGGAAGACAGGTCATAGGCTGTAGGGAATCCCAGCTGGAGAGGCCTGGAGTTCTACCAGGCTGCCGTTCGATACTAACAAGTGCTCACTGCTTTCCCTTTCCCCAGGGAACAGGAGGTGCCTCCTTGCACACTGTCCTTAGGATGCAGGCCAAGAGGGTCACCGCTTTCCCAGCTGTCCTGGCCTTGCTCACTCCCCCTCCCAGAGCTGGCACCAGTTTTTCCATCAGGCCCCTTGCTGTCCTTGGCAAGCCCTGCGTGTGTTCCCTGTCCCTCTGAGGTCTCAAGGTCTTGCATACCTCACCCAGGTTCAGGGATCTGTGGGAAGAAGAGAGGGTGTGGCTGTGTCACTGGTGGGGCATCCCCCCTAACTCCAGATGCCCATGTCCATGGCAGGAGAAAGTGGTTGTTATGTACTGAACGTTTGTGCCCTCCCCTCAGTTCATATATTGAGGTCCTAGGTTCCAATGTGATGGTGTTACAAAGTGGAGTAATTAGAATTAGATAAGGACACGAGGGTGAAGCCGCATGAATGGGATTAGTGCCCTTGTGAGAGTGACGAGAGAGCTTGCCTCCCCTCTCTGCTCTTAGCTATGTGAGCATATAATGTGAAGGTGGCCGTTTACAACCCGGAAGAGGATTCTCCCCAGAACGTCATCCTCATAGCACCCTGACCTTGGACTTCCAGCCTCCAGAACTGTGAGAAATACGTTTCTGTTGTTGATAAGCCCCACCCCCCTTGGTTTGTGGTACTTTGTTATAGCACCTCGAATGGACTGAAACAGTGACAAACCACAGAGAGCCCAGAAAGCCACTCTAGGCTGCAGGACACTTATACATTGGCAGTTTTGTAGAGCAAATGTTCTCTTCCCCTCAGCCAGAGTAACTGAGTCCAAGGGATTTCAGATTCACAGTGGAGGGAGGGGTTCTCCAGCTGCCTGAGTCGAGCCCCAAAGGGCTTACCCAGAGTGGCCCCAAGAGGGCCCCCTGGGCTCAGGACTGCCCAGCATGTGTGGGCATTCCATAACCGAATGGCTGAGGGCACTAGAAGAACCCTGGGGAAAGCCTGGCAAAGGGAAGGGTTAGGAGACTGGCATCATTTGCCTTCTCCCAGCAGCATGAGGGCACATTCCAAAGCCTCCCCAGCAGAAAGTGTGGGAGCTGGGGAGGGAGGGCTGGGTCTCCATCAACCATTTAACAGCCTGGGGAGATGTGAATGGATTTGTCCTGTGGTACTTTGTAGGGGTGAGGGGTGATGCTTCTCTGGTCCAGCTCTCCTGACACAGAATGGTCACAGCTGCACCATGAGGGCAGAAACCGGGGGGGGTCTTCAGGGTCCAGCTTGTTGTCTGGCACATAGTGGGTGCCCAATAGATATTTGTCACATGAATAAATGGATGGGTGGATGCATGGATGGGCAGGTGACTGGGGTGATAAAGGGCAGGTTGGGACATGGTAGGAAGAGCTACAAGAGAAAAAGTGGGCTTGCATTCTGAAGGGAATCTGCTGTTTTTACACTGTACTGAGCCCTAATTTTGGCCTCAGCTAATGTTCTTTCTCTCCAGGCACAGCAACAGAATCGCAACCTTTCAGGCAGCCTCTCTCTGTCTGCCCCCACAACCTCTGGGAATTGGGGCGATGATTCCTCTGTCACCACACGGTTAGGAGGAGATCCAGAGCCTGATACAGACCCTAGTACAAGGCCTAGCACTGAGAACGCACTCTGGGAACAGGCACTGTTAGCATGACCCTTGAATATTATTAGTAACGAGATAGAGGGCACCAGTGTGTATGAAATCCACGGGGTGACTCAAGGACAAGCAAATGAAGGAAGGGTGAAGTCAGTGGCCAGGAAAGGCCAAAGGGAGGGAGGGAGGATGGGTCAGAGCTGGTGTGGGCCCAGCTGCTTAAAGGAACCACAGCAGGCCAGCCTCTGGTCACCCAGGGGTGCCTATGGCTGCAGCTCAAGACTTGCAGATGGGAAGAGGGTGCTGGAGACTTTGAGCTGCTCACACATAGGCACATCCTACGTGACTTTAACCTCTACACACCGGAACCTGCCTGTAGTAATGGCCTTCCCACACCTCCACTCCATCCTGTTACATCCCACGCTCACACTACTCAAGTTTTGCACCCAGTCCAACATTCATTCACCCATTTTCTCATTGACTCATCAAATAATACAAAGCAGCTCTTTTAGGACAGCCCCCAAGGCCACAGAGCACCCAAGACAGCTCCCCACCCCCATTTTCCAGGAGCCGACAGTCAAAACAACCTTAATGACCACACAGTGGCAGCAGTGCTATGACAAAGAATGCACAGGGGCCAGGGGAGCCCTGAGAAGGGACTGCCTGACTCGGCCTGGCGGTGTGGGACAGGGACTGGGCAGGGCCTGGTGACACATAGTTCCACAGTTCAGGGTGAAAAGTAGGAAACTAGGTTTAAACCAAAATGTACGTGGTATTTCCTTCCATGACAGTCACTGATCCAGTCACTTAGTTCCAGTGAGCCTGTGAACTAAGTGAGCCCATCAAGACTTCTCTGGAGGCTCTCTTGCCCAGTGGATGCCAACACGAAATCAGCAGCCAGAACTGCTGTCAGCAGCCATATTAGGGCCACCAGGGGAATCAGCCTTTGGGTGAGTGCTATGGATGACAGCAAAAAGAGGCAGAAACAAATCTGAGTGCTTGATGATATTGTGGGGCCTGCCCTATCTTTGGACTTCCTGTTATGAGTTAATAACTTTCCTTATTGTTTACGTTGTAAAAAGTGTGTATAGGGACATTACAAGCTGAGACCATGGACAAAGGCCAGGAAGCCGTGGTCAGGAAGGCTCCAGAAGGTTGTCACACTATTAACAGTGTGACAGGGCCTCCGTGCCAACTTTAAGATGAGGCAAAGTAAAACCCAGAAGCCCTCTACCCAGCCCAGCAAGGGCAGCTCAGGGCAGACCTTGAGCATACCTGCGCTGGCTTCAATCACCAAGCCTATTGTCCTAGGGCCCAGGCCACGTCTCTGCATGGCTGGCAGCCTCTCCCAGAAGCCTCACGCCTGCCTGGCTCACCAAGGCCCACTCTCTGCTCTCCCACTCCAGATCTGCAAGCTCTAGCTGGAGCTCTACCAAGCTCCTCTTTGGGGAGGTGGTAGAAGGAAGGAGTTGTGGGAGGTAGTCAGGCAAGTAATGGAAGATGAGGATAGAGCCAGCGGGATGAACCCAGGATCTACGAATGTTCTGAAGTGCAGGCTGGGGAGCTTGCATTTGACCCTGAAGGCAATGGGAAGGCCTAGGAGAGTTTTAAGCTAGGGCTAGCTAGACATGTTGAGACCTATACTTTAGAAAGATATTTTAGAAAGATCTCTAGCATCAGAAGGTATGATTGAAAGCTATGTTAACTCATGTCTGAATTAGTCCCTATGTGCTTTAAACTGGATTCAAGGTGGAGTTCCAGATTCAGAGCAGATCTGGGTGGAAGGGGCCCCTGTTGGCCTGAGCAGGTGGGAAGGATTAGCCCAGCATTGGGAGATTCCAGTTCAGGGTTGACCTGAGGATTTGGCTAGGCTCTGGCTTCTAACGAAGGCGGCCTTTTTTTTTTTTTTTTTTTTTTTTTGAGAGGGGATTAGGAAAGATTTATTTTTATTTTTATTTTATACTTTGCTGAAATGTATCAAGCAAATAGATTAAACAAAAACTGGTCTGGAAATAACTGACACTATATATTACAATATATCATTCCACCAATCTCTTAGGAATTCAGAGCATTTTGGATTGATGGGCATTTAACCAACTTTTTCAGTTATTCGGCACCTGGGAAAGTAAGGAGTACTAAGTCAGTATCAGGCAGTCACAGGTAAGACCAGTGATAGACAATGATCCCAAGGGACACACACACACACACACACACACACACACACACACACTGCTTCTCAAAGCTTGGCATCTGTTAAAAAACTCATGTGAAGAGAAAACAATCAGCTTGGAGGGACTCATAGTCTCCAATTCTAAGAAGCAGTTTCTGTCTCTTTAGCTCAATAAATGGGGGGAAAAATCAAAACAAAACAAACAAACAAACACTAGAGGAGGATGAAACACCACTTCTGTTTTAATATACCAATTCTATCCTATTAAACAAGATCCATCAATGGTCTATTAGTTTTCGATGGCTGTTGTAACTAAGTACCACAAACGGGATGGCTTAAAACAAGAGAAAGTACTGTTTGACAGTTCTGGAAGCAAGACATACAAAACCAAGGTATCAGCAGGGCTATGTTTCCTCTGAAATCTGTAGAGGAGAATACTTCCTTGCCACTTCCTAGCTGAAGCTGGTTCCCAGATAATCTTTGGCATGCCTGAAGGTGGTCTTTTGAGGCCTGCAGCTGCCTGAATGCCCTGGGAACTTCCCTGTGAAGGGAGGATGGCCCCTGAAAGCCTAATTGCTCTTTTTGCACTTCAGAAAGCCTTAGGGAGAAACAGAGCCTAGCTTAATAACACCGCTCATATGAATAGTTGCCCACTAGTCAAGACCATGCTTCTCGACTATTCCTCATGCTATGAGTCTGGAGCAGAGATTGCTCTCTGAAGTGACTGTGTCCACCTCCCAACAGAAGTTGTCTTTCACTATTTTCCATGGCCAAATTGAGTGTGAGCCTTTCTACACTTTGGCTATGTGCCAGCCCCAGAAATCTAGGGGTTACCCAGATGTGAAAAGCCATAGGTGTCTCCAATCATGTATTTTCTGGACACTGGCTCATGAGGGTACATGCAATAGGTATTGATTTGGTTACCTCTCTCAAGAGTGCAAATTCCAAGGGAAGTTACCAGAATAGGACAGTGGGCCCTCCCTTGTACTCTGTGGGCACTTATGCCAATGCCCAATGATTCCTGCCTAGAAGCTGCCTACCATTTTCTTGCCTTTGCCTGAAACTGAACCCTGATGAGGATTTGCAATCCTAAGACCTAAAGGGACATGAAGTAGAGAAGGCTGCTAAAAAACAAACAAACAAAAAAAAGAGGTGAAATTCACATAACATAAAAATTAGCAATTTAAAGTGAACAATTCAGTAGCATTTGCTCTATCCACAATACTGTGCAACCAACATCTCTACCTATTTCCAAAATATTTCCATCACCCCAAAATGAAATCCTATGCCCATTAAGCCATTAGTTCCCATCTCACCCCCAGTCCCTGGCAGCCAACTTTCTGTCTTTGTGTATTTGCCTATGCTAAATATTTCTTATAAATGGAATCATACAATATGTCAACTTTTGTATCTGATTTCTTTCACTTAACATAATGCTTTCAAAAAAAAAAACACAAAAAAAAACAAAAAAAAAACATAATGCTTTCAAGGTTCATCCATGTGGTAGTAAATATCAGTACTTTATTCCTTTTTAAATGTTTGATATAATTGACATATAACATTATATTAGTTTCAGATGTACAACCTAATGATTTGATACTTCATTCCTTTTTATAGTTGAATAATATTCTGCTGTATGACATTATCACATTTTATGCATCCGTTCATTCGTGGACATTTGGGTTGTTTCCACCTTTTGGCTATTATGAATAATGGTGCTATGAACATTTGAGTACAAGTTTTTGTTTGAACATCTGTTTTCAGTTCTTTGGAGTATAGACCTAGGAGTGAAATTGCTGGGTTACATGGTAACTTTACGTGCTTAACTGTTAGAGAAACCACCAAAGTGTTTCCTGAGGGCTGCCTTTGGAAATGCTCATGGAACGCCTGTGTTTGTTGCTGTGCCAGGGAGCAGAGGCTTGACATCTGTGGGCTGTATGGGACCTGAGGTACACAGGATCTGCAGCCTACAAGCTCCATCATGCCCCATTCTAGAGCATGGGACAGTCAAGCCAGGAAGGCTAGAAGAAGCCCCAGCATCACCAGCTCCCCCTAAGCCATCTCCCTCCCCGACCAGGCAGTGGGAGGAGCCCCCACCTGTGTCTTTGCAGCTGAGGGACAATGACCAAGAGCTACACCTGAAGAGGTTCAGTCCCCCAGGCCATTAGCCCAGAGTCTGGTCTCCAAATCCCAAAGGAACATTCATGAGATGGGGAGGCCAGGCCGGAAGGAAATTCCCAAGAGGCTACTACAGAAGGACTGAAAAGGAGACTGCAGAGGAACCCCTGGCTTGTGAGCCAGTGCTTTTGGGGTGCCTTTACCTTGCTTGCTCACCTCACTCTAATCCCCCACTTGGAGCAGGTATCCTTGTCATGGGCTGAGCCCCACTCTCGTTCCTGCTTCATTACTCCAGGTCCCATGGAAGCAGGACCTGCTCTGAGCCCCAACCCACATGGCTAGGATCCTTCCCTTTGGGTGGTCCTGAGAGCCTCTTCCTCTGGAGGCCAGATCACTTCCCAGGGTCATTGGGTCGGGATATGCAATGCACAGCCACTGCGGGCCTTCTCTATGCTAGGCCCTCAGCTTTGAGTCCAGGATTCAGTGAGAACAAATTCACTCATGTATTGGCTCAACCTCCATGGGTTGAGAACCCACCATGTGCCAGAGGTAGGTGCTGGATATAACAAAGAACAGGCCAGACATGACCCCTTGGCCTCATGGAGCCAACACTCGGGAGGGAACAACAAGAAGAAATAAAAACAAATACCACAACCAGCTCGTACTTGACACCCACTAGGATGGCTATAATCAAAATAATCAATAATAACAAGTGTTGGTAAGGATGTGGAAAAAGTGGAACCTCTGTACACTTCTGGCGGGAATGTGAAAGGGTGCAGCCACTTTGGAAAACAGTTTGGCATTTGTTCAAAAGTTAAACACTTAGTCATCATTTCAACCAGTAATTGCACTCCTAGGTATTGACCTAAAATAATTGAAAACAGATGTTCATTCAAAAACTTGTGCACCAATGTCCATAGGTGCACTCTTCGCAGTAGCTAAAAGGTGAAAACAATCCAAATGCCCGTCAACTGCTGAATAGACAAACAAAATGTGGTCTGTCCATGCAATGGAATCATATCTGGCCATACAAAGGCATGAAGTACTGATCCATACTAAAACTTGGCTGAACCTTGAACACCTTACGCAAAGTGAATTAAGCCAACCACAAATGACCACATAGTATGTGATTACATTGATACGTAATGTCCAGAATAGGTAAATCCATACAGACAGAAAGCAGATTAGTGGTTTCCATGGGTGGGGGAGGGAGGATTTAGGAGTGATTACTAATTGATATGGCATTTCCTTTTGGGGTGATGAAAATCTCTTGGAACTAGATCGAGGTAATCACCTCTATCTAGTGTGTTGTGTGATTGCACAACATTGTGAATATCCTAAACGTTAATGAATTGTATACTTTGAAATGGCTAATTTTGTATTATGTAAATTTCACCTAAAAGAAAAACAAATATATGACTTGATTTCAGCAGTGATGCATGCTACGTAGACACTGAAAGAATAACCAGTATAGGGTTTTAGCCAGGGAAGTCAATAAAGGCCACTCTGAGGTGATATTTAAACTAAGACTTGAGTGTCATGAGCGTGTCATGTAAAGAGCTGGGAGAAGACCACTTCAGGATGACAAGGTGAAAAAGACTGGGACTCCATCTTCACAGCCCAGTGAGGGAGAGATATGCTGAGACAGCAAAATCAGCACTCCTCTGAGAGTAATGGGCACAGAGTATCATGGGCACCCACAGGAGGGCGCCGACTGCCTGGGTGAGCATGCAGGGCAGGGAAGGACACCTGAGAAGATTCCTGAGCTGGGCCTAAAATAACAGTAAGAGTTAGCCAGGGAAAGAAGGAGAGGGGAAAGCTATGAGCTCCTGAAACCACAATGCTGCCCCCGCTCAGAAAGGGCACCACCTCCTGGTCGCCAGCCTGCCCAGGCCAGTTCCAGTTGCAGCACTGCTGTGTTGCTGATGGGCAGGTACATGGTGGCATCTGTGAAGAGTCTTGGCCACTTGGTGCATGGAAGCAGGTCTCAGAGGGGAGGGCAGAGCAAGTCTTTCAAACTTGTGCTGTCCTTTGTTCTCATGATGGCTGAGGGAGTGTGGAGTCCAGGTGCAGAGGCCCATGCTTCATAACTTACAAGTGGGTTACCTCTATTTTTTGGCACTTAGTTAAAAGTGCTCCATTCCTATTCAGACCTGGGGACCAAGGGTTCCATGCAGCGGCCAGCAGCCTGCAGAGGAAATACTGGCAGCCCTTGACCTTCAGTGCGAATATACAGCCACTAGGCCCATGCTATGGGGGATAGGCAGCCCACTACTTGCTGGGCAAGCTTTGCAATATGAATGTTCACCAGTGTTTTCACTCTGGAGCAAAGAATAATATCCTCAGAAGTCTCTGTGTCTGCAACAAGCACATGCATGAAAATGGTGAGTGAACTCATGTTTTTGGTGATCTCTGTGAAAAGAGAATCACTAGAGAGATCTCAGGGATCACCTGTCTATCTCCCTCTAATTTAATTAGAATGGGGAAACTGAGGCCTGGAACAGGGATGGATCAAACTGTTGGGCACAAGGTTTCAGAGAGGATAATGAGGAAGAGTTTAGATACTGGATTCAGAGAGAATAGAGTCTGATCCACAGCCTCACCACTCACTTGTGGTATGATCGCGCGCAAAATGTTTTCCCTATGTGGGCCTCGATTTCCTCATCTGTAAAATGGGAATAGTAACATGGCCTCTCAGAGTTGTGAGAATTAGAGATTGTGTGACATAAAGGGCCCAATGCTTCAGAGGTGCTTGGAAAATTGAGCTATCCTTTTTTAAAAATTATGATAATAGCTATACCTTAGTCTGTGACTCAAGCCACTTAGTAGCCTTGTTCTCGGAGCACCTGAACAGCCCAGGAGAACAGGGACCTCTGGAGAGACAAATGGCTGCTGCGCATCCCATCCTGAGTATATTCCAACTGGGACCCAGGGTAGTGGGCACCAACCATTAGAAGGAGTGTTGCAGAGAAAAATGAAAGAGCCACTTGTCTAACAGTCAATGTCCCTTTCAGAATCTAGGCATGTTCCGGGTCAACATCAATAGAGCAAGGCAGAGAGCTGAAATTCACCGTTCTGTTTTCTTTTGAGTGACATGGAATGCTTTTTTTCTATGCAAAGAAAAACAGAACAACCCATGCCATTGTTCTGACATCAATTCAAAGTGCCTTCGGTGGGAGCAGTTCCCTCCCACTCCACCCCCCAAGGTTGATTCCCTTCCAATCCCCAGCAACTGGACAAGCTCCAGCTAGATTTGCCAGGGAAAATGCAGGGAGTCCACTTACATGGGATTTTCAGATAAACAACAAATAATTGCATAGTGTAAGTATGTCCCAAAGATTGCATGGAACATACTTATACTACAGAACTATTCGTTGTTTGTCTGACATTTAAATTTAACTGGGCATCCTGTGTTTTTATTTGCTAAAACTGGAAACTCTATCTCCAGCCAAACCAGGCGGGAGTTAGACCGGCGCCTGGGCACAAATCTGGGTCACTAGGCAAATTGCAGCAGGGGATAAAGCTTGCCTGAGCTCCAGCTCTGTGGCCCAGACCTCCAGAAGTAGCCATCTTGTGGACAGCACTGAAAGAGGGCGATGGCCAAGCACGCTGATATCTGTCTGTGCTGGGCTGCAGAGGTGAGCCCTGTCTCCTTTCCCTCAGCTGAAGGGAGTTGATCCCTTCAGGAACCCAATTCTAAAAGCAGTTGGTTTTGGTGGCAGGTAGTTTTCGAACTACTACCCCCAGACTGCCTAGCCCCTGCCTCCCTTCCCCAGCTTCAGGAGCAGCCTGCAAGCACAGACCTGCCCAGTTTTAGAACCGCTCCTCGCCAAGCAAGACAGTGCAGTGACAGCTCACTCAACACATTTTCCTGGAATGCCTATTCACACTGGGCTGTCTATGAGGCATCAGAATGAAGAAGATACAGCCCTACCCTGCTGAAGCCCAGACTGCCATTTGCCGAGGACCATTTCTGTGCCAGACACTTTATATGAGTCACTGTGTTCGTAATAACGTTAGTGCTATTAAGATCATCCCATTTTCGAGATGCAGGTGAAGTGGCTCAAGGCCTAAGTTAGGAAGGGAGGGTGCCAGGATTTCAAACTAGGTTTCTCAGACTCCAGGAGACAAGACGTGCCCGGGGTGGAATCACAACACATTGTTCAGGGAACATTGAGGGTGGGGGAGAGGTCTGTTGCTTTTGGTGGAAGGAGGCAGGAGGCTTCCTAAAGGATGGTGCATATGCAGCTGGCTTGGCAGAACTGGAAGTGTGGAGTTAGGGACCCAAGGCATGCTCCCTGAGTGGAGAGTCCCGCAGCCCTGCTAGAGGACAGCGATGCTGGGAAGAATGGACATTGGGACAAAAAGGAGATTTATTCCATCACATTGTTCAGACTTATGATGTCCTCCCAAAGTGGGCACTGTAATTGTTTGGCTTGAGCTCACCCTTCTTTGGCCCGAGAGAACAACTGGTTCCTTTTCCATGGAAGTGTTTTAAAAGGCACACTGCACTGGAGAATTGTCACAGCCCCCCCCCCCCCATAAAGACGCTCACCCCAAGGGGCCAGTTCTCAGCCTCAGCCACAATTGCCAGGCTCCCCTCATTCTGTCATTTCTTCAGCAACAAACATTCCTGCAGCCCCTATTAGGTATGAGATCCCAGGTTTGGGGTGGAGGACTGGTCCTGCCCTGGCTGTGTTGGCAGTAAAAGCCAGTGGGGCTCCCTCACAAACCATGCTCTAGGGTTTGGGTACCTCTCCTGCCACTGTTTCAGGTTCCAGGTATGTGGAACAGGGCAGGAGGGTTCTCAGAAGCTGCCCCTGGCACAGCATGACGGTGGGCTTTGGAGCTGTGACTTTCAGGGGCCGTCCCCAGGGGGAGGGCAGGCAGGCCTGCAACCTAGAGCTCCCGGGCAGGCCCGCCTCCGCCTCCCCCTCCGCGGCTGCACAGGGAGTGTCCTGTTCTCTCCGGGCTTGGCTCGAGGGGAAGTCCCACCCGGGTTCCTGGCAGTCACTCGCGTCCCGCTCCCACCCACGCAGCGACCAACGGAAAGCTCGGCCCTCCCAGCTGGGGTGGGTGCCCAGGGGTCCAGGCGGCAGGACAGGCCAGGGTGCTTCTCCAGCGCCCCATGCCCCATCCCAAGACCTGAGGGCTGGGCACCCCCATGGCCTCCCCAGTTCCTGCGGTGCTTCAGGCTCCTCGGCCCCCTGTGCCCTTGACCACAGACCTCGCCGCCTCGCCATTGGCCAAGCGGCTCACATCCTCGCTTCCGATCCCAGCTGGCGACAGAGCAGCCCCTCCAGCCGGCAGCGCTGGCGCGTAGCCTCCCGGCGCCCCTTTTCCCAGTGCGGGGTGGCCGGGAAAGCCAGCCTGCCGCCGCCCCAGCACCACTGCCTTCCCCGCGGTCTCCAGCCGCCCCTGGCCGGTCTCTCAAGACCTAATCCCGCTGTATCAGGACGGGTCACTGCTCGCGTCCCGCCTCAATGAGCCCCGTCTCCTTTCCCTCAGTTGGGTGTGTGGCCTCCTCCAGGAGCGAAACTCCCTCCAGATGTCCTCTAGCCCTTGTGACTGCTCTGTCTCTCACTGCCTTAGAGGCAGTCACTGTCAACTCATTCCTCCATGGGAGATGGGGCCGGGCACCTCTGAAATGTTAACAGAAGTGGGCAGGAAACAAGAGGAACACAACTGCTACAAGTGTTTACTGAGCACCTGCTGGGTGTTGGGTACCTGCGAGGTGCTTGGGGTAGAGTAGGGAGTGAAAGAGATAAGATTCCGGCCGTTAGGGACCCGTCATTCTAGTGGATAAAGCAGGCCAGGCCAGGCTTTAACTTTCACAAGTCCGCCCCTTGGTCTTTAGATGCAGTCAGAGGCATTGGCTTTTATCCGTGCATACGTTCCTTTAAGCTCTCCCCATCCTGGATCCCGAACTCTGCTGGGCACCTGGTGCAGGGGCAGAGAGTGGGAGATAAGAGCCTCGATGAATCAGCCCCAGCTCCAGCCCTCAAGAAGCCCAAAGCCCAATGGAGAATCAAATGTGAAAACCCATAATTATACTGGAAGCCAGTAAGTGCTGTGCTCAAGGCATGACTCTGGGCACAGAACACGATGAACAGGCCCAGGCTTTCTGTGGAGAGTGACAGCAGAGCCATTTACTGAGAAGGGTGGGAAAGCTCAAACTGTTTACAAACACCACAGTCCTTTTATTCTCCATTGCAGGCTGGAAGCCTGACTTGCTGCCTCGTGCCAATACCAGTGGGGATGTGAATTGCTCGTCTGCCTGGTGGGGGTGTCAGATTAAATTCAGGATGGTCCGTTCACATTTGAAGTACCGATAAGCAAACAAACAAATGGGGGAAATCATTTTTAATATAAGTGTATCCCAAATATTGCATGGGGTATACTTACACTAAAATAATCATTGTTTGCACGAAACTCAGATGTAACTGGGTGACCTGTATTTTCACCTTCTAAATCTGGGAACTTCGGGGAGTGAGATGTGGGAGTGGCCCAAAGGGACCTGGTCTGGGAAGAGGGGAGCCCTATTGACTAGAGTCCTCAGGCTGGTGCCCCCTCAGATGAAAGTGTCTCCCCAGTGTCTTGGAGCTCTGGATCAAGTGACGATTGGTGTGCAATCTATTGTTGTTCCCTCAAACCCATGTGATAAAGGAGAAGCAGCCTCCAGCAGGGGAGGGGAAGATAGAGGAGGTAGGACGAGCCCCACCCAGGGAATAAAGGCACGAGAGCTAGAAGCTTCCTGGAGATGATTTCTAAAAGGGTCCCAACCTCCACACCAGGCAACATGCCCTGAGAGCCTCCAGAGACTGTGAAATGTGTCATTTGCCCCCATGTGGAAAGACGGAAGACACTGGCTGCCTGTCTGCCTCCCATGGGGGCTGAGCTATGAAAAAGGGAGAGCGAGGAAGGGCAATGCTAGAGTGGACTTAGGGTCCAGTGGGAGAAGGGAGTGTGAGAGCAAATTGAAGCTCCCTACCGTGGTGCAGATGTGACCCCCGGCAAATGCAGCAGCGCCTGAGGAGGTTATCAGAGGCCGTCCCGCTTGACATCCTAAAGCCCTGCTCTTTGTTGGTCATACTCAGGCCTTGTGTCCCTTCTCGTCCCTTCTCTCCAAGGCTATCTTTGGGAAACCTGGCAGGCTTTCCCTCCAAGCTCTCCTCTTGCTGGTGGCAGAGCAAACTGAGCGTCCACGTCTCAAAGACAGCAGCCCACGTGTTTCCCATATTAGGGCTTCCTGACGGAGGGTCTGACATCTGATGAACCATAGCTATGACCACCGCGTACCTGGCCAAGCAGCTACCTAAACCTGGAGAAAATTGGGCTTTGGGGGTTCATCAGTGGGCACCGGTGTTGTCTGGACATGGGTTATTCAAGGCCCAGGCCACACAAAGTGTACACAGTTCACATAATACCAGAACTTAATTTGGCCTAAAATAAATACGCTAGCCACTGTAAACAGGAAGAAATGGGAAACTAGCAATGATTTTGTTTGCTTTTTTCCAAGTTAGAGGCATTTGGGGAAATTATTTTAAACCTCTAGATCTCTCCTGAAACAGGCAAACCCCAAGGATGGTTGAGGCAATGCCTTCCTTTTAGCTCCCATAAGTTTCCTGACTTGGAGGCCTTGGGAAGCAGCCCATGAGGCGATGTTAAAGTAACAACAAACAAACAGAAGCAGCCGCTCACTGGAGGTTGGGGGGTGTGGCTGCTGAGGAAGCTCATCCTCTACAAAGCACATCTGAAAATGAGGGTGCAGCGGGCAAAGTGCCAGCGCAGGGGCCCTGGACCTGATCAGCCCTGGGTTCAAATTTCTGTGTGCCACTTAAGAGCCATGTAACCTTAGGAAAGTCCCCAAACCTCTCTGAACTCTGTTTCCTCGTCCCTAAAAAGGGTATAGTAATCCTCCTGACCTTGCAGGGCAGTCGTGAGAACTTAACGAGGTAACATATGGGAAGACATGTTCAGGGCTCACATTTGATTGAGATCGATTTCTCGAAAGGAGTTGCCTGACAAATCGCTCCCACAATTAGAACAACCCAGACCCATGTGGTGTGGGCTTGACTGCACCCCCCTACCTGTTGGCCTGTTGGATGCCATGCGATAGAGGGTGCAGAATAGATGGATGGCGTGTGGTGGGGGGAGAGGGGAGTGGGGCTGCCTTGGTTAGTGTTTGTCACCAAGGTCGTGCTGTCAGTCTGGGTTGGTGCAGCTGGGGTGCACAGAAGAGCCAGGACTGCTGTGGAATGACTGTGTGTGAGACCTGTGTGCCTTGAGAAAGGAGGTGTGGGGAGCAGAAATGATCCAGATTTGCCTTCCCTCTTTGTCTAGACTTTTCTCAGTGGCATTCTGGAGCTGAGGGATCCCCAGCACTCGTGGCCAGCCCTTGCTGAGCAGGTGAGAAAAAGGATGAGGAAGGGAGAAAGCAGTCAGTTTCTCTGCTTCGGCAGAGCTGGTGGCTACAATATGTCACAAAGTATATGGAAGCTGCTGTGCTCTGTCCCTCCTCTTCTGAGAGGAGGCTAAATAAATGGTCTGGAAAACCTTGGTATGAGGCCTTTCTAGAGCTGCTGGAACCACAAACTGGTTGGCTCAAAACAGCAGAAATTTATTGTCTCGGTTCTAGAGGTTAGGAGTGCAAAATCAAGGTGACAGGTTGTGCTGTCTATGGAAGGTTCTAGAGAAGAATGCTTCCGTGTCTCTTCCAGCTTCGGGTAGACTCAGGGGTCCCTTGCCTTGTAACCACATCACTCCAATCTCTGCTTCCTTCTTTACATGGCCTTCCTCTCTTTTGTGTCTCTCTGTGTCCTCTCTTGTAAAAAAACACGAGTCATTGGAGGTGAGCCCATCCAAAATCCAGGATGATTTCATCTTGAGATCCGTAACTAACTACGTCTGCAAAGACCTTATTTCCAAATAAGGTCACATTTTGAGGTTCTGAGTGGACATGAATTTGGGAGAGACACCATTCAACCCACTACATGCTCCTAATTGAATTTTGTGCCAAAGGGGGCATTTCAGAAGTGATCTTTATTAGGTATTATTTATGACGATATTTTTGATTGAGAAAAATGTGCTTCCATGTAGCTTCCATTATCACCAAATTGCCCTCCAAAGGGGTAACCACAGAAACACACCCTGCTCACTGCTGTATGCCAGTCCCCAGAGCAGTGCCAGGTGTGTATATAGTAGGTGCTTAATAAATACTTGCTAGATGAATAAATATAGTGAAATTCATTCAATGGCCAAAGGGACTTGCTCTTCAGCTGAAAGAAGGGGACCATGAGCACAAAGTCCCACATTTCTCAGCTTTTAACGAAAGAATACAAGTCATCTTTCAGACAAATCTGACAAGTACAAAAGCAGACTATGCTGAGCCCCTCTGATCTGCCCTACCCACCCTCTGGGCAGTCCCCAGGGTACTTACGGGGGCACCAAGAGCCCTGTTGTAGGTCAGGAACCAAAGGTAAATGAGAAGTTTAAGCGCTGGTGATACATCACACACAGCACTAAGGCATTGCCAACCATCCCTAAAGTTCTGTCTGTAAAATTAAACAGGTTTTTATTCTACCCCACAAGTATTTACTGAGAGTCAGCCTATACACTGTGTGTTCTAAGAGAGAACACAATTGTTATATTGCAAGCTGGGTGGTGAAAATGGTTTGAGGGTGAGAAAATACCCTTTCTGTTAAAGGGATCCCATTGTTTTCAGGATGCATATTTTGCTTTCTTTGATTTTCAAAAGGGAAACGCAATACAAAAAAAAAAAAAAAAAAAAAAAAAAAGGTATTTTTGTAACTGTGAGGAGACAAAAAAAGAAAGGCCAAGAAAGTATTGTTCGTCTCTAATTGAACTAAATTGGGAAGCTGGTAGTAATTCCTCATGACCTTCAGGATAGTGTAGACTCCTAGTGTGGCACTCTTTCACAGCTGTCACCATCTTCTGCTTCACTGTTAAGGACTGAATTATGTTCTCCCAAAAGATGCTGAAGCAGTAATACACAGTACCTGCAACTGTGACTTTATTTGCAAATAGTGTTTTTTCAGATGACCAAGTTAGGATGAGGTGGTTAGGGTGGTCCCTCATCCAATAAGACTGTTATCCTGTGATAAGGGGAAATTTGGACACAGAGACACATGCACAGAAGAACACCATCTGAAGATTGGAATTTTGTTACCACAGGCCAAGGAACTCCCAGAAGCTGGAAGAGAGGCCTAGAGCATATCCTTGCCTAGCACCTTCAAGAGGGAGCATGCCCCTGCCAACAGCTTGATCTCAGATTTGTTGTCCTTTGTTATGGCAGCTCTAGCAAACTCATACACTCACCTTCCACCTGACCCCTCTCTTCGTCACCAATCCTGTATTCTAACTGCTCTGTTCCCTAAATGCTCCCTGGACACTTCCCTTCATGTGCTTTGGCTAGTAGCCTAGGTTTACTAGGGACAGTCCCAGCTGACACCTGTTATCCCTGCATAATCACCAATAGTTCTCCCTTTCAAAGGCATTCTAGTTTGGACAGTATATTCTGTGGTCATCTTAGCATTTGTCTGTGCTAACTCCAGCTTTCCGTGGTCTTCCTCACCTTGTCTTCTGGGTAAACTTCTACTCACTGGTCAAAGCCCATCCCACACATCACTGCTTCGGTGAAACATACCCCACCTCAGCCAAGAGTTCATCAGTTCGTCCTCTGGGTTCCCAGGGGCACTTCATACATCTCCAACCCACAGTGCTCATCACTACGTCATGTCAGCTCAAGGGTGCCCTTCTCAGATATGCCCCCCTGACATCCTGACTGGCCTCGGGCCCTGGTTACTACTCTCATAGCACCCTGGACTCCTCTCGCTTCGTGGCCTGTAGCCCAGCTATAATGAGGTATTTGGAGGAGTTCATATTCATTACAGTAATCCATTACTTGCTGTTAACCAGTGATGGTGGGGACCATGTCTGTGTCCTGGCACACGATTTGAATGAAGAAACATCACAGGCATTCGTTTAAGTGCTTGTCCTTGTAAAGCTGTCATCTCTTGCCTGTCTTGTCTGTGTCTTAATCCTCTCTGTCCTCTCACTACTGTGTCTAGAACATCAGAGGTGTTCAATGCCTGTTTATTGAGATAGTGTTTGATTGAAAAAGCATAACTCAGTGGCTAAACAATGACTGTGAGTCAAAAAAGGATACTGTATTACTTCCCTCCCTGAAGGACTACCATGTGATATGGGGATCACCCTGGACAATAAACACAAGTGGGACAATAATGGGTCTCAGAGTCACTGTTGTACTGGGACACAGAAGTGATATATTACAGTAGTCTGCTGTCCAACAATAGCTGCAGTGTGGGGGAAGGTGTGGGAAATGGCCCATTTCAACCTCTGATCTAGATGATTTCAGGCAAGAGCTGTTGTAGAAACACACGACTAATAACTCCTAATGTGTATTTAGCCCTTGAGAGTTTCTAAAAGGTTTTCACTTATATGAGCTACACTGAGTCTCACAGCACCTCCATAAACTAGCTCGGGCAGGGAAAGGAGCCCTGGGAGTTGCCTTTATTTAAAAGGGTCAAATCACCATCTAAAAAGAGGTGTGCTATCCAGGAAGAAGCTTGAATTTACAGTTGAAAACCGGGATTCTGGTCCCAGCTCTCCAATCTCCCAGCACAGTTTCCTTGAGCTGCTCACAGTCTCTCTGAACTTTGGTTTCCTCCTCAAAAGAAGGATGATCTCCTTAATTTTGTCTTCAAAGGCTGTTGTGTGGGCCAAAAAAGAAGAGGGGTTGAGAGGGCTTGGGGAACTTGAAAGGACTGGATGTATTAGGGGCCATTTCAAGATAGGCCTTCCCAATGAGCCTGGAGAGAAAAGAAAAAGAAAGAAGTGGGGTACGGGCATTTGGATAGGCATATAGATCGATAGAATAGAATTGAGAGTTCAGAAATAAACATATATGATCATTGATTTTCCGCAAGGGCACCAAGCCCATTCGGTGGGAAAGAACAGTCTTTTCAATAAATGGTGCTGAAACAATTGGATGTGCACATGCAAAAGTATGAAGTTGGACCCCTACCTCACATCATATAAAAAAATTAACTCAAAGTGAATCATGGACCTACATGTTAGAAGAAAGCATGGTGGTAAATTTTCATGACCTTGGATTTGACAATGGTTTCTTAGATATGGAAACCAAACCACAAGTGACAAAAGAAAGAACCCATCTAGAAAGCGAAACTACAACCCACAGAATGGGAGAAAATTTTAGCAAATCATATATCTGATAATGGATTTGTATCCAGAATATATAAAGAATTCTTACAACTAACAATAGAAAGACAAATAATTCAGTTTTTTTAATGGGCAAAAGATCCGAATAGACATTTCTCCATAAATGATATGAAAATATCCAGTGAGCAAATGTAAATATGTTAAATATCATTAATTATCAGGAAATGTAAATCAAAACCACCATGAGGTACAATTTCACACCCACAAGGTGGCCTAGAATTTAAAAAGATGGATGATAACAAGTGTTGGTGAGGATGTTGAGACATTGGAACCCTGACACATTGCTGATGGGAATGTAAAATGATGCAACCACTTTGGGCAACAGTCTGGTAGTTCTTCCAAATGTGAAGCATAGAGTTACCACAGGACTCAGCAATTCCAGTCCTAGGTGTGTATATATCCAAACAAATGGAAACATAGGTCCACACAAAAAATTGTGCGCAAGTGCTCATAGCAGCATTATTCATAAAGAACCAAAAGGTAGAAACAACCCAAATGTTCGCCGATGGATGAATGGATAAACAAAATGTGGTAGGTATATACCGGGGGTGCCAAAAAAATGTATACAAGTGGACACTTTGGTCAGCGTTGCTCAAGCAGCAGTTAGCCATCATCAGAAGTGTCTGGACGCTGATGGTAACCACTTTGAGCACCTCTTGTAATTGCAGATGTCACACATGACTTGTATTCATCTTTTGTTATCAGTATATATTGAGTATTACAATGTTAATACAATTTTCCTTTTTTAAAATGTGTATACTTTTTTTTGGCACCCTCTGTATATACAATGGGATATTATTCCGCCATTAAAAGGAGTGAACTACTGTCACATGCTGTAACATGGATGAATCTTGAGCACATTACTACAGGTGAAAGAAGCCAGACACAGAAGACCACATTACATGATTTAATTTATATGAAATGTCCAGAAAAGGCAAATCTATCTATAGAGAAAGAAAGTAGATTGGTGGTTGTCAGGGCATAGCGGGGAGGAAGCAGTAGGGAGCCCCTATTCATTGATGCGAGGTTTCTTTTGGGGTGATGAAATGCTCTGGACTTAGCCAGTGGTAGTGCTTGTACACCTCTGTGAAAATACTAAAAGCCATTGAACTGTATACTTTACATGGGTGAATTTTATTATGTATAAATTGTATCTCAATCAAGCTGCTAAGAGAGACAGAGAGCACACGCAATGTTCTGTGTTGGGGGCAGGGGCGAGGAGGGTGAAGGCCGAGGATTTGGGAGGGAGAGCTTAGTGTAAGCAGCTTTCCACCTTGAGCACTGACACCCAGACTTGCCTGGTGCTCTATTAGCAGTCTGAAAAGTTGCCGATGCTTTCATTCCCCAGAACTTCTGCTTTGTTCCCATGAGCCCCATGGTGAGGAAGGGCAGCTGGCTGGTCTACAGCTGTCACTAGAAACACTGTTGCTAGAAACAGCACATATTTTACTCCGTTGGGGCCTGACAGGGTGAGGGCTGAGGTGGCTGAGGCTCCATCGGTCTCATAGTTACCCCTGGATGCCCCCACTTGAAGACTCATAGGATTAACAAGTTTCTTTGAGGGATACACATGCCACCCCCCTTAGTTGATGACCTCTTTGAAGTAATCCCTAGTGGCTATAATTGGAAAGGCACCACCTATCCCAGATTTTCCCAAAGAACTCCACCCCCCACCAGCCACCCCCCCACCCCGCCCAGTTCCTACCCACTGATGGCTACGGTTCTTAAGAGGTGGTTTCTAGGGCGGATTCCATTGTATCCTGCCCCCTCCTCAGCACACCTCAGCCTTTTCCCCAGCTTTAGGAAACACTCTGGGAAAGGATGCCCCTTCACAACTCTCATGAGTTTTTGGCAGTCACACAAAGAAGAGGTGGTAGTATTTCTTTTGGAAAGGACTTGTGCTCTTGCTTCCCTCATCCTCTCAGCCACCTGGGACTTGAGCTCTTGGTGAATTCTGGCCCCCTGTGGGAGGCTTTGTTTCTGAAGAGGGACACGAGATCCCTGTCCTGGTGGAAGCAGACCTTGAAGGGTACAATCACATCAGAGATGAACGACGTAGGACCTTATCAGCGAGCCTAGATTCTTGGTCCTCCTAGCTCGGGTTACTATGGGGGCATAATTAATCTGTGTGTTTTTTTAAATTGAGGTAATTACGAGGTCAGAGAATGAAGTTCACGAACTCATCCTGGAAAAAGTGCTACCTACCTCATTGCTGAATATCACCACGGTCACCTTCAAAGTACTCCCCTTGGGAAGCTATGCACCAATCGATGCCAGTGCCTAGTCCACCCTTCAAAGCAATTTTGGGACTCTTTTTCTGGAATGGCCATCAGAGCTGTCGTCATATTACCCTTGATGTCCTGAATGCCATCCAAATGTCTTCCTTTCAATATTTCCTTTATCTTCTGGTAAAGAAAGAAGTCATTGGGGGCCAGATCAGGTGAGTAGGGAAGGTGTTCCAATACAGTTATTTGTTTACTGGCTAAAAACTCCCTCACAGACAGTGACGTGTGAGCTGGTGCATTGTCGTGATGCAAGAGCCATGAATTGTTGGTAAAAAGTTCAGATCGGCTACCTTTTTCACGCAGCCTTTTCAGCACTTCCAAATAGTAAACTCAGTTAACTGTTTGTCCATTTGGTACACGTTCGTAATGAATAATCCCTCTGATATCAAAAAAGGTTAGCAACATCGTTGCAACAAGTTCACAAACTTAATTGTCAGACCTCATACACATAATATCAAATTGACCATGTTAACCATTTTTAAGCATACAGTTCAGTAGTGTTAAGTACATTCACACTGTTGTGCAACCAACCTCTAGAACTCTTTGCATCTTGCAAAACTGAAACTCTGTCCCTATTAAGCAATAACTCCCCATTCCCCTCCCCTGATCCCCTGGTAATCACCACTCAACTCTCTGTCTCTATGAATTTGACTTCTCTAGGTATCTCATATAAGTGGAATCATACAATACTTGTCCTTTTGTGAGTGGCTTATTTCACTCAGTATAATGTCCTCAAGGTTCATCCATGTTGTAGCGTGTGTCAGAATTTCTTTCCTTTCTAAGGCTGAGTAACATTCCATTGTAGGGATGGAGCACTTTTTGCTTGTTCATTCATCAGCCAATAGGCACTTGAATTGCTTCAGCATTTTGGCTACTGTGAATAATGTTGCCATGAACATGGGTGTGCAAATATCTCTTTGTAACCCTGCCTTCAATTCTTTTGGTAAATAGTCAGAAGTGGAATTACTGGATCATAGTAATTCTATGTTTAATTTTTTAAGGAACCTCCATACTGTTTCCCATAGCGGCTGCACCACTTTATATTCCCACCAACAGTACACAAGCGTTCCAATTTCTCCACATCCTTGCCAACATTGGTTATTTTCTGGGTTTTTGTTTTGTTTTGGTTTTGATAGTAGACATCCTCATGGGTATGAAGTGGTATCTCATTGTGGTTTTGATTTGCATTTTCCTAATGATTAGTGATTTTGAGCATCTTTTCATGCGCTTATTGACCATTTGTATATCTTCTTTGGAAAAGCATCAGTTCAAATCCTTTGCCCATTTTTTGATTGGGTTATTTAAGTTTTTGTTGCTGAGTTATAGTTTTTTATACATTCTGGATATTAGTCCTTCATCAAATATGTGATTTGCAATATTTTCTCCCGTTCCACAGGTTGCCTTTTCACTCTGTTGATCATGTCCTTTGATGCACAAAGGTTTATAATTTTGATATAGTCTAATGTATCTATTTTTACTTTTGTTGCCTTGCGTTTGGTGTCAAATCCAAGAAATTATTGCTAAATCCAATGTCAAGAAAACGTTCCCCCATTTTCTTCTAGGAGTTTTATAATTTTAGCTCTTACATTTTGGTCTTTGATCTATTTTGAGTTAATTTTTGTATGTGGTATAACGTAAGGGTCCAATTTCATTCTTTTGCATGTGGATATCCAGTTTTCCTGACACCATTTGTTGAAAACATCGTCCCTTTATCCATTGAATGGCCTTGGCACCTTTGTCAAAAATCAGTTGACCCTATTATGCAAGGGTTTATTTCTGGGCTTTCTATTCTATTCCTTGGTCTATATGTCTCTCTTTATGCCAGTACCATACTGTTTTGATTACTGTAGTTTTGTAGTATCTTTTGAAATTAGGAGGTGTGAGACCTCCAACTTTGTCATACTTTTCAAGATTATTTTGGCTATTTGGGGTCCCTTGAAATTCCGTATGAATTTTAGAATGGATTTTTCTATTTCTGAAAAGATTGTCATTGGAATTTTGATAGAGAGTGTGTGAAATCTGTAGATTGCTTTAAGAGTATTGATATCTTAACAATATTAAATCTTTGGGTCCATGAGCCCAGAATGTCTTTTTATTTATTTATCTTTAATTATTTTTTCAGCAATGTTTTGTAGTTTTCAGTGTACAAGTCTTTCACCTCCTTGGTTAAGTTTCTTCCTAAGTATTTTATTCCTTTTGATTGAATAATCTTAAATAACAAAATTTTATTTTGGTTCAGCAAATATTGCTGACATTACAGTTTTTCCTCTTTCATCTCTCCTTTTCTCATTATATTCTCTTTCAACTTTAATCTTGGGTCTCCAAATCTTTCAATGTTTGAGAAGTAGCATACTCTTCACCTCAACATGAATCAGGCCAACCCCTTCAAATAAAAAGATAAAGCTCTTTTTAAAAATCTGTTTTGAATAAAACACACTTGAATGTATCATGAAACAGTTCCTCATGGGTCTTACTTCCTCAAAAATGTTTAGTGTAAGAAACTGAGATTTTAAAAATAAAACTCATAATTGGGGACAGAGAGAGGTTATCTTGTGAGTTGGCCTTCCTTCTGAGTGATTTTGGTTTGATTTGTGATCTGACTGGGACGTGGGTCAGTTTTCTCATCATGCTGCTTGTGGACTAAACCTCAAATCCATCCCTGAACACTCTGTATTTGCCTAGCAATGAGGGAGACAAACAGGGCTGGCCCTTGGAAACATTGTGATGTCATAATAATTATCCTTGCGTGTCTGGCCCCTGTGTCCAAGAGGTCCTGGGACAAAATAAAATAAAAAATCTGGGTTTCTCTCTGTGTGTGGGTGTTTGCATGTCCCACTACTTGGCTCCAACTTCCACCCAGCACCTGGGAAAATAGACCCTGCTGACTGGTGGGGCCTCTCCGAGGAGGCTCCAGCTCAACACTGAGTTACTGAGTTCTATGATTAAGTGGAAGAGAATCACCAGCAAAAAGCAATAGCACTCTCATCTGTACGTGAACACAGAATCCAGGTGGACCTCTGCCGCGTTCTGGAGCCCCACCGTGTGCATGCCCACAGGTCACTGGCAGTTCCCAGAGAGAAAGTGGGGGAAACTTCTGATCCTTGGGGTTCACAAGTGTCATGCTGTGTCAGTCCAGACTCGGCTCCCAGGCCTCCTTCATCCAGGAAAGCACTCCCTGTTCTGCCCCCAGAGGGCTGGGCCACCATCTTCTCCTGGTGGGTGCTTTCCCCTAGCCTCACCCAAGCTTTTGCTTTGTAGCACACCATGGGTATGTGTAGGGCAAACTTCACCCCTTCTCCCATCAATGCCCCGGGCCTCTTAAAACCGATCAAACAACCAAACAAAAACAGATTGACAATTGTGGGCAGCCTAAGGAAACTTAAGTGAGAATACATCCCACCCATTTTAAACCTCAGCTTTATTGAAATATATCTTATCTGCACTGAAATTCACTCATTTCATGTTTAGAGTTTAATACGTTTGGGCAAATGTATACGAGGTCTGACAATTCAGTTCACGAATTTGTTGCAACGATGTTGCTAACATTTTTTGATATCAGAGGGATTATTCATTATGAATTTGTACCAACTGGACAAACAGTTCACCAAGTTTACTATTTGGAAGTGCTGAAAAGGCTGTGTGAAAAAGTGAGACAAAAACTACCTGAATTTTTCGCCAACAATTCATGGCTCTTGCATCACGACAATGCACCAGCTCACACGGCACTGTCTGTGAGGGAGTTTTTAGCCAGGAAACAAATAACTGTATTGGAACACCCTCCCTACTCACATGATGTGGCCCCCAATGACTTCTTTCTTTACCTAAAGGTAAAGGAAATATGGAAAGGTAGACATTTGGATGACATTCAGGGCATGAAGGGGAATACGACGACAGCTCTGATGGCCATTCCAGAAAAAGAGTCCCAAAATTGCTTTGAAGGGTGGACTAGGCGTCGATGCAAAGCTTCCCAAGGGGAGTACTTCAAAGGTGACCATAGTGATATTCAGCGATGAGGTATGTAGCCCTTTCTCTAGGATGAGTTCACGAACTTAATTGGCAGACCTCGTATGTCACTCATCACCATCACAATCAAAGCTAAGAACACGTCCATCACCCCTAAAACTTCTTTCTCTGCCCCTTTGCTGTCAATCTCCTTCACACACCTGAGGCTCAAGTCAAGCACAGATCTGCTTTCTATCACTACAGTGTGGCTTTTCTCCAAGTGTATCAGTGTAATTTTGCCTTTTCCCCATATAAGTGGAATCATACAGTATATAATATTTTGTGTGTTGTTTATTTTACTTATAAAAAATATAATCTTTTTGAGATTCATTTATGTCGTAGCATGTATCAATGATTCTTCCTTTTTATTGCTGAGTAGTATTCCACTGCATGGACATATCGCCATTTATCCGTTGATGGGAATTTGAGTTGTTTACCTTTTTTACTACTATTTTTAAAAGGATGCTATGAATAGTTTAATGCAAGTCTTTTATGAACCTAAGTTTCCACGTCTCTTGGATAATTACCTAGGGCTGGTATTGCTGGGTCATATGTACATTTGATTTTATAAATCACTGCCAAACTGTTTTCCAAAGTGGCTGCACCCTTCTGCTGGGGCTACCTTTCAAATAAAGGGCGGGGGTGGGCAGATCCGTTTTGTGGTTCTAGAAGCAGAAGTTAGTCCTAGGCATTTGTGTGTTTATTCCTCATAACAAGCTCATGAAGTAGATACTAATATTCTTATTCCACAGATGAGGAATTTGAGGCTTAGAGAGATATACTTCCTCAAAGTCACATAACAAAGGGAAGAGCTAGGATTTGAGCTCAGAGGCCTTCATGCCAATGCCCAGTAGCTTGTACCCTGCCCTCTCTCACCTTTCTTCCCATTAGCCAGCCTGGCAGCTTGGGAATGCTGCTATCTTGTCTTTCTGTATGCCACACTCACCTCTGTCCTTGCTGTGCTAGGACACAGCAACTCTGGGAGGTGGCATATGACTCCTCTTTTTCAGAGGAAGCAGGTAATGATCAGAGGGATGAAGTAACGTTGCCAAGGCCTACAGCTTGTCTACAGAATTGCTGGGATCGGAATTCAGGCTTCTTGATTACATGTGCTTTCTGCCAGGGCACAGTGCCCCTAGCTACATTTAAAGTTTTCATTTCTAACCACCTCTTTCTTCAACTTTCTCCTTCCTCTGTAAGAATGGTCTTCATTTCCCTCCACCTTCCTCCACCCCAGGCCCAGGATAGTGAACCCAGTAGAAGCAGGTGGTGGCAGTCCCCAGCCTGGCCGGTGTGGGGACTGGGAGCTAAGAGCACCTGCACTAGGGTCCATGTGGTGCGTGTGCCAAGGGAGAGAAGCAGGACACAGGTAACTTCCTTTCTCAGGCCTTCTTCTCAACCAGGAGGCTAGGGGTGGGGGTACGGGGTGTGCCTGGCCAGGCCAAGGGTGGCAGCCCATCCTAATCCTACCTGCTCCACTTCCCCCAACTCGGGAGAACAGAATGGAACCTCAGGGGATAAGAGATCCCTCCAGCCTGTGCCTTAGCAAAAGCAGGAGGACACTGGGGGAATGGGTGACGGATATCCCACCCAGAAAGATTATTGAAGAAGCAGCCTTATGTCACATCTATTGCTCGCCCTCCCTATTGTTCAGGAGCCCCTGGCTGGGAGGCTGACATTTCTCCCCAGGCCCCCTGCAATTGAGGTGTGTGTGAACGTGTGTGTGATGCAGGGAAGCCTGAAGAACCCCCAACATACACAGAGACACTCATGCACATACTTTGAACGATGAGATGCAGCCCCAGCCTGAGAGAGGTCAAGAATACAGCGACCTGGCCAAGGGCAAGGTGGGAACTCCTGGATAGCACTCAGCCCTTATAGTTTTCAAAGCGCTTTTATCTCCATTCCCTGCTTGATCCCTACACCTACACTGTGAGGCAGGCAGGGCAGGAGTGACTGTCTCCGTTTCACAGTCCAGAGACTGGTCTTCTATACTGGCCCTTTCTGCTTTGGTTGCCTCCTTCTGGAGCTGGTGCTAGACTGGGTCTGGACCCAGGTTGGAGGTGCTGATGAAATCTTCTCCAGTAACTGCAGCCTTGGGATGAGAAGTGTCCCTGCTCCCCCCAATTCCACCCCCATGGAGCAAAGGGCTTCAGCCTCATCCTTGAACACAGTGCCTACCATATGCAGGTTCTCCCACCCAGCTGCTGCCCTCCCTCCACCCACCCACATTTTCTTCTCTCCCTCTGCTCCAAGACTCAGAGATGTGGGAATCCACTTATGCAGTAGCCCACCAGGGAGACTTTCTGGCATGCAATGCACACAATCAAGAAGCACTTACTGAACACTCTTTCGAATCAAGTACCAACGTGAATGTGATTAAGGAAGTTCACAGCCTGGGGAGGGGAGTTGGTGGGGCAGACCAGTAAACAAATGATGACAAAGATGCTATGAGAAGGGCTCTGGGGAGAGCTTCTAATTCTAGCTGTCCTAGGAGCATGTGCTATTCTGCCACTTTCTTAGAGTTTGGCCAATCCAGGACAAAGGAACAACATGTGTGAAGGGCTGGAGAGAGGAAAGAACCTGGTGCATCCAGAGAATAGAAACAAGCTCCTTGTGAGTAGACCAGAAGCTGGGGTGAGGGGAGAGAAGAGACGCGTTAGAACTGGCTAAAGAGAAGGTGGGGTTGGAGTCTGAAGGTCCTGTTACCCATTTAAGAAGTCTGGACTCTTCCACAGGGTTAATATTGTGTGTGTGTGTGTGTGTATAATGATACAGGATTATACACACACTCATACATATGTATATTGGTACCACGTAAAACAGCTGCTTTTAGATGCTGGAGTACTAACAGATATAAGAGGGAAAAGGTCATGTTAAAGCAGTCCTATTTACCATCATTTACTAGAACTGCTTATGTGTAATTATTGTGCAGCACAAGAAATATTACACATATTCTTCTGTGCCCAAGTATTTTTTTAATTACATACTGAATTCTCTTCCTGAAATTGTCTTCCTTCTTTCTCTTTTTTCTTTCCCTTTCTTTTTACTGTATTAATGGTCGCCTGCTCCAAACTTCAAAAAGTGGAAGGAACTCTGTCCTGAAATGTTTCCTTTCACTAAGTCTCAAGAGAGTTCTTGTAAAGGTGCTGGCACAGCATGAAGAATGCGTCAGCTGTTAGCTGGGTTTGTGAATTGCAAATTCTGTATCAGTCAGTGAAATTTCTTTTCCCCTTATAGTATCTCAACTTCACGCAGCCAACCGTATATACCCAATATTAGCTAAATTTAGTAACATCGCTGAAGTTTTATCTAGGGAAGTTTTCCCTCTCGGTTTCCCCTTTTTGGAGAAAAACAGTGAGACGCAGCCAAGAGTTCTAGGACTACGCTTCCCAGCGGCCCCTTCGGTGAGTCTACTCCAACTTCCCTTACAGGGGTGGGTCCCTCTAGCATCTTGGCCCTGCCCATTCCGGGCACCACATTTAGAACTACAACTCCCAGCGGCCTCCACGCGCCAGACCCTTCAAAGGGTTTCCCAGCAGCCCCCCGGGCGAAGAGCCCCGCCCCTGAGACTGGCTCCCCAGGCTCCCTGGCGCCCTCAGCCCGCCCCAACCCCTGTCACGTGACGCACCCTCGCCAACCGACGTGCGGAGGAGGGCGGCGGGCGGTGGCCAGGGGCGGGGAGGCAGCAGGGGGCGGGCTCTGGAGGGGGCGGAGCGGGGCCCGGGAGCCGAGCAGCCTGGCAACGGCGGTGGCGCCCGGAGCCCAAGGTGGGTGCGCGCTTGCGGCTGTCCTGGCTCCCAGCCGGACGCTGCGGGGACCCGTGGTGGGGGGGCCGGGAGGAGGAAGTTGGGACCCCTCTGGGCTGGCGGGTCCCGCGGGGCCTCGCAGCACCCTCGGGGGTGGGTGGGTTCGCCCGAGCGTCTTGGCTGTCCCCGCCGGCCAGGGCTGAGGCCGGGGAACAGCAGGCAGGTGCCTCCGGCTTCCCGGTTCTCATCGCCCAAGGTCCCGGGCCCGCGGCAGGCGAAGGTCGGGTCTGGAATCGGGGCTTTGGGGCCGGGGAGTGGGGGGAGGGGGCGTCACGGCCGCTGCCCTGACTTTACTTCCCGGTCCCGGGGCGGCGAGAGCGCCGGGCGACCGCCCTGCCTCCCCGGAGACGCGCCTTGTCTGGTTATTGCCCTGGCTCTCCGCGCGGGGTGTGTGCCCGCCGCATCCCCTGTGGGTCCTGTCGAGCGGCCGCAGCCCGTCATTGGCCGCAAAGCCTCGATCGATCGGCGTTCTCGGCCAGTGTTTCTGTGTCTCATACGGGAGGTTTAACTGTTTTTGCAACAGTTGAGGGAAGATCTGAAAGGGAACGGTTAGTTCCCTGATACGCAGTCGGAAGTATGCACAGGCACGAGCAAGCGCCCTTTGCCGAGTTGCCTCCCTTAACTGTCTTTTGCTGCACTCAGGAAGTGAAAACTAATTTTAGTTTTTGCCTAAGCAAAGATGAAATGAATCTGCTGCAAAAATTACATTATGGGCTTTTTAGATGCATACAAAGTATGAGGCGAAGTGGATTGTAACTGACTTTGAAACATACTAAACCTTCACAAGGATGGAATCATGGCATATTAGAATTGACTGGGACCTTGAAGTTCATAGAGTTCATTTGTTTCTCAGATGGGGAAACCAAGGCCCAGAGAAGATAACGAATGTGACCCAGGCTTCCTGGCAACTTCATGGCAAGGCTAATATCATACACCAGGTCTCTAGGGGATATCTTGGTGACTGTCTAGCCTGGGTACATTTTTTTTTAATCACAGCTCAGTTTTTGTTCCTTGTAAAGTATCCACCTTAGAGTCTTGAGACTGAGCCAGCGATTTTGCTATAGTTCATGCCGTTTTGAATTTCCTTCAAAAGCAGTTTACCAGCCTTATAAATAAGAATCAGGCTTGTTAATTTATAGACACATTTTACTTGCATCCCACATACCACCATTATGTCATAGGCATGACCACTTAATCACCAAATTTGACTCTGAATGACTTTTGGCTATTTCATGAAACCAAATCTATCCTTGAGAGATTTCATACCATGGAGTAGATTCAAACCATTGGTGCTGCCAGGGTATAGCAGCCTCCTGAGGTGCTTGAAAGTGGAGAACATTCATTGGGGCTGTTACATTCCAGTACAGTTATTAAAGGAGGATTGGTCTCCTTCCCTTAAAGTTCTAACACATTTATCAAGTTGTCAGTGGTTTCATTCATTTGTTCAACCCAGAATGTCCATGGTCTTCCCACAGTGTCCCACACACTGGGAAGATGGCAGACAGCACCACTGATGAGGTCCCAGCCTTACAGAGCTAATGTGTGGGGAAGCAGACAATTACACACACACACACACACACACACACACACACAGAGACACACAGACATTGCTATATATTCTAGTGGAGATGAGCGGTATGATGAAAAATAGAGCTCTGGAACTCTCTGATGACAATAAAACAGGCTGGTATGAATGAGAGTGACTTGGGCATTACTTTGAATGGGTAGTTTTAGACTATCAACTGCTGCTCCGTGACAGCAAATAAATCGCAAAGTAAATCTGTCTGAAAGAGATTCTATGGAGTCCATCATTTCTCCAGCCATTGCCTTTTGGATGATAGGTTCATCACAGCCTCATTTTTACTTGCATTTCCCCCCCCTTACATGGAAACAGTGAGTAGTTTCAAACACCTAGAGAGGTGGTCTTCGAGTCCCTTGCTATCTGAGTAGTTACCTCGCTGTAGCTACAGAAGACTGTTGTGGTCCGTATGGCTTATTGATTCCGTGCCAGTGTCTGCTGGCCTCAGGCTATCTTACACGAGGATTTCTTTTCCTGCACACTGGTTTGTACTGGGAACCTACTATCTGAAATGCTTGTCAATCTTCATATTGTGTGGTTTGTAAAGAAACAAGTTCATTTTGAAATTACAGGCATACCTCGGAGAAATTGTGGTTTCAGTTCCGGACCACCGCAATAAAGTGAGTATCGCAATAAAGCGAGTCGTCATCTTTTTGCTGGTGGAGGGTCTTGCCTTCAATTTGTAAACAAATACAGCATCTGTGAGGCGTGATAAAGGGAAGCACAACAAAATGAGGTATGCCTGTAGCGCTAGAGGAAAGAAGCACTCAACTTAAGAACAAGAGTGCCAATAAAATGGCATTAATGCTAGCTTACTCTGAAAGTTTATCTATTTAGTACCCTTTCAGTTCTCTCATATGCTGTGTGTTCATTGGCTTCAAAGCAAATGCTTTCATTGTACAGGTTCTGAAAAATGGTTAAAGTTACATAAAATACTCCAGTATTCTTTGTCCCAAAGTGAAAGGAGGATTAACAAAGTGTAGTTACTTTTAAACACACTGAAAGAACATGTGATTCTTGCTCTTATTGAAGGCTTCAAAATAAGGAGAAAAGCAGCGCCTCTTCAAAACTTAATAGGTGACATTTTGAACTGGTGGCCAAAGGATTTCTAAGGCCAGAGATTGTTGTTATTTCTAAAGTTTTTAAAGATGTTATAAAAGAATAAATAAGAGGTTGTTTTCATTATTCTTTAGTAATTTCCCTTCCCTGTTTTTGACCTCTTTGAAGTTCTGCTTTCTTTATTTTCTGGTTTCTCAGTTCATTATTCCTTTTTGGCAGATGGCAGTGGGCAGGGGCTGTCATTTGCCTAGAAGCTGTTGACTCCGGATTTGAATCCTGGCTCTGATATTACCTGTGTGATTTTGGGCGAGTTACTTGCCCCTGTGCCTCAGTTTCCTTATCTGTAAAATGGAAATAATCATAGTACCTTCCTCAAAGCGTTGTTGGCAGCACTGAGTGATAATCCCTGTTAAGTGCTTAGAATAGCATCTAAACATAGTAGACACTAAAGAAAAGTTGAACTTGAACTACACGGAACTCCCTTCTTTAAAAACAAAAAAAATTATTCCAGACGTGTTCTAATCAAATTTTGGGAATCTAGTAAACCTGATTTTCTGGACGTTTCCCTTCATTTCATTATTGACTCGAGCTTTTAGTTTGAGGTGATGCTGGCAGCAGTGTTCACAGTTCTTGCAGTGTTAAGTTCCTTTTACTGTTTCGACTAAATTACTTGAGGCCAGATTTTGTTTGTTTCTACAAACAAGAATAGAGCAAGAGAGGGCTTCTTCCAGTTCCTCTGCTTTGAGAGCGAGAGGTACCAGGAGACCCAGCTGGAGTCCATCCGATGAGATCCAGTTGCCATCCTGTAGTTGGAGGCTGGTTTTTCATGTTTACAATGCATTTTAAAAATGCATTTAAATGTTTACAATGCATTTTTCCATAGGAGCACCAGGACCGTTTCATCTTTTGTTTTTTGTTTTTAAGAATGTGACAAGCTTCTCTTTAGAAAATTGGCATCCTGTGCTAGTGCTTTCTTTCTGTTTCTACCTGAGGAACAGGAGTGGGAAAGAGCCTTGTGTCTGTGAAGTAGAAAGCTTCCTGAATTTGGATTTCAAAAGCCAGGTTCAAGTCCCAGTTCTGCCTCTTCTTAACTCTGTGACGTGGGACAGATCATTTCACTTCACTGCTGGTGGGTCTTCCATTCGTACGACAGAGTTAAGAAAACCTGGCCTACCAAATTCCGAGAGCTCTTCAGAGAGTCCAGTGCGCCTCAGTACTCTTTGAAGGCCATGTGGTATTATTATTACTGCACTCATGTGTTACATAAGCCATCACTATTTGGAGAACTGGTATTAGAGGGCAGTGTCCTTCCTGTTCTTGGCCCATCTCCCCTGTAGCTGTCCGTGGAGCCTCTGCCTTCTCGCTCTCCCTCTTCTGTCAGCATTGAGATATGCAAGCGTTTCTTTGCCTCTCTCAAATGGACCTGAAGCCACTGGTACACCTTCCAAGCTTCCATGTTCTCTATTCCTAAAATGATAGCACTCTATAACCAACAATCAAAAGGTGAGCAAGGCCTCTCTATCAGGGAATATTGCCTGCCTTTTTCTGCAGGGCCTCAGAATGGAAGTCTTGCCTTATTTCAAATCAACACCTTCCCTGAGCTCCTCAGTGCAGCTTGAGGCCCTGTCGAGTTGCTCCGTCCATGCTAAACTAGATGCTTGCACTCCTGGGGCCAGGACAAGAAGAAATCCAGGGACTTGATTGTTCTCTGTCCACCCTGTCTTGCTTGTCTGAACAGGGCACGCAACAAGTGCTCTTTTCGTGTTACTTGAATTTGTTTCTCCATATCTTGAAATGATTCTGTAAGTAGTTCCTGGAAATTTCATGTACTTACGTGTATATTCGTTTGGTATTGTGTTGCTCAACTCTTTGTGACACCTGCGTACTTCAGTATTAATTTTGTTCATCTTCCAAGTTTGTAATAAAGATGACTGAGGTTGGAGACGTTGTTCTGGGCAGGTGAAACCTAACATGGCCTTCCTCATGCCGTAAACATTTAGGAAACATTCTCTGACTTGAACTGGACAAGGGGGGATCGTTTGGAACTTGTTTGGATGTGTTCATTTCAAGGAATTGTTTTGTCTGTCTGGGATCATATTCCCTGACTGCAAGATGAAACAACTGAGCTCATGCTTAGCCTTTCTTTCCACGGGCAATTAGCAAATGAATAAGAAAGTTCTTTGAGTCCAGTGCTGGGAGAGGTCTCACACATTGCTTTCCCACCCTTTTCTTCCCAGCTTCTGGATTTTTAGGCTATTGTCGTGAGCAGTTTGCGTTTAGGTTCGTTTTTCTTTTTAGCTTTGCTTGTGGGTATGTTGGGGGCGGGAAGGGCTACTGGAAGTTGAAGGGTAATAATTGAAAGTAAAAAGAAAAGTGACTTGTTTGTAACTCCTCTGGCTTGGACTTCCTGGCCTGCAGACGTTGACAGCACAGAGATGGCCTTTCTTTAGGTTGTCACCACTGTTACATGTTGCTATCACGTCCTTGAGCTTTCTGTGAGAAGGAAACACTTTCCCAGAGCCTCTTACAGTGAAACGGATTGCGATATCAGGGTGTCCTGTGCTCCCCTTCCGGGGAGCGCTGGAGGCAGAAGTGGGTCCTGAGGGGGGTTCTTGGCATCAGGTCGTGTGTGCGATATCCTTCTCTCTCCTTTAAGTGCCTTTATGGCCCTGAGACGGTGTAGGTGGGGACGGAGCAGAACGGGCTGTGCTGTCACGGTTCATTCCAGCAGGGCTGCAATGGGCCTGAGCTGTTTCACTGAAGTAAGAAATGTCCCTGCACAGCAGCGACCCCCGGCCATGACATGTCAGTCTTTTTTGTGGGTCACAGTGAGAAGGAAGACTTGTACTGGGTTTCGGTGAGACCCCAGGAGGGCACTGCCTTTAACACTGGTTATGCGGCAGGCAGGACAGAAGAAACCCCAGTCAAGATTCCATTTTGAGCTTCCTGGTCTCCAAGTGTTCCTTGCACACATTGGTGGTGCCGACCTGTGAGAGTGTTAAGTCCCTATTGCCATCACACACAGAGGACAGTTGGAGCTGGTCCTCACCTCTTTGTCGCCCTCACTTTGAGACGTGATAACTGATTTTTGAAAGTTGAGGCTGAGTGTAACCCTGCTGGCCATTTCCTATCTTCATTGTTCTCAACTCTGAGATGACGTGATCATTCCTCCAGAGGTTCCCATCACTTCTGTGCCACCGAACGGTTTTTCCTTTTCGATAAAGAGTGTCTTGATGCTTCTTCTCGGCTTCTGGGAGTGTAGGAGAAATGCAGAATCTTAGGCCGCCCCCAGACCTACACAGCCAGAAGCTGCCTTTTAATCAGCCCACGAGGCGATCTGTACGGAAATGAAAGTTTGAGAAAGCTGGACTAAGTAGCAGTTCGCATCCTGGCTTCCTGGCCGATTGTGCTGTCCACTGGAAAGACAGTTCGAGCTACAGGTGTAATCCGTTTTCCTTGCAGTCCCATTAAAAAGTAAGGAAGCACATATTTGAACTGACTCTGGGTGGTGAACACACAATGGGATTTATAGATGATGTAATAGAGGATTGTACACCTGAAATCTATGTAACTTTACTAACCATTGTCACCCCCATAAACTTGAATTAGAACAAAAGTAAAGAAGCAGATGAAATCGATTTGAATAATAGATTTTGATTTAATCCAGTATATCCAAAATATCATTTCAACATGTAATCAGAATAATAATTAGTGAGATGTCACTCCCTTTGTGTGTACTAAGTTGTGGTAATCTGGCATGTACTTTACATTTACCACACTCCTCAATTTGGACTAGTTCAGGAGCACCACGGCCTAGTGGCTCCAGTGTTGGACAGCGCAGCTTGGAGACACATTTTGGCCTTGATTTGCTGGTGATGTCAGCAGATTCACTGTCAGTGGCACTGCAGCCGCAGTAAAACGTTGATTAATGGTCGGTGTAATCTGGGCCAAGCCCTTTGCCCAGTGCTATGACATACATCTCATTTGCATCCTCACAGCATCCCCACTGAGTTCCAGAGAGTTCTTTTCTGGGTTTCAGTTTGGTAAGCCATCTTAACAAGTTACCTTTGGTATACATGTGAAATGGAAGCTTCTTTCTTGGGGCTATCTTCAAAGAATGCGAAGACCACCTCCTTCTCTGGCTCCTTGGTGAGGGTGGGAGTTCCTCAATAGAAGTTTCCTTGGGCTGGAAAAGCCTGTGGTTTGCCTCGCTGGCTGCTCTTTAGCTTCACCTAGGGAGGTTTAAGGACCTGCTCCTCAGACCCCACCCACAGACCTGCAGATTTTGTTTGATCTGGGGGCGATCAGACATCTGCATTTTGAAAGTACTCTGGGTGATTCCCGCATGCTGCCCAGCTGGAGAGCAGCTGTGACAGGAGCCCATGACTGCCCTGCCAATCACCTGGACTTCCTGTTGAAATTCACATTCGGGCTCTGGGTCTGTGAGGGCGGTAGAACCCTCCTCAGTGGCAGGACGGTGCCCCGTGAGGCTGGTGTGCTGCTTTGAGTCACACTTTGACTTTGAGCAGCCAGCCCAGCAGAATCACCTGAGGGCGTGGGCCAACCAACGAGTTCCCTGGCTGGGAGCCTGGAGTGTCTGATTCAGTAGGTTTGGGTGGGGCCCAGGACCTGTGTTTGGAAGGGCGCGATGTTTTCTATATTTCACCAGAAAGTATCATGTTTACTCTAGATTTTGTGTAGGCTCACTTCTAGTGCACATTTTTTAAGATGTTGAATTTTATCAACCCCTTTTTCTGCCTTTACGGAGATACTTTTTGTCCACCTCTTTAAACCTGTGAATGCATGAGCCATTAGAAGGGATTTTCTAATATAACTTTGCAGCATTCACCAGGTTTGCACTGCTGGTGTGAATCCAGTGTGTTTCTTACTGATGGATTTGTTTGGTAATGTTTTCTTCAGGATTTTTACATCTGTATGTGTGAACGAATTTAGGCTTTAATTTTCCTTTCCTGTGCTGTCTTTGTCTCATTTTTTGCTAGTCTTGTAAAGTGAGTTGAGAGTACTGGATTTTTCTGGTCTCTGGAAGTTTGTATAAGATTGGAGTTACCTGTTCCTTGAACGTTTGGTAGAACTTGCCTCTAGAGCCACCTGGGCCTGGTGGTTTGGTGTGGGAAGATTTCAAACTACCAGTTAATATCTGCCATATCTGTAGTTACGTCTATCTTGTCATTCTTAAATCGTAATAGTGCTCACTTGTGCCTCCTCCATTTTTTTCTTGATGAGTCTCACCACAGATTTGCAGTATGAGGTTTGTCAGTACGTGGAAATGAATGAGAATAATTACATTCTCAAGGTTTTTTGATTGACTTTTAGTGAGTAAAAACTTCATATGATTTTAAAGTCAAATTTATATCAAGGTATATTCTGAGAAGCCTTACTTCCAACCCTGTCTCCTGCCAAGTGTGCTGTCCCCTCCCCCCACGATAGTATTTGTTTTTAGTTCAGTCTTCTGTTTCTTCTTTTGCAAATTTGAGCACGTATACACACATTTACATTTCTCCTTTTTCTTACACCAAAAAACAAACAGAAAAAACACAACAAAAACCCACACACTACATACACTATTTAGCCTCTTGCTTTTTTTCACTTAAAATATATCCTGGAAATAATCACTCTTCATTTTCTCCTTCCTTCTTTCTGTCTTTGGATTTATTCTGCTGTTTGGATGTTTCAAAACATAGTATTTTTAGTATTATTTAGTTGTAGTATATTCTCATGTCCATTGTAATTATTTCATTCTCCTGTTAGGCATTTAGTCTCCTGTCAGTCATTTAGAAGTCTATTTTTAAATTTAAATTTACATTTTCTAGCTATTTTAAAAACTGATCTCTAACTTAGTTGCATTATGGTCAAAGCATGTGGTCTGAATACTTGTAGTTCTTTGAAATGTACTGAGGGTAGATTTATATAGTATTTTGTGGTTTTCTTCTTTTACTTAGCAGAATGCGTTTCGTATCCATCCACATTGTCTCATATATCAGCAGTTGGTGACTTTCTGTTGCTGAGTAGTACTCTGTAGTGTGGCTGTAATATAACTTGTCCACGTCGATGAACGGTTGAGTTAATTCTTTTTGGTTTTTGGCCAGTATGAATAGAGCTGCTATGAACATTTGGTTACAGGTCTTTAGGTGGACTCGTGTTTTCATTTGTCTTGTGTAAATATTTAGGTATTGCTGGGCCATATGCTTAGTATATGTTTAACTTTACAAGAAATGTCAAACTATTTTTCCAAAGGGGCCGTGCCATTTTGCATTCCCACTGGCAAAGTAAGTAAAGTATAAGAGTTCTGCGTGGGCCGTATCCTCACTGACACAGTATTGTCTTCTTTTTTGTGTGTGTGTGAACTAGATTGTTTCCCTTATTATTCAAAGCATAATTTTATTTATTATTATTATTTTAATTTTAGATTTTATATTTATTTCAGGTGTATAAAACAACATACTGGTTAAACGTTTACACCCCTCACAAAGTGATACCCCCCTCCAAGTCTATGCCTCTGACATTGTATATAGCTGTTACAATACCATTGACTATATTCCCCATGCTATACTTTACATCCTGTGACTATATTCATATATTTAATTATAGTTGACATTCAGTATTTTTCTACATCAGCTTCAGGTGTATAGCACAGGGGTCAGGTATCTACACAATCTATGAAATTTTCCCCAATAAGTCCAGTACCCATCTGATACCCTACATAGTCTTTACAACATTAGATTATGTTCCCCATACTGTATTTCACATCCCCGTGACTGTTTTGTGACTGCCAATTTGTACTTTCTAATCCCTTTACTTTCTCCCCTGCCCCCCAAACCCCCTCCCATCTAGCAACCATCAGTTTTTTCTCTGTATCTCTGAGTCTGCTTCTGTTTTGTTTGCTCATTTATTCTGTTCTTTAGATTCCACATATAAGTGAGACCATTAGTATTGTCTGTCTTGTTAAATTGCAGCCATTCCAGTGGGTATGTAATGGTAGCACATTGTGGTTTTAATTTGCATATTCCTAATGACTAATGATGGTGAGTATGTCTTCATGTGCTTATTGGCCATTCATGTATCTCCTTTGGTAAAGTGTCTGCTCAGATCTTTTGCCTGTTTCTTATTGGATCGTCTGTCTTATTATTGTTATACAAAGTCTTTATCTATTTTGCATACAAGACCTTTATCAGATAGGTGATTTGTAAGTACTTTCTCCCAAACTGTGGCTTACCCTTTCATTTTCTTAAGTGTGCCTTTAAAAGAGCAAAGGTTTTTCGTTTTGATAAAATCTAGTTTATTATTTTTTTCCTCTTATGGTTTATGCTTTTTGTGCTCTAAGAAATTTTTGCCTAACCTAAGTTCACAAAGATTTCCCCCTATGTTTCCCTCTAGGACTTTCGCAGTTTTCGCTCTTATGTTTAGCTCTGTCATGACAGACAGACCCTAGGTTGGCCCCTCTGATTTGCATCCCTCAGTGCTCATACCCTGTGTAATCCCCTTCCTTTGAGTTTACAGCCTTGTGAGAGCTGGACAGAGCATCCAGCTAAGTGGTGCTCTGACTTCTGACCCACGACCCACGGAAACTGTGAGATCATTCATGCGTGTTGTGTTTAGCTATTGAGTTTGTTATGCAGAAATATAAAGCTAGTATGTCTGTGCTTCATTTCAAGTTATTTTTGTGCATTGTGTGAGGTAAGGGTCAAGATTCACTTATTTTTCCATATGAATATTAAACTGTTCCAGCATCATTTGTGGAAAAGACGAACCTTTTCCCATTGAGTCTCCTCGGTACCTTTGTTGAAAATCAATTGATCGTCGCTAGTACCTCCAAAACATAGCCTAATTCTGGACTCTATTCTGTTGCATTCGTCTATGTGCCCATGTTTATGCCGGTACCACACTGTCTTAATTACGGAGCCATTATTGTAAGTCTGGAAATTGGGTAGTGGAAGTACTCCAACTTTGTTCTTTTTTTTTCTTTCTTTCAAGATTATTTTGGCAATTCTTGGTCCTTTATCTTTCCATATAAATTTCAGAATCATCTTGTCAGTTTCTGCAAAAAAGTCCATTTGGATTTGGTAGGGATTGCATTGAATCTATAGATTGACATCATACCAATATTAAGTCTTCTGATTCTTGAGCATGATACATACTTCCATGTATTTGCGAATTCTTTAATTTTTCTCAGCAATGTTTTATAGTTTTCAGTGTGTGGATCTTATACACATTTTGTTAAATGTATCTCTAACTATTTCATTTTTATATTATGCAAACGATATTTTTATACTTTAATGTCCATTTGTTCATTGCTAACAGTATAAATACAATTCATCCTTATGTTGACCTTGGGTATCATGCAACCTTACTAAATTAACTTACTAGTTCTAATGGTTTTCTGTAATAGTCTTAGGATTTTTTACATGCATGCTCATGCCAGCCACAAATACAGTTTGACTTCTTCCTTTCAATATGTTATGCCTTTTGTGTTTCTTTCTTGCCTTATTAAACTTGCTAGGATCTCTGAAAGATACTGAATGCAAGCAATAAGAACACTTAGTGGGAAAGCATTCCATCTTTAACCATTAAACACGATGTTACCTATAGGTTTTTCATAGGTGCCCTTGACTATTCCTAGTTTGCTGAGAGTTGTTGTTATTGTTTTAAATCATGATTAGATGTTGAATTTTGTTTGTAGAAGCCATGTCTCAGATAACATCTTCAGGAAGATAGTGTACCTCATGAGTAGCCCTGTTGGGAATTCTTTTTATTCTTCTGTGGAGCAACATATATTCCTCCTTCAAAAGCCATGGATATTGTGTCGGATTCATACGTGTCATTGTTATCGTACTGGAATTTCTTCATCTTGCCTTTCTTTGCCATTCTTTTGACACTAGTTTTGCTTTCTGTTCATCTCCTTGCCTTTTTTCCTCCTCGCTTTTTTTTTCATTTCTGCCTTTTAGATTTCATTTCTTCCACATCTGTGAAAACTTCCTCCCTGCTAACAGTGCCAAGTTCTAGAGGTGCGTGTGTGGGCGCATGCATGTGGGAGCGTGCACGCGCATGTGTGCACACACACAGTTGTTCATTCAGTTCTTTCACCTTCTTCTGTAGCAGGGATGGGTGGCCACTTGTATTTATGGCTGAAATAATACGCAACTGCCCCTGGTAGGAAGATAACCATTTTCCATACTCTGGTTCACTGCGAGTCTTTCTCTTTCTGAATTTCCAAGGCTTTTAATGAAGCCAGGCTTCGGAGATTCCCTTGGGGCACTCCTCTAACTACTATGGCAAACTGCCTATTGGGCAGACTACTAGCCCTGCTCCTCATCACTGTGGACCTTTGCTGCCAACCTGTTCTTCTAAATTAGGACTAATTAAGATGTATCAAACCTACCTAGCATTTTCAACAATTGGGAGACCCTAGGCAACATTTGGAAACCTCACTTGCTGTTTTATTACTTCTAGCCCACGAAGAGAAGGGACAGGAAGCTCCATATCAAAAGTAGCCAGCCCATGTTTGGAACTCGTCTTTGGAATTGCCTTCAGAGACCATGTCACCAGTTTAAAAACTACCCTCAATGGTGTCAAAACTTTGAGTGAGGACTTGGCTTTTGGTTTTAGGCCAAAATCATTTTGAGGCCCATCTATTAAATAGAGAGAGTGGGCATTCATGCTGTGGGAAACATTGTTTTTCATTTAAAAATTGAGATATGGTAAAATTCATGAGATGGTATCTTGTGTGGCTTTAAACTGTAAAGGCAGTTTCAAAAGAAGAATTGGAAGAATACTTGGAATAGTGACAGTGTTGCTGGAATAAGTGTATTCCATCTAAAGGGACTGCTTTGAAGAATAACTTGACTAGCTACATATGCGCTGATAGTCATTTTAACAAAGGCCTCATTACGTCATAATTGTGACTCATGGGGTATTTTATTCTATTGTTGTCCATTAGTAATCAAAGTTTTCCTTCTTTTTAATATAGTTTGAAAAAAACTTTTCCATGCCACAAAGTAATATTGCAGTAGACAAACAAGAAGGAATGTACTGGTTCAGTGCCTCACAGACATGGATTTGGGGGAAAAAGTCACTATTTGTTTACTTGTCTTTAAAATGAAGGCTAGAGTTCTTCTTTGTGACCATCTGATTTGGTAACATAGAGATGGAATTCCAAAAAACCAAAACCAAAAACAACAACCAAAAACAACCCTTTTTTATTCAGCTGTGTAAGCAGAAAACATAATGTCCTCATATTTTATTTGATCATCTACTAGATAATTAGAGCAACAACTATCTGTTAGTAGATAGGACGGCCAGACTGACTGGGTTTGAATTCTAACATTGGCAGTTCTTAGGAGACATGTTGTTTAACCTTCCTGTTTCTTGGGGTTGTGTGGTTTAATATTAGTTGCCTTATGAGGTTGTTGGGGGGATTGAATGAATTCATCCATGCTTAGAACAATGCCTGGCACATAGTAAAGGATTAGTAAATGGAAGCCATGGTCATTATCCATGAAAGGAAGTTCAGTTTTGCCTTAATTATATAGTATCACCTGCATTATTGTCTTTACTGTGTCTCCCCCAAAATAAGCCCTAGCTGGACAATCAGCTATGTTGTGTCTTTTGGAGCAAACATTAATATAAGACCTGGTCTTATTTTACTATAACGCGGTGTTATTATTATTTATTTTATACCTACCCATTTTTTATTGCTATTTAACTTGTCTTATATTTAGTCATCTCCCCAACTCAGTTGCTAGCTCCTTGAAGATTTATCTCAGTTTTTCAGAATTTCCCACCTTGGTCTAGAGCGGTTACCCAGTATACATTTACTAACTGAGTTTTCACCTCTTTGGAAACAGAATTAAACAATTATGTATGCTGAGTGAGGAAGGTCTCAGAAATGATTGGCCTGATGTCATTTCATTATTTCTTCTAAGAAGCTTATGTTAATCTTCCAGTGCTGGTTAATTTAATAGATGTTCAGTGAATGCTTATAGGTGGATTGACAAACTGAATTATTCTGAATGTAATCATGTTGACATGACCATTTTGCAGTTAATTTCTATAATGAACCTCTTGTCTCTGTTGTTCATTGGATTGTGCCCCCCAGAAAGATACGTTGATAGGCCTAGCCCCCAGTACCTTGGAATGTGACTTTATTTGGAAATAGGGTCATTGCAGATATAACTGGTTGAGGTCATACTGGAGTAGGATGGGCCCTTAATCCAATACGATTGGTGTCCTTAGAGGGGAATACCATGCAGAGAGACAAAGAGAAGAAGGCCATGGGACAACAGATATAGAGATTGAAATGCTGCAGTTGTGACCACCAGAAGCTGGAAGAGGCAAGAGGGACACACCCCTTGAGCCTTCAGGGGAGTATGGCCCTGCTGACACTCTGACTTCAAACTTGTAGCCTCCAGAACTGGGAGAGAAGAAATTTTCTGTCGTAAGCCCTCCAATTTGTGTCACTTTGTTACAGCAGGCCCAGGAAGCTCAGACACTGCCCAGCCATTATTTTGCCATTTTCCCTCTTGCTGCTCAAATTACAGTGTTGACAATCCTGGATTTCATTTCATCTCAAATGCATGATGTGCTCACATTTTCATCCATTAGCCATTTTCTCCAAAAATTTGATTTAAATATATATGTACATATATACATATATATGTGTGTGTGTGTGTGTGTGTGTATATATATATATATATATATATATATATATATATATATATATATATCATGTTTCCCTGAAAATAAGACCTAACCGGAAAATAAGCCCTAGCATGATTTTTCAGGATGACATCCCCTGAACATAAGCCCTAATGCATCTTTTGGAGCAAACCTTAATATATGACCCAGTCTTATTTTCGGGGAATTCACGGTGTATATATATATATATATATATATATATATATATATATATATATATATATATGTGTTTGTGTGTATATATGTGTGTATTTAGTACTGGAAAACTTAGCACCAAAATACAATTGCAGTTCTCACACATGTGCCAGAAGCAGGAGACAGCAAGTGTGGAATAATGAACTACTATGCAGCCATGAAAATGAGCGGAGCACAGCTCCCCACATCCACATTTATGGCTCTCTCGACAATGTCATGTGAGAAAAGTAAGGGGTAGAAAAATGTGTAATGATTCTGGTTGCATATAAAACTTCCAAGCCACACAAAATCAACGTAATATTTAGGGATATATACTGCATATGTGGAAAATGATACAGATAGGCAGAGGAGTTATAAATTCAAAGCTCAGCCATAGGGAGGGAAGCTGGAGTATCTTTAATGACTGAAGTCTGATGTCTCCAAAGCCATGAAAGTTTCTGGGGGTGATACTGTGTTCATTCATTCATCGACTGGGGGCTGAGCGCTCAAGCTGCTCTGTGCTGGTGCCACCACATGAAACAGCCTTGGCCGTTAGGAAGCTCAGATCGAACAGAGAAACCCAGAATTTCAATGGATAAATACAGTACAGCATGAGAAGTGAGCCATTAGAAATTTGTGCAACGTACAGAGAAGTGAGGGGGGGGGTGTGTGCGTGTGTGCACACGTGTGCGTGTATGTGAGGAGGTCTGGAAAAGCTTCCTGTGTCTTGAAGTGGGTAAATAAAGACCCCCATGCCAACAAAGCTCCTGCTTTTCCTCCCACTGAAAGTGCCTGGAGGAATTGGTCCAAATGACAGGTTATCATCTCCAGCCTTTTCTCCTCACTTTATTTTTCTAGAAGCTGCACACCTGCTCTTTAGTTCCGTTCTGTTCCTCGCCCTCCACCGTTAATTGCTGGAGGAATGTTTGTCAGCAATGCCCAGTCTGAGAAGGTCCTTGGAAAGTAAGATGATTTGCTGGCACCTTCCTTACTATTATAGCTATGACTGTATAGCATATACGTATGTTTACTCTTGCCACCAACAATTACCATTTCACCTTTGTTAGGGTACTTTTTACTTATAAATTTAAAATGTACTTTTGGGGAACAGTTTCTCACAGGGGAAAATAGTTCAACAAAATACAATTTTATCATGGAGCAGATCAGCTGGGTTCATGAGTTTGGGAATTGGCAGGTGGATGGGGAACTTGATCTTGTTCCTATTTTAAAACTTTGTTTACTGGCAGGTATCTGATGGTTACAAAATCCATTGGTGAATTTAAAGATCTGTTTAAATGTATGTAATACCCTACTAGGCAGTCTTTTTACATTGGAAATAAGCTAACCTGGTGGTGGTTGACTTTTCTAATCATTTATTTAGCATACCAATTTCAATTTATGAAGCGTTTCTTAAGTTACTCTTTTCCATGGCCACAGATCATGGTGCTAAAGCCAATCAGCTGTCTTGAAGATGTGCCATTTGTCTGGAGGGGACCAAGTAATAGGGTGAATGGATCAGCTCAAATCCATCACTTAACCACTGGAAAAAATGATTCAAAATACATTCTCCACTGGGTTTGAATAATATTGGTTTTAGCCAGAGGTCTTTGCAACATTTAAAGAAGTAGAAGTAAGTGTATGGTGATCTTTAAAATGAATAATAAATATCAAGAAGATTCAAAGAGTGAGTTTCTAAATGAAATGCTGTTTACGATTTCATAATTTCCAAAGGAGAATCACCAAAACAAATCCCCTCTAGCCCTGAGGTTTGATGTGGCTGAGACAAATTGAGAAGCTCTAATGCATATGTGTTGCATGTGTCTCTGTGGACAGTAAGCCACTTACTTTGACGGGGGTACTGTTTTGAAATAAATCCAGTTAGATTTACTCTAAGAAACCTCTCATGTATTTCTCGATCCTTGAGCCAGAATCGAAGGTAATGAGGCGAGATCTCCGTGTCAGGGATCCTATGGAAAGTTTGCCTGGGCTAGGCGTCAAGTGTTTTCTTTTTCTAATGGAAGTAGGCATGCTTTGAGGGTGTACTTCTTGAAGGCTGTTGGGGCCTGGCCAAGATTATATGGACCATCTTAGACAATATGCATGCAGGACGGCTAAGCAGTGTTAGACGTGCATTTTATGAGGAATCCAGCCAAGTATGTGAGTGCCAGCTTGAGGAATGACTTAGCGTTCATCAGAACATCTTGTGTAGGAGGAAGGGACCTGGAATGGGAGTGTCTCTGTGTTGCCATCTGCTGTGCCAGCATTTTACACGTCCGTCATCATGACTCCGTGAGATAGGAAGTATCATGCCCATTTCACGAACAGGGAACTACAGTTTGTCCAGGCTTGCATGACTGTTATTATTAATCAGGTGACAAAATTGGAATTTGCAGCCTAAACTGGTCTGAATACAGAATCGCCTCCTTTTTGCAACCACATCGCACAGTTTTGCAAGTGACCATAGTGCATTTTTACAAGGTATAAGCTCTGAATGGTGGTTAATAGCTTATATTTTAGTTTAAGAGGACATAATTATTATTTGCTTTGGCCGAAGAAAGTTCACTTGGAAATAACGTATTTTCATAGTTTAAGGCAGAGGGTGACAGCCTGTTTTTGTAAAGAAAGTCTTACCGGAGTACAGTCACACCCCTTCATTTCCGCATTGCCTATGGTCCGTTTCATGCTACAACACAGAGTTCAGTAGCTACATGGCCCACAGAGCCTAAAATACTTACTATCTGCCCCTTTACAGAAAAAAGTTTACCCGCCCCTGTTCAAAGGAAAATGTATAGAAATGAAATACACCCCTAGTGTTGCAGATCGTTTGTTTTCCTGTGGGTTAGACAAATGTAGAAGATGAATTGACAGTATATCGGTCTTAAAATGGCCGGGGTGAACATTTCTGTGCTGCGAGGGGTTTGGTTGAGGGCATCTTTTTCATTCTTTTGCCTCCTTAGTGGCCTACAGTCAGAGCAACCTGAATGCAAAAGTCAGAATACACTGCTTTAGTAAATCCTGTGTTTACAGGTACTCCAGGTACAGACTGAAAAACTCTGCTAGTGGTTCTCCTTGGGGGTAGGGAGTGACACCCCCCCTAGAGGCCACATTGGAAAGGGGGGATGATTTTGTTGTTAGTGTAATGTATTGAAAAATATTATATATCAGTTTCCTTTTATTTCTCCTTTATATTGGGGTTAAGGCATTATATTATTTTTTGAAATTGTGTTTAGGTTGATAATATCTATGATTTTCATTTCTGGCTAGCAAAGGGATTTACAGAAATTTGTTTTGTAACAAAGGGAGCATTCCTAAGTATTCGGCATTTTTTTTCAAAACAGACTTCCAAGTAAAGAGAGCTCCCTTAGAAAGACCTAGAGTTCTGGACTCAGAGGCGGCTCATGCATAACTTCTTGCTCACTGACCGGCTTTAGAAGTCAGTTTTCAGACTGGGTAGGTTTCCACAGCTTTTAAGGGAGCGTCCAGAGAAAGACTGTCTTCAAACTGCATTTAAGCATCAACACAGAATATGAAAACACAGTAAGTAAAATCCAAAGAGGAGGCCTGCATACCTTTCGTCGCTGTACACGGAAAGTTCAGAAGAACCACGAATGCAGGGCCATTGATCTCAGATCAGGTGACCCTGGGAACTAGAGCTCCCCTTGGAGTTTAGATTTTGCTCGTGAAGGCCCTGTGAGGTGGAGGTCCAAATCATTTTCTAGTTCTGCTTTTAGATGTTTACAGTAGGGCAAACATGGCCTGCATGTGTTTGAAAGTGTTTACAGTTACGTCTGCTGCAGGTATTTTATGGAATCTTGTCTTTCATGGTCAACAGAGAGCGAAACAGTTTCTCAGTCTGGAAGGAAGGGCGTAGTGGAAGAGGTTTTTATACCTTAATTTGAAATGTCTGTTTCTTGGGAAAAGTGTGGAGCCTAGGGCGGAGGTGGTCAAGTTCTTTTTGGCGCAGATTGCCTCAAAGCAGCCTAAGTCACTGCTGCCCAGAGCCATCTGGCCTTGAGTTTCTTGATTAGCCCAGGGTTTGTTCTACCCTTTTTGAAAGCTTGCATGAATTTCTGGCTTAAATGAAACATTGAACAAACAGCAGTTAAGTTCTTTGGCCAAGTCTTTATTGCCCAGTTCATTCATTCATTTAACAAATACCTATTCAGTACCTAGTGGGTGCCAGCTCGGCACTGTTACAGGTGTTGGAAATGAAGCAGTAAGTAAAACGGACCAGAATCCCCGTCTGGTGGGGGCTTGTATTCTGGTGGGCAGAGGTAGACAGTAACAACAGATACCTGAAACGTGGTAGGTAAGTGGTAGGCAGAGGAGATGGAGAGGGGCAGAGAGGGAGGGAGACACAGAGGGAAAGGGGGAAGAGAGGAGGGTGGGGGACTTAGGGGGGCAGAGAGTGTGCTAGCATGAGACCACTGAGGTTAGTTGTCTTGAATTTAAGGAGAGACATGATTAAGGCCATGTTGTGACTTAAAAATTTGATGTATTAAATAATACCACCGTTATTTGTAGGGGTTGGGAGGCCCCAAAGATTGCTTGCCTAGATGAATTGAGTTTTCTTAACTATGTTTCTTAGTGTAAAAGTCCTCATCTGCTGAGCTTGAGACCAGGCATATCCAACAGGTTTTGGTTTGTTTTTTCAAAATAGAGACCACTTGGAAGCACTTTTCCCTGGGTGGAAAGGACACTGCAGTGTTGGTCAGAAGGCCCGAGGCACCGCCACTAACTCGCACTGAGCCTCGTCAGCCCCTCTAGGCCAGGGGTGTCCAAACTGCGGCCCATGATCCATTGTTAATTGGCCCACAGCAAATTCCAAAAATATATTTAGTTTACTTACATAAACCAGGTGAGACAATACATACTTCACTTCGAGTGAGTGGCCCGGCTGTTTGTGTATTTTACCGCATATGGCCCTTGGTGAAAAACATTGAAAAAAGTTTGGACACCCCTGCTCTAGGCTTTCTTCGTCATCTTCTCTGTAATAGGGAGGATTGGCCTTAAATCACCACAAAAGGTTTTTGGTTTTTTTTCAGGATCAAAATGATAGAAAGCTACCTTTGGTTAGAATCCTCTAATTAGCATATATATAGGGAATTAAGTTTCAATTTTCACTTTAAAGCCTTGGTAGCCCAAATTCAATGTTTTTTTAAATAAAAAGGATTAAAACTTCATCTTTAGGGGTTTGGGGCAAAATACTCTATCTATAAACAAAAGGGTCACTGACTTTTGTAAACTTCACTGTAGATTCTAATTATTATTGAACTGCGTTTAGACCAACATAGACATTTTATAGACGAAGATATGGATGAACTTTCTATATCTGATAAGTTTGAGACAGCATAGGGCCTGCACTCACCCTTCTGGTACATTTTCCTCAGCACTGCACTGCTTCCCCTGGTCCTAACGACACATGATTTTCATGTCCTTTTTAGAGAGAAGCTTTGTAACTAGGTCACCACCAGCCACGCACTATCCCTGTGGTAGTTAACTTTCTTCCTCGTACTCATAGCGTCAGGACTGATTTATAGACGAATTTGTTGCGGTGTCAGCATTCAATAATTATCCTTTCATAATTGAAAAAAATGCTAATTGTTTGTTAACACATATACCAGGCACTGTCCTAAGCTCTTCATATGTATCACTACATTCATTTTGTTCCCTATTATGTTGCAGTAAAATAAAGATAATAGCAACGTAAGGCCAGAGAAGTGACATAACCTGCCCCTGATCAAATGGTGAGTTGCAGAGTCAGATTTTGAGCATCTGTGCTTTCCAGCATCATGCTGTTCTTGCTTCTATGCATTTCAGGGATCAGTGGGAAACATTCAACAAAGAGAGGTTCACTGATGAGGTTTTACAGCCGACCTCATCATAGAATTGACCCATGTTACCCGAGCCCTTGGGTTTCTCAGATTGGTACTTGGTCCAGCTTTTAATAGTCATTGTTTCTCGTGTAACTCTAAAAATGACGGCTTTAGACATAAATATTGCATATTATAGGAGTCCGTTTATATGAAATGTCCAGGAAGGACGGACAAATCTACAGAGAGCAAATTCATGGTAGCTTAGGGGTGGGGGAATGGGGAGTGATGAGTGACTACTCATGGTATGAGGTTTCTCTTTTGGGGTGATGAAAATGTTCTAAAATCGATTGCAGTGATGGTTGCATAACTGTGGATGTACTAAAAGCCATTAAATTGTACACTCGAAAAGGGTGAGTTGTATAGTGAGTTATATCTCAGTAAAGTAGTTTAAAATAAAGGGAAAACGAGGACTTTCCTCTGTTATATTTAGTTCATTTTAAGTTGAAATTTTTAAATGAGAAGTGAAGAAAACAAGACGACTCACCTTCTTTTATGGTTTATAAACAGAAGCAGGAAGGTGAAGCCTGAGTTGACTGTATAATCCAGCATTTTAAATTTCTTCTGTTGACTTGACAGTAATAATTTAACTTGTGTGAAAACACTGACTTGTTAAAATGTTTTAAATATTACAGGATCTGATTACTAAAAATGAATTTTATATCTGTTACTGAGAAAATCCCAATATACAACCATGTTTAGTCAATAGAATAATTTCAGGGCGAAAACATCCCGACTTGCTCTATCTAGCATGTCTCATCCCTTTCACTGTCTCTGAAAATGTTGCATTATTTTGCTTAGATTCGAATTTAAGATTACAGAGATTTTTCAGGGCTGTTTTGTCTGAACTATTTTGTCTGAATTTAATTCATTATAGAGTCATTGTTCATTAATCTTTTTAAAAAGCTATTTCTAATTTTAGGTTGTGCCACGTCTTAGTAGTTTCAGGTTTTTGTAGTATCCCTTTCTGTAAAGTACCATATAGTGCCTTAATTGTTCATTTTTAAGCCTCAGCAGTAGTCCCCTAGTTCCAGTGTTCTGGGATTTGGTGAACCAATATACAAGCTAACCCCATCATGATGTTTCACAATATTGTGCATTTTGCACATAATCATTCATTTGTTAAATAGTTAAGAATGTCAGCTGTGTGCCAGGATACAGACATGACCCAAACGGATCCCCGGCCTTGCTCTTGGAGAGCTGAACTCTGGTGGTGGTGGTGGTGGGGGAGCCGAGCAGTCCTAATCTTGTAAGATTGTCCTGGCCATCTCTTTGCCACTTCATCCGGTATCTGCATCTTTACATCTCTCTTGGGCTTTACTTAAGAACTGACCGGTGCTGCGAAGCTATCACATCACTAGGTTTGTGCCAAGGTGTGTGAGGATTCTCCATGCCAGGTTTTGTTAGCAAGTGGTTGCTCTTTCAGTGAGCCTGCCAAAGAGATCCCATAAATACCAACAGTCCTTGTTGGATTGCATGTGGTGTACCTCCCTGGGACTTCATGTGTTTCTCTGTCATTAACTTTGGTAAATACACAAACCAAAGCATTGCTTAGTTTCCTGTTGTTGCTGTAATCTTCACAACTGTAAATCTTGCATTAAATGACATAGTGTATGTTCTGAGTATGATGCTTTCGTTTATGTCTGAATTGTGATAAATATGCATTATTTAAATGAAGTATATACCTTCCCTAGAAAATATGGATTAAGTCAAATCTTGCTAATTTGATTTCTATCAAATCCATGCCACTGTAAGTTGCCTCAATTTGGAGAAAACAATTCTTAAAGGGGAAAAGACTGTGAGTTCAATCGTCTACCCTTTTTATCACTCTGCTGCCTCTAAATAACCTTTAAAAATTAAGTGTGGAAATGTGAGGCCTAGAACTTAACTAAGCATTAAGTTCTTTTACATGACAATTTTTTGGCTTTATTTATTTATTTATTTGTTTATTTACTTTTTTTAATTAGTTTCAGGTGTGCAAAACAATACAATAGTTAGACATTTATCATTTATATCCCTCACACAGTGATAACCCCCCTCCCCCATCTACTACCCCTCTGACATCGCACACAGCCATTACATTTCCACTGTCTCTATTCCTAATGCTGTACTCCGCTTCTTATAATTTTATATATATATATATATATATATATATATATATATATATATATATATATATAAAATTATAATTGACAATTTGAATGCTATGAGGAAAGTGTCCAGGGATATCTATGTGCTGTCTGCCGCTGAGCTCCCCCATCCATGCGTGCTTAGCTGCTGTTCTGCGTTCTTCCATAATGCCCTGCACCTTTAGCAGAGCTCCGTCACATGACCTGTGCTGTGCTTCTTCCTATGTGTGTGTCATTCCCACTGGAGACTACTGTGGAAATAGGGCCTGGGAAGTGTTGTACCGTTGATTTTCAATTGCAATATTTAAATATCAGGTGTCACATATGTTTGGCATTTCGTACAATTCAGTTGATATTAAATGTTGTCTTTCTTGGTAGAATTTCCAGTATGGCTTCTGCACCAACTTCTAAATATAATTCACACTCCCTGGAGAATGAGTCTATTAAGAGGGTAAGTTGAGTTTTCAGATTTATCCTATCTCTTTCTCTGTATTTCTCTTTTCATAGTTGAATATTAGGTGGTTATTTTGGGTTTATTGAATTCATAATTTCATTATTCATTCACATACTATAAATATTTCAATACATGTGGTTTTATTTATAATTGTACCTTGTTCTAGAAAAGACAGATTACCTTATATGTGTTACATGAGTTTTGTTTGTAAATCCTTTCACATAACTTCATTTTTGAGAACCTCTGTCTTGTGAATTTTACATTTGAGGTAGTAGACAATTCCTTGCCCCTGAAAGTTTTCTGAAAGAGATATTGGAAGGCCAAAGCCCACTGAGAAGCCTTCCTAAATATTGGCATTATTTTCTAATTATGATGATAAAATAGTTACTTCACCAAAACTAACGCTAACAGAAAATGGTTCAAAGTATTGAGGAGAAAACTGTGTAATTAAAGGGAGATTTTAGAACGTATATTGAAAGGAAGGGGTGAAATTAAAATAAGCTTTATCCGTGGCCCTTTAATCTTTTGATACATATTCCCAATTATCCAGCAGAAGGTGAATTGGCACTCCCACTGGCAGTGTAGGGAGATGCCCATGCAATCAGAAGGGAGCAAACTGGTGTGTTTTAATTTGTATTACTCTGATTACTAACGAGGTTGGCCTTTTTAAAAAAGTAGACATCATGTGTTTATTGTCCATTTGTATTTCTTCTGTGAAGTGGCTGTTCGCGTGCTTTGCCTATTTGCCTTTGGGGTGTTTGGGGGGATTCTCTTTTATTGATTTATAAGTATTTCTTATATATTATAAATAACTCTTTATAATATACAAGTCTTTGTCCTAGTTATTTTCTTTGTTTTTTTATTGCCTGTGTTCCCTGAGCTGTATACTGCATCTTTGTGGCTTCCTTATTTTATAAGTGGAAGTTTCTATTAATACCTTTTATTCCCCTTTACCTTTTTCTTTTTCACTTAGTTTATTGTCGGCCTTTTAATGATAGTTATAGTATTTTGTTTTGTTTTGAAAGTCACGGGTTTAAAGTTTTTATGTAATCATGTCTATCCATTTTTTCCTCTATATTTTCTGCTTTTGGTTGTCATGTTTACAAGGACCTTTTCATCCCCAAGATTACCTAAGTGTTTATTGTATATTAGTAATGTTATGGTACAAGGATCAGTTCTAAACACAAGAGTAGCTTCAAGAAGGTAATTCTTCAAGAAGGTAATTATAAGTCCTTGTGTCATATTAACATAAAGTATATCTTATGTTAATTCCATGTTATCCTGTGTTAATCAAACATTGGTTTCCCTTATTTTGTGGTGGAATTATGCTCCCTTCTGACCCAGAACTGTGGTACTCGTATTTGAAAGGTATACTGAATATTAAATTTGCTCGTTATCCTTGTTTTTTAGTTAGTACGAGGCAGTGCTAAAGGATGATGGTAATTTTTTTCCAGTTTTATTATTTACATAAGGTGTGTGGTTTTGCTCCTTCCTGAGGAAGGCATTCCTGGCTGGGGACAATTTGTCTTGCCCTCCTGGTTTAAAATGCTTAGCTTACAAGTGCTAAAACATACTGAAAATTGGCTAGGAGTTTTTATTTTGTGCCCAAATTTTAAAAAAGATACAAACATTAAAAAAACAGCTTATATTTTACCTAAATACACAATTCGCATTTCTCTTGTTTGATAATACTTTACATTTGCATAGCCCTTGATAATTCACAGATGTGTGCTTGTGTGTTTGATTTCACTTAATAGTCACAGAACCCCTTTGAGGGAAGTTTTCACACATGAAATGATTGCAGTGTGACTTTGGAAATCAATTAGAAAAAAGTGAATGAAAAGTAATGCTGAAAAAACTCTTGGCCCAAACAGACGTTCACGATGGTGCTTCACACGCCCTGCCATGGACACGGGCAGCCCATCAATTGGTGCAGCTCCACTAGGGCAGCTGAATAGACTGAGAGACACCTTTCCAGGCATCCAGCTCACCATGGCCAGCTGTGGCAAGTTAGACTCCCAGAACTCCCCGGGCGAGTGAGTACTTGCCTGATTGGGAGAACCACTGTGGCCATTGAAGGAGGCACAGTGAATACCTCTAGAGCCAGGAGACTTAGAGACAGTACAGCGATGGGAAGGACTTGTCTAGATGGTTCCTATGGCCCTTGTCAGCTCCAAAGTTCAATGACAGACCACCCTTTCCTCTTACCAAGTTACCTATGTTAGGAAGGATCCTAGTAAAATAAGAAACCCAATATGTACTAACGGCTCTTTTCTGGCATTGTAAACGGATTCTGTGATTACTGTTGCTCAGTTAAGTCCCCATTGAAAGAAGTTTTCATTCCTACTCTTAACAAAAGATAAATGACTAAATGTTTACTATGAAAAAAAGCTGTCACAGCATACATGTAGCCATAGAATATACTTAATATTTACTTTATATCATTTTCCTGAATGCTGTGAACTGGAAAGTGCTTAGAAGGGGTGTTTAAAACTTAATATAAATGAGAAACAGAAACTCATAGACACAGACAATAGTTTAGTGGTTACCAGAGGGTAAGGGGGGTGGGGGGTGGGAGATGAGGGTAAGGGGGATCAAATATATGGTGATGGAAGGAGAACTGACTGGGTGGTGAACACACAATGGGATTTATAGATGATGTAATACAGAATTGTACACCTGAAATCTATGTAATTTTACTAACAATTGTCACCCCAATAAATTTAATTTAAAAAAAAGAAAGAAAAGATGAAAAAAAACTTAATATTATTAAACAGTGTGCTAACATTATTGGCAGACTACATGTGAACACAGCTGATGAATTTTGAGGGTAAGTTGTATTTTTCAGTTGTTTGAATTTTCTGTGCCAATGTTCTCTAATGGCAAATCTCTGTCTAATTTTTTTCTTTGAAAGGTGTATTTCTGGTCGGTTTTGTGCCAGGTCACTTAAAAGCATGTGCAAATATAATGTCCTTACTTCTGATGCCACTGTTTCGTTTCCAGACTTCTAGGGATGGAGTTAATCGGGATCTCGCTGAGGCTGTTCCTCGACTTCCAGGAGAAACTCGCATTACTGGTAAGGGTCCTGTGGAGTTAGGATTTGCATCACTTGATGAGAGGTCCAGCAGGATGAGCTGGCTTCAATCCCTCATACTCTTTAGAAGTCAAGTTGAAACAAATAGGCTAGCTTTGTTTAAAAGTGTTCATGTAGAGAGAACTTTCTGTGTTAGTTTCTTAATCAAAGAGTTCTTTCAACAGCTTCACGCTCTCCAGGAGAGTGATATATTTTTCTCTGTACCAAAGACAGAATTATTTTGGAAAAAAAAAACAATGTGTATTATCTCTTGAAAGTATCTTATTAGAGCGATAAGCTCTTATGGTTTGAGGTTATAAGAACAAAACGTTATTAAGGTTTTCCAGTCTGTGAGGTACACTTTAACACGGTCAAGTTAAAGGTTTAAAGTCTCAGTATTCTCTTTTGTGGAATATAGGAGACCACATTGCTTTAAAATATTTTTCTTTTGCCAGATAACTGAAGTTAGTAATGTTGATGTAACAATTTGATTGTTGGCTTAATGTTTCATGATAAATTCCTATTAAGAGGATGGTATCGATTTTCGAAGGACACGATCATTGTGGCTTAAGACTACAGAAGCATCTGACAGCTTCTAAGCCCAGGGCCGATGTTACGGACTTTCACATTTTACATTAGGGTCGACCCCTCCTCTCATTCCCATGTATTTGGAGATGATACAGTTCCCACTGTTTCAGGGAACCTTTTGGTTTATTGACTCCGTTCTGGGTTGTTTCGCTTAAATGGCTCAGACATGGTGCTAATTAGATTAAGGTCATAGATATGGTGCTTTTGTGAATTAGTTAGCCACGCACCACGCAAAACTATTCTAAGTCCACAGACTTGCACGCATGACCCCCAGTCTTGAAAAAGAAAACATCCTGATTTCTGGATAAGAGTGAAGAGGGTAGCTGCTTTTGGTGATCTTCATGTATGAAGTTTTGGTGCTCTGCTCAGTGCCAGAACCTTAACTGACATGTAGTAACTGATTGAATTAGCATGAGGTAGCCTTACTGGGTAGTTTTCATTTAGCACCTGAGGAGAAAGGAATTTCAAACTTGTTTAAAAAAATGAAAAGCCATTAACACATTCAAAAACATTCTTGGAAGATAAGAGAAAGATATATTTTTATATCAAATTAGCTCTGCTAATTTAGTTTCTCCTTATGTTTCAGCCTATCAAAGATGTAGTAGCCTCTTGCCCATCTGTTTTATATCATTTAAATGTTTGAAATGAATCTAGTGAAACTCTTGTCTGCACTATTAAAAGAGAAAGCGTAGACTCTAGAAACAGCTCTACTGCTGACATTCATTTATCAAAAACATCACAATGTTTGTGTGATTAGAGGTTGGTAGACCTCAAGCCCTATCTGGTGGTTAGTCCATGAGACTGTCCTACGGGAATTGTCACCCTCTAGTTGAAGTAGCTCACGTTACCTTGGTAACCCCCTGAGGGTAGCAGCAGCAGTACCCTCATTCACTTCTGCTTTCCAGCTGTTTTCCCCTTGCCCCAGGCAGTGACGGCATTGTGGGCAAGCTCAGGGCGCTCATGCCTGGAGGTGACATGTGGCCCCAGTAGTCCCCTCACGGCCCCACTGGACCCAGGCCCCACTTGACCTAGCATGGTAATGCAGAAACATTGCCAGTGCTTGCTTTCAACCTTTGCAGTGATTTTTTTTTTACTGTAGTTATTCATAGCCAAATAGTTTATATTAAATTAGTGCCATTTGTTGTGTATCTTGGTATATATTTCCATTATTTTAGGGTACTTTTTTTATCTTAATAGACAAAGAAGTTATTTACATATGTCCTTTCAATGGCCCCATTAAGGGAAGAGTTTACATCACAAATTATCGCCTTTATTTAAGAAGTTTGGAAACGGTAAGTAGAATCTAAGACCATAAAGATGACCCTAATTGTTAAAGATAATGCTAAACTGTTTCTCTTTTCCCTTGCAAGATTGACTGTGGATCAGATTAACATGGGGGATATATTTGCTGCTCAACTCTTGATTTTTGGCTTATGCAAAGCTTATTTAGCACTAACACCTGTGTATGTAGGACTAGCGTGAATTAAAAAAATAAGTTTTGTCTCGCATAGTAGTGGGGAGGGGTTGGTAACTACCCATTTGCTAGTTTGGAGAAGCTAGGCCTAGGACAGTGGTTCTTTAGCAGATGCACAGAGAAAAACCACTTGTGGAGCTTAAAAACACGACAGATACCCTAGATGTATTGCATCAGAACACCCAGGCCTGTGGTTCAGGCACACATGTAAGTTTTAAAACTTCACAGAGAAGGATGCTGATGTGAATCCCTTGTTCAGACTCACTGCTCTAGAACTTTCCAAGTGTTCAATTACAAAGCACCAGCGAGCAGTTTAGAACTAGGCTGACTATGGTGTGGCCTAGTGCCCCTCTACTTTTTCATTCCATGGCGATATCCCTTTGGTAGAACAGTGAGGTGGAGACGACATGCTCCAGAAGGGAGAGAAGGTGTGAGTAGCCCTGTGGATGTCACAGAAGGACCTGTGCTAAATGTGGTGGGTCACCGTTGCCTGGGCTGGCCTGAAGGAACAGCTCTGTTTTGATGAGATGGACCAAGGAGGGGTAAAAAGGTCCAGGGTACATGGAAGAGAGCCCAACAGAAGCTTGTGCACAGGAGACATCGAGAGTGTTGAGAGAATCTAGCTTTTGTTTTATTGCTGTTACTCTGCAATTTCTTCAAGATGGTTGTAGTCTAGATTGGTTTGCATCTTTTGATTTTTTTTTTTTATGTTCAGCATTGTGTCAAAATTCTGAAAACTGCTATGTATTACTCCTATTGCCTTAGCTGTGGAAGCCCATTTCTATAGTGTTTATAGACCCACAGGGTCCTGAGATGGGGATTTTATTTATGTGAATCTATTCGGGCCCCTAAATCAGAAAGGAACCAAACAAATGTTCTAGTTTTTCCAAAATGCCGAAGGAGAGTCTGCGAATTAACAGAGCAGTGTGAGCTAGATGTCAACCCTTGACCACAATTGGCAACAGTTCTAGAATTAATCATTTAAACAGATGATTTTTAAGTACCTAGGAAAGAAAGAAACCATTGGGAGTGTTATTCATCTTGCCTTGATTAAATCAAGGCGTATGAGAGACCCCGGCAAAGAATCATGGGCTGAATGGTGGCGGTACGCTTAGGTGGAGTTTTAGACTGTGTACGACAGGCTTGACGCCAACCAGGAAGGGTGGTCATTCATGTTTTGCACTACGGGCCCTTCATTTCCAGCATATCTAATGCCGTGCACATGAGCATGTAGAAACCATGTGTGTCCAATATGTGAAAAACACCTGACTAGCCAATGCACTAGATGACCGAATCCGGCTTTGAAATGATCTCAGTCGGCGAGGATATTGGCGTGAAACGAATAAGATGAAGTTTAGTGTAGATAACATTTACTTCATAGAAACGACTTGTGTCCACAAAGGTCAATAAAGGATGGAGGGGGTCTGTCTTAATGGGGGCGAAGCTTATTTGGTCCAGTGATTGGACATGATTGACTAAAAAGTGAAAAGACCTGTAGGCTGAACTAACAAAAATGTAATAACGGCCAGATGAAATGAGATGGTAGTCCCATCTGAAGCGTGTGCAAATCGAGGTGCCACGTTTTACGAGGGACATTGACAAACTAGAGAGAGTTTCAAACAAAGGAAACTGCAGGAGGAGTGATGATTGAAATAAATGTTTGCCTTGGATCTGAAGAAAAGAAGATGAAGGGAGACATGATAGCTGTCTTGGAATATTTGAAGTGCCTTCTGTGGAGCAGGGGTTAGACTCATTCTTTGCAGCTCTCAAGGGCCAAATTGGGACAGATTGAGAGACTTTATGCTAATGTATGGGAGAATCATCAAAAGTTAGAATTAAAGCAAGTGTTACGGTGCCTTTCACCTCTGAGACTCAGCTCGTTGACCAGCCACACGTGCCTGCTTCTGTTTTATGCTAACACTGATGACAAACTGGGGAAATTATTTCAACTATGGTGCAACAACAAGATTATGTATCTTGTCTGATCTCAACAACGTAAAACAAACAAAAACTGTCTGTAGAAAAGAGGCCGGAAGGAAATCCACCAAAAGTTTTAGTACTTGGGATATTTGTAGAGTCCAATTGGGCATGCTTTGTTTCCTCCTTTCCACTTGGAAGGAGCATGTATTCCTCTAATAATTAGGAGAGCACTTAGCAAGCTTTGTTCTTACATGGCACTCTAGAAGGTGGATATTAGTGCTGAATGGGTGAATGAAATGCCCGTTGGACACTGACCACCAACTTTTTTCTTCTTCCACTAAGTATTACATGAACATTTTATCAATTTGCCACAACACTTAGTCCAAGTATAAAAGCAAGCAGCTAATGGCAGAAACCATATAAGGAAAGCCGTTTAAGTGGTTATGCAGAAGCCTAAAACATCATCATGATAGTGTTTCTTACTTACTTAAAGTCCCAAATAAGAACATTGATTGTGGATTCTGCTGCAAAATGTGACTTTTGTGTTTGCGTTTGACAAAGAGCTAACATCTCACTGGCATTTTGAAGTGGACACCTGTTTGTTTCAGGTATGTAAACACTGCAGTGGAAGTGTGGTCCGACTCAGAATCCACTCTCCAAGCACAGGGGTCGTTTCCTTAGATTGGCACAGGGGTCTTCTTCCACCTGGCCCTCCTTCATGGTCTTGCCCTGCACGCTGCCTCTGGAGTGGTCTTCCTTAGAACGAAGCTGACCAGCTTACTTCTCAGTTCCAGAACTCTTGGTGGCTCTCGATTGCCCATAGAATAAAATCCCCTCTCCTTTATATGGAATAAAAATCCTTCTGACTTGTCTTTCCATGTCTCCCAGACTTTTCTCAAACTACACAAACCCTTTTGCCAACATACGAGGCCCTGCTGTGCCTCTGTACCTCGCATGTGCTGTTCTCACTGTATCGGAATGCCCTTTCAGAAGCCACTGTTCATTCTTCAGATTCCAACTCAAAAATCATGTCCTCTCTGAAGCCTTCTCCAGCTTCCCTTGAAGTAATCACTCCCTCTTTGTGTCCTCACAGCCCTTTTTCCAGATGTCTACCTTAACACTTATTATGAAACCTGACCTGGCCACCCTATCTAAATTTGTAATACCCCTCCCAACACTTCCTCTTCCCCTTCCATGTTTATTTGTTTCTTCTGAGCACTTGCCACTACCTCTAATTTTATATATGTTACTGCTTCATCTTATTCCTTATCTGTCTGAGGACAGGGATGCTTGTCTGTCCTTTCACTGGTGTCCCCTCAGCACTTAGGACAGAGCCTGGCACATGAAGGTGCTTAACCAGGAATGCTATCTCACTTCTGTGCTCTTTGTCTGTGGTTGTAACTCAGGGTGAGTCTTTTTGGTCCTCTGTGCCTAGCTAGCAGTGTCCAGTAGACAGGAGGTGTTCAGTAAAAGTGTATTCAACGAGGAACTCAGGAGAGAACAGGCCTCATCACTGTGGCTTGACCTCAGTGTGGACCCTACCAAATTGTGGTACCTTGAAGACCCAGAGCCACCTTTTGACCTTGAGGGTGCTCAGAAATTTGGCTCGCAGTTGATCTTGTGAGTCCAGTAGGGGCGACTTAGGCATGTAAGGCATGGTAATCTGGTAGACTACCACGGGGAGCAGTGCTTCCAGATTCCCTTCCAGGAACACTCTGGGTTCAGGTGCTATCTATAGAGGACGAGAAAGCCAGATTAACCCTCTGACCATTCATGCATTCATCTCTTTATTCCAACAACATTTGGCAAGTCCCATGGTGAATCTAACGCCATGCGAGGTCACTGATGTGGAGATGAGTAATTGGGGTATAATGGGGCACAGCCTGCAGCGATTGCATAATGCTGTGAGGTTACAAGGGAGAGCATGAATAACCATGTGATGAGTCAGACAATGCTTTATAGAGGAGGTGATATTTGAACTGCGTCTTCAAGAATGGTAACCATTTCCTGGACAGGAGGGAGAGAGGGAGGAGCATGTCAGGTAAAGACTTTCCACATCCCATGTATAACCATGTGGAAAAATACCATGTACTGCGGAAATGGCTAAGTGATCTGTTGGAACTGGAATATAGAGGGGAGCGGGAAGAGTGGGGAATAGGAGACAAAGCTGTATGCACGTTACATGCAGAACAACGTAACAGAAGCGTATTTCGGGAAGAGAAGTCAGGTGGCAGCGTGTATGATGGATTAGGGAAGGGGAGACTGGAGGCAAGAAGTTACTTTAGCTTTCCAGGTAAGCAGTCAGGGCCTAACGTGGTCATAGTTGGATGCAAAGGAGGGAACAGCCGTGAGAGATTCAGGAGGGTTTGTGGTGGTCGTTGGAGGTGGGAGTTGAAGGAAAGACTCGAGTAGAGAATGATTCCTGTGATTTTTTGGGCTTGAATGGTTGGAGCTGCTCCCAGCCATCGAATTAGACATTACAGGAGAAGGAATGTGTTGGAGATAAGCCCCCAGGGAATTAAGTCTGAATGTGTGGACTTACAGCTGTCCAACTACCAGGTGGAAATGACCCAGAAGCAGTCAGAGACGTGACTCTGAAGCTTCCAAACGTATTAGCATATCACTGTTGGGAAAACTGTGTACATGCACGAGATTACCCGCTAAGAATATGTGACCAAAAAAGAGATGTGGGCTGAGGAGAGACCCCTAGAGGGCATGAACATTTTTCCACGGTGGGGAGAGAAAGAAGAGTCACTGGAGAAGAGAAAGAAGCCACAGTAGAAAAATCTCCTGAGAGAAAGCTTTGGTGGAAGTCATTAGAAGAGAAAAATCTGAAGAAGAAAGGGAGCATGGTGTGAAATGTTGCAGAGTTCGGTACAAAGAAAGAATGAACAGGGGCCATGGAACATGGCCATTAGGAGGCACTGGGAACCCCGGGGAGAACAGATTGTATAGTGACAGGAGTCTGATTGGTCTCTCTTCGTTCTCCTTCTATCTCCTGGTGGAAGGTTTGCCAGCACCGAGGCCTCAGCACACTTCTCTCTATTCATTCTTTGCCACATGCCTTCCTCTATCCCCTGGCTTCAGTCCCTTCTCTACAGACAACATTGTTAACAAAGCTTCTTGAGTTTACCGCGTCGTTTCCCACACTCTCATCCCACCTGACCACAGCTGACAGGCAAAGCAGACACTACCCCAGCACATGCCCTAGTCCTCCCATGGCTCTGGTTTCTAGTGCTGACCTTTCTTCTGACCCCCGTTTCTCATATCTTCCTGCTTGCTGGAGATCCCTTGACTTTCCACCTGGCATCCCAGAGGCCAACCAAGCCCAGATTCTTCAGCTCTTTCTCCCTTCCCGGTCAGTTCCTTCTTCTGGCTGTTCTTGTTTCTCTTGATGGTGCTACTTTTCTTCCTGTTACCCTGGGGTCACCTCTCTCTTGCCCTTCTCTCTCCTTTGCAGTCTTCTTCACATTCACCCAATTCTTTCTAGTCCTGTTGCTCCACTCTAGTCCAAGGTCTTATCAGCAACTGTCTCCCAGGCATTCTCGCTAGCTCCGAAAGGCATGCTTACATTCTTGTCATTGCCCTGCTCAGAAACTCTGTGGCCCCTTTCCTCCCTCATTTCAGATTCCTTAGCTAGGTATTTACATCCTCTGCAACCCACCCCTAACTCATCAGCCCTAATGCATCATACACGCTGCAACCCGACTTCTCTTCCTGAAATACACGTCTGCTATGTCGTTCTCCATGTAACGTGCATACAGACAGCCTCGTCTCCTCCCATCCCCCACTCCTCCCTCTCCCCTCTATATTCCAGCTCCAACAGATCGCTCAGCCTCACCCCACATTCTGACTCAAGTCACTACTCACTTTCCTACAAGCCCTATGCTTTCTCCCCTCTGGAATTTCCTTCAAGCCATTTCCTCCACCTAGGACACCAGTCATACCACCACCACTCCCACACACACACTTTAAAAACTTACTTTGAAATATTTAAGATAAGAAAGTTTATAAAGGATAACATAAGCATCTGTGGGTCCACCACCCAGCTGAGGAACTCCCATCTCCCCTTCACTCCCGAGGTAACGGCCATCTGAAAATTGGGATTTCTCGTTCCTGGTCATTCCACACACCCAGTTTTAAAATTGAATGGAATATAGGAACTGTGTAGGACGCTAAAGGAATGGAGGCTTTTCAGCCTTCGGAATAAGCAGATGACAACCCTTGGTAGTATAATTTGGTTCTCGGATTGACTGCTGATGAGATGGGAAACGCATCGAGTATACAGTTTTCGTTTTCTGATGGTAAGTCGGAATTAGTACGTTCTTCCTGGATGAAATTCAAGGAGAAATTTGTTGTTAGGGTTTTTCTCTAAAAGATAGGAACATAGTGATTCAGTTCTTCAGGTAGAGTATCACCCACAGAGTCTTCAATACCGTTCAAGGGCCTCTATAAAGACAGAACACATGTCAACTTTTATCCATTCAAGGTATTTCTATGAGGAACTGGATCAGCAGGGTCTCTTTCCTTTGCTTTTTGATGGTTTACCAGTGCAGAGGCAAGGGCTGGAAATTTGAGATGGCTGGATGGCCTGCATGTCCATCAGACTCTCTCAGGTATCTGGTTCTGAAATGAGCTTTGGACAGGTGCTACGCTACGTAGGCATCATGCCACCAAAGAGCTGGACATCTAATAAATGTGGCAGCACTTAGGTTCCATAATGTCTCTAATTGGCTGCAATTGCAGCTATACGCCTTGGACCCCACCCAGAAGGGAGGCAAAGTTAACCTCCCATTGTGGACATTTCAAAGCCAGACCTGTATTCTTTCCCAGAGGGAAGCCGCGCCCACTTCATTACAAGCGTGAACAGAGAGGATTCCTATAGTTTTCAGGAAAATGCACGGAAAGCTTTTCAAGACTGTTCTTTTTTTAGGTTCTTCTGTCTCGTGGATTTGGTACGTCTTTTCATTTTAAAGGAGGTGAAATAATGTTAAAAAGACTAGAATAATAAAACAGCCTAGTTGTGTCTTAGGTAAGAATATCAGTGGGAACATAAAATCCATACTATAGGGATTCTTTTAAACTTTAGTCTTGAATCATCTCCTTATATTGCTGCTGCAAAACGAATGCTGTTTTGGGGTTAAAACAATTCCTATTAATACTCTAGGTCCCCCTTGCCCCTTGTTGTCGTACCATTCCCAATTTGTCAGTTCCTAAATTTGAGACCCTGGGGGCTACTGAGCTCTGCTGAAAGTTGAAAGTCACATAGTGGATTTAATTATTTCCACTACAAGTTCAGGCTTTCAGGCCCCAGATAGGGTCCCATTGCTGCTTTGGCAATTCTTCTAATCTCAAATTGACTTCTCGTTACATCCCCCATCGCATCAGTGAGAAATCCTCCATGTTCATTAGCTGATCGAATCTCTTGCTGTGTTGAAAAGTTACAAGTCGTCCTCATGGAGCGCCCATAAAATTCCCCTCGTTACCTGATGATGTCTGTTTTCACTCATCCTTTCCTCATCCTCTCCCACCTGAGAGGAAGGAACTAGACGTCTTAGCCAGAGCAAACCCCTCTACTTGAGCTTTTCTCCTTTCATTGCCTCTGGAGCCTCAGTACCCCACCGTTCTTCTGTGTTTTACATTTGTGGTGTTCATTGCCTCCTCCCCTGTCTCCACCCCTGCAGACCTGCTCTAATGTCTTTATTTTAAAGCACCTTCTTGTATCCCTGCTCCCACCTGATACTACCATCCTCTTTCTTCCCCTTCTTTGCCAGATTTCTTTTAAAAAATTAGTCCACACATGCTGCTTGCACTTCCAGACTACTAACTCCTTTACTTCTTGTGGTCTGGCTTCTATTCCCTATTGTAGTTAGGCTTTCACTGCTCAATTCCAGTGGCCTTGGTTGAGTCCTCAACTTTTTAATTTCTCTGCAGCTGTGGATATTTGTTGATTACTCCTTCCTTTGTATTTTTCTGCACACGTTCTTGACTCTTTCACTTCTTTCTGCCTTTTGCCTTTATTACAGTTCATTTTTTCCTCCCTACATCCTTACTGTATATTTCCCCAGAATTCTGTCCTCACCCTCATCTTTCTACATTGTCAGTTGCTTTCCAGTTCCATGGCTCCAGCTCCAAACTTTCATTTTTAATTTATTGACTATTTGAGAGCCTGCCATGTGTCAAGCACTGTGCCAGGATTTAGTGGTGCACACAGCAGACACAGTCTTTCCCTCATGAAGCTTTACTTCTGATGAGACTGGCAGACATTAATCAGATAACCTCACCAGTATATGAGGTGTGATCAAAAAATACAGGGAATGTTTAAAAAATGTTATTACAGTAAAAGACACATTGTCATTAATCTCCCTCAAAATACTCCCCCTCACTTCAAACACACTCGTCCCATCCTTCTTGACACTTTCTGAAGCAGTTCTGGAAGTCCTCTTTCATGAGTGTCTTTAGTTGCGCTGTCATGGCTGCCTTGGTGTCCTGAATTGATTCAAAATGTTTCCCTTTCATGGTCATTTTGACTTTGGGGAAGAGCCGTAAGTCACACGGTGACAGATCCGGGGAATAAGGTGGATGAGGACACACTGTAATGTTTTTATTTGACAGAAATTGCCATATACCAGAAGCGATGTGTGACATGGAGCGTTGTCATGATGAAGGATAAAATAAAGACACTCACAAAAGAGGACTTCCAGAACTGCTTCAGAAAATGGCAAGAATGATGGGATAAGTGTGTTCGAAGTGAGGGGTAGTATTTTGAGGGGGATTAATGGCAATGTGTCTTTTATTGTAATAGATTTTGTATTGAAACATTCACCATATTGTTTGACCACACCTCGCAGTAAGCTGTGGTAAGTGTTGCGTAGGAGTAGTACAGGGATGCAGCAGTTTGAGGAGCCTGCACGATTGTCCTGTGACAATGAGGCTTCACCCTTGGTCTGAGGAATGAATAGGAGTCATCTAGATGCTGGGCAGGGGCTGAGTTGGAGAGAATAAGCTGAGAGAACAGCACATGGGAGGTCCTGAAACCAAGAGGATCATGAAAAGATGTCAGTGTGGCTGGGTGGGGCCAGGGGGAATGGCCAGAGATGAGCAGGAGAGGTGGGTGGTGGCCAGGTGATATAGATTCCACGGACTGCTAAGGATTTAGTTGTTTAGAGGTAAGCAGTGAGAAGCTTCAGAAGTGGTTTAAGCAGAGGAATGATAGCATCAGAGTTACTTTTGTAAAAGATCACCCCAGCTGCTGTGTGGAGGGCAGATGGGAAGGGGAGCAAAGAGACTGCTGTGCTTTTTTCAGTGGTCCAGAGAAGTTGCTGGTAGAGTTGGAGAGGTTGACAGATTCGAGATCGACTTAAGAGGTAAACATGGGAGGTTGGCTTAAGGATAATGGAGCAGAGGAGGTCAAGGATGACTCCTAGGTTTCCAGCTTTGGTCACTGGATGGATGGAGTGCCAGCCACGGAGATAGGAAGATGGAATTCAGAGAGAGACACAGCATGTGTTTAATTCTTGACATTATGAATTTGAGGGGCCATTGGGATCTCTTCCAGTTCTGTATTTCCAGCTGCCTCCTGGCTCTGTACTTGAGTCATTTATCATAACTTCAAACCTAGTGCGTCTAAAATGGACAAATGTTAATCTTTCTCCAAAACCCCCTCTTATGTTCTTCACATCTCTTGGTGGGATACCGTTGTCCCAGACACTTGAGTCTAATCTGAGTTATCTTTGATTCTTCCCCTGTAGCTCATCTTCTATTGCCTTCCACCTCGGTCACTCTCCACTTTCAGATCCTTGTAGCCTCTCACTTGCACAAAAACATTAGTTTCCAGGATTCCAAAGAATGAGTGGAGAATGCTCAGTGCTCCTAGCTTCGTAAACCGTCAATCTGTCATTGACTTCCTCTTCTCCAAACACATTCCATGGGACACAGTCACACTGATCCAAGCCCTGCGGTACTCCCCTGGGAATTCCCCTGCTACCCTATCTTAAACCCGGCCCACTTAAAAAAAATAAAAATTAAATTCCCATGCTTTTCCCCATGTGTAGCTGATGTCACCGTTACCTGTTTATGGCATTCTCTAGCTGCTGTATTTGGTTTTTTAAGGATCATCTTGAATGTGACCTCCACCACAGAAACTTCATGTGACCCAATCAATAGGGAATTGTCTTGCCCTCCTCTGACCTCTTGGTCCACTTTGTCTGGACCTTTTTTCTGGCTCTTGGCACTTCCACCCTAGCATTGTGGCTATTTGGGTACATGTGTCTTGTCTTGTAGGCTGAGCCTTGAGCTCCGTGAGGGCAGTGTCCGCATCTTATTTAATCTCCATGGTCCCTAGTGTCTAGTACAGTTTCTGTTAGTATACACTCAAAAGAGAGTGAATGAGTGTACCTTTCTAGATTGTTATATTTACTGCTCTAATATTTTAGATACTTAGAGGTGCACAGGCACAGAATTTTGAGTCAGAATGGACCTCTGAGAATACTTAAATATTTAACGATATTTAGATAATGATCACGCAGGTTTCTAGAGAGTTAAGCTAATTTTCCTATTCCTGGATTTCCCAGTTGGGCCTGCTTGGTTATCTGATCTTGAACCTGTCATTCAAGGAGAATGTGGCAAGTAGACTCATTAGACTGTGGGTGCTTTTGGTCAGGATCTGGCTGGTTTTCCTCAGTGTCCCATTTTCAGTTTTGTTTTGGGTCAGGGCAATCAGAGCTATAGAATCCTGTCTATACAGGGACAAAGAACACCACGGTCTCATCTCACTTTAATTCTTCTTCTGCCTTTTTGTTTTTCATTCTTGCTTCCATGTTAATACCAGAGTATCAGACTTTTATTTAGTGTTTACTGTGTATTTTTAGGTATAAGTTTGACATTTAGGAGCGCAGTTATAAAGACACTCATGCATCTCAGTATAATCAAAGCATCATAACAGACTGCCTGATAGTATATTTTTAATAATAAGACTATATTGAGAAGTAAATATGTTGTAATATGCAGCTGTATATGTACACAGTTACTGAGTAGTGTCTTTTTCCCTAGGGATTTGGATTTCAGTCATGTAGTGAGGTGTTTCCCCCCATGGCAACAGCTAACAACTGCCTCCTTCTAGGTACAAACAGAAAGACCTATAGCTGCATGCCAGAGCATACTGACCCATTAGAGTTACAGAGCCCAGTTATGTTTTCCAAGTACTAAGAGAGTCTTTGCTATAAAAATAATAATAACTTCCATTGTTTTGTAGCTACCAAGTGACAGGTACCATGCCAGGTACTTTAAGTCCGTTATCTCTGACCATCCCTACTTTACAGGTATACGTGGCTGAGAGATACAGTAACTTGCTGAAGTCATCCAGCTAATACATGCCAAAACTCACATCTGAACCTTTTTTGTCCAACTTAAGAACTTGTGTTCTTTTCTCTACACCATGACAACTATCCTCTTACACTTTTTAAACTTTTTCTTTTGACATAATTATGAACTCTCAAGAACTTGGAAAAATAGTAGAAGAAGTCCTGTACGTATCACCCAGCTTCTGCAATAACTATACTGCTTTACCCAAACCAGGAAATTGATTGGCAGAATGTAGTTAACTCTACTTGAATTTCATCAGCTTTTCATGCACTCATTTTTCTTATGTTTTTACATACAATTCTGTGAGATTTACTCCCATCTATAAATTCATGTAGCTACTACCAACAGTCAAGATATGCGACTGTCACCACAAACCAACTTCCACATCCTGCCCCTTTATAGCCACGCCCTCCTTCCCCTCAACCCCTGGCAACCGTGTCTCTATTTTCCATCTCTACAATTTTGTCATTTCAAGAATGTTAGAAATGGAAGCATACATCACATGACCTTTTGAGATTGGCTTTATCCACTTGGCATGATGCCCTTAAGATTCTTCCAGGTTGTTGTACGTATCCATAGTTCTTTCATCTTTGCAGCTGAGTAGTAGTCTGTGGCCTGGATGCACCACAATCTTACACTTTTTCAATTTCTAGAATACCTGTGAGCTATATTTATATTTTATGAAGAAATGCTTAATTTTTTTAGTATTGCGTCTGAAGGACAAGGATTTAAAGTCAAAGGAAAAAGAACTAACTTTATTTGTATCCCCCCAAAGGACATCTTTTGAAGAACAACAATTTAATAAGCACCTTTAAAATTTTTTTATTATTATCGAAGTCATCTAACACAGCATTAAAGAAGATATTGGATTTAAAAAATAGTGTAGCCCCTCCTATCTGTCCATGTGAATATATATTTTACCTTATTTTAGTCACAGTGTATTTTGTATGCTGCTTTTTTCCATGTACCATAATCATTTTAGTAGCTGCATGCTAATTCCATCGAGTTGACTAAATGTAAATTTCCACACCCTGATGTCCACCTCTGGCTCCACTGAACATCTTCATGCATACAGCATTTCCTCCGGTTGCACACTAGCTGTAATGTAAGTTCTTAGGAGTGCAGTTATGGAGTCAAAGGGTAGGACCATTTTTATGGCTCTTTTGATGTGTGTTCCCAGACTTCATCTTGAATCTCTTCCCCATATTTACTAAGCAAGTTACTGAAGCTTTTAAAGCCTTGCTTGTCACATCCAGAAATGGGAATACTTCACCTCCATTTAGAATGGTTGTGAGGCTAAAATGAGACGATGCACGCCAAGCCCCTGGTTGCAGTACCTGGCACAGGCGAGGAATTCTGTACATGGAAGCTGCTGTTAACTTGTTGCGAGGTTTGTGGTATGACTTCACTAATGTGATTCCGTCATGCCAGCAGCCTTATGGACCCCTTGCAGCCAGCATTGGATAAGAAACGATGGAGAAGTATTGCTATGCATTCAGGCCCTTCCGCTTTGGGAAATGCACTCATGCTTTGGGAAATGCACTCATGCTTAAGATAGGCAAACCTTCCAGATGCATGGTTTCTCGTGTGGGAATACAGACATGGAAATTTGTGGTAACAAGGCAGAGTGAAGCAAGCGGTGTAACAGCCGTCTGAATCAAGTGTTGTAGAACTTCAGAGGAGAAAGTGGTCAGTTCTGTCTGATCTAATTGAAAAGCAAGGCTTTGTTAGAGGTGATGCTTTCTGAACCAAGATTTAAGCCATGGGAAGAATTTTGGTAGTTGGACAAGATAGATATCCTGGGCAAAGGGAACACCATGCACAAAGCACATAGGGCTGATCATACATGAAATATTTGCAGAATGGTGAAGGCGTTCACTTAGTTGGAGCACAGATGTCGTGGGATAGAAGCCTGCAGAGACAGGCTGGAAGTGACATCACGGGTCCCTTGAATTGTGTACCAGGAGTTTAGTCTTCACTGCTTAGGCAAGGCAGAATGACACGTGTTTGGGGGTGCGTTTTGGTTGCATACCTGATTATTTTAATGCTTGCTCTTTCATGTGTGATCTGTATCATATTTTTGTTCATAAGAAGCGGTCAAAGGGCCAAGGTAAAAACGCCTTGAAAGCATATGATTGTTTTAATTTGCTTTTGATGTTTTAATTATACTGGCAGAAATAGTGACTTTTGTGTTTTTGTCCATTACAGGATTCTGCTCTAATACTTGATGTTCCTCTGGGTGTGATCTCAAGAATTGAAAAAATGGGAGGCGCGACAAGTAGAGGAGAAAATTCCTATGGTCTAGATATTACTTGTAAAGTAAGAGATTCAGTACTTTCTTGCGCGAAAAAGGGCACATTCATGTTGAATGATAGATAAAAGTTAAATGTGGGTTTATTGAGCATCTGTGTCAGTCCAAACACATGCTACATGGTTTGCATTCAGTCCTCAGGGCAATTCTCTGAGGTGAACGGTGGCATCGCCGTTTTATAGACGGGGAGCCTGAAGATAAGAAGAGTTAGGTAACTTAGCTAAGATGACCCAACAAATGTCAAAGTTGGGATCCGAATACAGTGAGATAATCATTTTGCAAACAACAGAATAAACCTTCTGGGAAGAAAACTTGTTTTCTAGGTATTGAGTATCAGAAGACTACCAACTGTAGAAGAATGCCCAATCCTAGAAAGAGCTACAGGGGTTTAGATGTCATCTGTCCCAGTGGATTTTACACCTAGATATGCATCAGGATGACCTGTAAAACCTCTTTAAAAATGTAGATATTTAGGTTCTGCCCCAAATCCTGTTGTAAGATGATCTCTGAATGTTGGGTTCCAGAAGGCCAGGACTCTTTTAAGTGTCTCCAGTGACTGAACCATCAATCTAGTGCAGGATGCCCCAAACTGTTGCTGTAAAGAGCCAGATAATAAATATTTTAGGCTTTGTGGGCCAATGGCATCTCTGTCATACGTGCTCCTTTGTGTTTTATTTTGTTTTAACCTTTTCAAAATACTTAAAAAAAACATTCTGAGCTTGAAGACCATAACAAGCACTGACCAGGGTTGAAGTTTGGTGACTCCTGGCCGGTCGTAATCCTTCAGTCTATGGAGGAGGAAATGAGGTCTTTGCTAAACAGGATTACTTGCCTAGGGTTGCCCAAGGAGCCAGTGGAAGAGCCAGAATGAAAACCCAAGTCTCCTTTTCCTAGTCATGCACTGTGATTTCTTAAAACCAATCTCCTACACTTTTGGTTGGAATATGAATATGATACGATTTTCTTATCTCTGGTTTATAAAAGATGAAGGCTAGTACACTCTATCAGAAACCAAAGGATTATGTAATTATTACACTTAAACTGAAATTCTCCATGACTCCCCACCTTGCTTTTTGATTTTGGTTTAATCCAAGCTATCTATGACCCCAGCTGCTGTCTACCCTTTGGGGCCTAGAAATATGGGATTTACTTTTAAGGAAGATTTTGGCATTTTGCATAAAAGGATCCACGGGAGTAGAGTGTTAAGTCACAGTACTCAAGGGAAAATGGGGTTATGATTTTGATGATTTTGAAGTGACTTTCATGCTAATAGTGTTTTTAAACAAATTCTATCTGTTTTCTTATCAATAGGAAAAACTTGTGTTTAAATAGTGATCCCTGAAAAAATAAGAGAAAACCCACTCTTACCTTTTGACTGTTTATTATAGGAACAAAGGGCTTAGGAACACCTCACCAGGCATAATTCTGAGATGTTTTTTTATATACATATATATGTGTATGTGTGTGTGTGTGTGTGTATAGACACACACACATATATACACATATGTATGTATGTATGTATTTCTTGGAATTAGCATTGAACTCAAAGATGATGGCTGAGAGCAATGTTGTAGCACAACCTTTTAACTCATTTATCTCCTTGGAAACACCAATGTCACAAGAGTCAAATTCTGATTTCTCAGTAACAGATCTGAAGTTGGTAAAAGGGGATCTGCTGCAGGGGGATAAAGTCTCTCTCTCCTGCCTTCACAGGTCAGCTGTCATGTGCAGTCAGTAACCATAACACAACTGTGTTTTCTACTGAAGCAAGTAGTCGTAACCCCTACACATTTGGTTCTACCAGCTCTGAACATGGGGATTTCTGTTTGCCTGTAGCAATTTCACATGGTGGATATACATCCCAGTGGATGTTATCCAGCCGCAAAAGCGATGATAGCTCAGAATAGGTGAATTCTGACCCCCCAGGTCCCAGGCCAGCCATTGCTGACAGCTTGGAGCCTAAAAATCAAAAAGCAAAGCCAAGCCATATCCCCAGAAAGCCTTCTCTCTTCTTGCATGCCTTACCCCCATTTGCTCAGTTTAAAGACTGTGGTATTTTAAAGTCAGCAGTGATGGTGTTGTTTCTTTAGAAATGTGTTCTAGAAATGATACCTCAATCAGCCCTTCCGTGTTGTTACAACTGGGGTGTGTTTCCTTCAACTCATTTATTACAGTGAGGCTTGGCACATCGGCATGTGACCCAGTTGTTAAACGGGCCGAGGGACTGACTGGGAGACTCTAATGCCATAAGGCTCTTTCCCAGGGGTCCTTCCCTGACGAGGCAGGTTCTGAGGAGACCAGGTAGAACTTACCAGTTAGTATATGCTCATATTTCTGTGACAGATGTGGTCATCTGCTGCCTGTGAGTCATTTGCCTTTTCTACTTCAGTTTTCTCATTGGCAAGATAAGGTGGTACCCTGTTTCCCTGAAAATAAGACCTGGCCAGACAGTCAGCTCTAATACGTCTTTTGGAGCAAAAATTAATATGACTCAGTATTATATTTTATTATATTTATATTATATCATATCATATCATATCATATCATATCATACTACACTACACTACACTACACTACACTACACTACACTACATTACATTACATTATATTATATTATATTATATTATATTATATTATATTATATTATATTATATTATATTATATTATAAAGACCCAGTCTTATATTATAGTAAAATAAGACCAGGTCTTATATTAATTTTTGCTCCAAAAGACGCATTAGAGCTGATTGTCTGGCTAGGTCTTATTTTCGGGGAAACACGGTAGTTCTTTCTGTCCTTTCATTATATCTACATCAGATGGCAAAACGAAGTTTCTCGAATCACTTCTACTTTGGCACATTGAAAGTACTTGCTGGAATCACTGATAGGTCAGAATAGTATTTATTTAGAAGCGGTCCGACGGCTGAGTGGTTAAGAGAATGATGGCAGAGAGTTCTCATCTGACCCAAGGCCGTTAAGAAGAAACCTCCTCACAGCTCTTTGAGCTCTGAGACTCCTTGTCAATGTAGTGCTGTACGTGTGGCTCACGGCAAACCCTTTAAAAGCATATCATCTTATTGAAAATATAAAGAACCAGACTCTGAGACCTCGAGGTCTGCCATTTGCATTTTGGGGATGTCTTATGCATGGCAAGGCCTTTGCTGGTCCTTCACATCGGAGACTTAGGAAGCTTGAAGAATCCTCTGGAGATAACAAATGAAAAAGCACTTTGAAAAATCTAGTGACATCCAAGAAGGCAGGGACTGGATCTGTCTGACTCCTGAGTTTCTGTATCCCCAAGATCGAGCACAGGGCTCCTTTTTCTGATTGAAAGTGCAGTGCACAATATAACTTTCTTAGCGCCATGATTGATTTAAGCAACTACCTGAAAACTTCAGCTTTCAAAATAAGATAGAATGTTATTTTGATGTAAAATACAAATTGATATTTAAGGGAGCTTATTTTGTTTGGATTTGGTTTAAAAGAAGGGTTCCGTGCTTGTTAAAGAGACATGGATTAAAAGCTACTCTTAAAATCTGGTTTTGAGCATTAATTTTTAGTTCCTGGAAGCACAGTTACTCCTAATAGGGTACTTGAATGTGGTTTATATAGAACCCTGTAAAAGTACAATTGTATAGTAAAAATGTATTGCATTCCTTGTATGAGAGCTTAATTTGCCAATTATTTCCTAATTTTTAAAAATAGGACTTTAAAAGCATGAGGAAAGAAGGAGACGGCTTCTGTATTTTAATGACATGTTTGACCATTTTGAGAGTCTGTTTGATAACAGATACACATTTGAAAAGTTCCATGAGTAAAATACAGTTTTATAGTTAGAAATAACCCCAGAAACCAGTTAAAGTAGATAGGCCTGGTAGAATGATGTGCAAGGCAAGGTTTGACTTGTTTTGTAAAATGCATTTCAGCTCTGTCTTCTCTTTAGCACTTGTTGCTTTTTTTTTTTTTTTTCATTCATGACTCTGATGGGATATTTTTAGGGGTTCTTAAACTGGATATTTCCAAGCATCATACCAAACAAAGTATTTTTTTTTAGTAATTTAGGTTAATGACCCTTTCAGGTAAGTGAATCTTTTACTCCCTTCATTGACTAGAAGGGTTTTGCTAACGAATATGACCTTATTTGAAGACTGAACTGTTACATTGCTCCTCTGCTCCCTAGGACATGAGAAACCTGAGGTTCGCACTGAAACAAGAAGGCCACAGCAGAAGAGATATGTTTGAGATCCTCACGCGATACGCCTTTCCTCTGGCCCACAGTCTGGTAAATTCCAGGGTTCTCCTCTGCGTCGGAACATTCTCGAGTGTCTCCTCTTTCATACACTCGCTGTGCTGCACTTCTCAGTGTGATGTGTATGTGAGGGTGTTTATTAGAGATTATTGGACCACTCCCAGAGGGACCAGGCCTGTCCTCTGCCGGTCTGTGTAGGATGGCTTGCCCCACATGACTGCAGGAAACCCTCGAGGCAGTTTAGAGCCCCGAGCGAGCCTGGGAGCTTGACCTGGAGCAACTTGTGTTCTCACACTGCTGAGCATGCTCTCTATAGAAGTCCTGTCCAGCACTCTGTAAAAGGCATAAGGTACTGAGGTGGGCTGTGGGGGCCTTAGTGCAACACCATGATGTCACATCCCAGAAGTCATTGCTCTTAGCTTGGGAGCTAATGCATGATGCATGTCAGGCTGTTTTGGCACCAGTTATAAGTGGGAAGAAGTTCTCTGGGCCTAAATGCACTTCTACAATCAGGTACCTTGTCCAGGTACTGTAGGCAGTTGCTGAATAAGGCAGGATTATTTATTTTTTAAAGGATGACACTTTGAATGTCATTTAGCATGTAGTACATATTTGGCAGGACAGACTTATGTGTGCATTTAATTACTTAAATCTATAATTTGGTTCATAATAAGATTTGGAATGTGTATACCTAGAACTTTTCCTTCCTGTTCACCAAACTACTGGAGTGATCTAACTATTTTACCACGAGATTGAAATAAGCTTTCCGTGCATCTTGCTCTTAAAACAATCTTTGTATCCTGCCTTGGTCTTGCCTTCTTTTTTTCTGTTATGCCTTGCCCCCATCTTCTTACCGCTCTCCTCCTCTGCTTGACTCTAAAGAAAGTTGGAGTCAAACACCTACTGAGGGGTAAAAAAGGAAATACACTGTAATTCTTTTAAAAATACACACACACACGTATTATATATATATATATATAATACACACATTATATATATTACATACACACGTATTATATATAATACACACATTATATATATTACACACACGTATTATATATATAATGCACACATTATATATATATTACACACATATTATATATATATAATACACACATTATATATATACATTACACACACACACACGTCTGTATCTTAAGTATAGGGTAAATATACTGTTGGCTAAACTGAAGGTGACGAAAGGTCATTAACTAGAAGAGCCACTTTGTAATGTAGCTCTTCTTCCTTATGGCTGTCCTTTAATTAATGAATGTATTTATTTGCAATAAATGCCTCAGATTGTTTTCTAGGAGACAAGGCTTCTCTCTTCCCAAATTTCATCAGCAGTTGTTTCAGTCAAAGGAAATTCATGGTTGATAAAAAGGACAATGACACAAAAGCTGCGGAGGTCTGGAAGGATATGAAGTACTCGTCATGAGTCATGTGCTGATTATAGATTCAAATGTGATGCTTAAAACAAATGCAGTGATATCACAGACTTGAATACATTTTCAGCCTTTTCTCAGTTTTTGATGAAATATGTGATTTAAGAGATACTTCTGTATTAGGAGAAAAATAGTTTTATGGGAGCACGTCTTTGAAATTGTTATGAAAGTGAGAATGTAAGTCTAATCCATGAAAATTCACTTAGGGAAAATGTTCTGTCTTGTGTTTTACATATCTGGCTCCAGTCTATCTCCTACAAGACCTTGCTAGATCACCCAACCCCTTTCTCTGGCATCTTCTGCCCCTTTTAGGGTTTACTCCCCTAAAAATATAAGTCAAGTATTAGACCAGCTTTCCCCTAAACTACTGTCCCATCTCTCACTTCAATCCAAACTTCTGGAAAGAATATTCTAGCCTGTCCTCCTCTCCAGTTCATTCATTCCTCCAGCCCATTCCAGTATATGAGGTCTGACAATGAAGTTCGCAAACTTGCCACCGTGCGCTGACATTGGCAGCACTGTACAAACAGCTCGGTGAGGTGTCATAACCGTGGTATATCAGTGTCTCACAGCTGTGTTCATGTTGACGTGTGGCGGTGTGTTGCTGAGTGGCATTCATTGTTGTGTGTTTTTGTGTGCTGTCACGAGAATAGCTGAGCTTGACTTAGATCAATGAATAGACGTTAAATTTCTTGTTAAACTTGGCAAGAGTGGAAGTGAAATCAGGGACGTGTTAGTCCAAGTTTATGGGGATAATGCCATGAAGAAAATGGCAGTGTACAAAAGGAGTAAACGTTTTTCTGAGGGGAGAGAACGCGTCACAGATGAAGAGAGGTCAGGGTGGCCAGTAATGAGCAGAACTTACGAAAACATTGCAAAAATTTGTCGAATTGTGTGTCACAATCATTGGCTGACTGTGAGAAGCATGGCAGACCAAGTAAACACTGATAGCGAAACAGAAAAATCTTAACTGAAAATCTTGGCATGAGAAAGGTGTGTGCAAAAATGGTCCCAAAGGAGCTCTTGCATCACGACAATGCACCAGCTCACACGGCACTGTCTGTGTGGGAGTTTATAGCCAGGAAGTGACTATATTGGAACACCCTCCCTACTCACCTGATCTGGCCCCCAGTGACTTCCTTCTTTACCCGAAAATAAAGGAAATATTGAAAGGAAGATGTTTAGATGCCATTCAGGACATCAAGGGTAATAGGACGTCAGCTCTGATGGCCATTCCAGAAAAAGAGTTCCAAAATTGCTTTGAAGTGTAGACTAGGTGCTGGCGTCGGTGCATAGCTTCCCAAGGGGAGTACTTCCGAGGTTACCGTAGTGATACTCAGCAATGAGGTGTGTAGCACTTTTTCTAGGATGTGTTCGCAAACTTAATTGTCAGACCTCATACAGCTTTATTGCAGGTAGCTTCTTGGAACTCGGAACCTCTTACTGGCCAAATCTAGTGCCTCACTTCAATCTTCATTCTGTTTGCTCTCACCCTGGCATTCAGCTTTTTTGACCACGCTCTTGCAAGTCTTGATTTCTGTGTTCCTCTACCATCTTGACTATTCCTTCCCAGTCAATAGTCAGAAAAAACTGCCTCTTGTTTTTTCCTTAAATGCAAACATCACATTAGTGGTCCCTCTCAGCCCTCTTCTCATGTTACTTGCTTTGCCTTGACGGTTTCATTTAGTCCCATAGCTTACGCTGCCACTGCTGTATGGGTGATTTCTAAATCTAGCCCTGACATTGGCCTTGAGTGAATGTAACAAGCCTAACTCTCAAATATCTTCCTCTGGAAGTCCATAAGGATCACGAGGTCATTATCTCCCTAACCTCTCTTCAGCTCATCAGACCCACTCCTCTACCTACATGTCCCTCAGTTTGGATAATCCTTAGTTGCTCAGATTTGAGAACTTGAGTTCAACTTGCTTATTCTTTCCCTGCCTTGCCTCCCATAACCACATCAATTCCAAATCCTATAGGTTCTACTTACTAGTAACACTCTAATGTTCCTTCCCATTTCTACTTGTGCTTTCTAATTTAAGCCATGCTTCCCAGCTGGCCTCCCTTCTTTCAGTTTCCTTCCCTTCCAACTTATCCTACACAATACTGCCAGTGTTTTAAAATTGTTATTACTTAAGTATGATCATGTCACTCTGTGTCCCAATCCCTACATAAAAATTTTCAGTGATTTCCCATGGCTTATACCCTATACTCCAACCACACAGGACCATGCTACGCTCCTCTGGTGTACGTAGAACTGTCTCGACTTGGAATCTTTGGTTTTCCTCTCCCCTTCACCTGCAGTTCCCTCGTCTCTTTCAAGCCCATCGTCCACCATCTTGTGCAATCCTACGTCCTTTTCTACGCCGTGTGCATTGCCCTGTTGGGAGTTCATCTCACCTCTCACTTGTTAGACTTGGCAGGTCCTTCTATGTGAGCACTTATCTCAGTGTGCCTTATATAATAATTATGTAGTAATTGCCCATCTCCCCTGGTATACTGTGAGCTTATCAAGGCGGGAATCAGCCTTTCTTTATCTCTCTAACCTCAGCATAATGACTTCTGCATGAGAGTTGTATAATGATGGCTTTTTTATTGATCTCAGGTTTAGTAGAAAATGAAGGGGAAATCCATTAGAGGGAAACAAATGGGATGGATTTCTGGATGTTGTGGATCTAGCACCAGAGCCTAGCATCCCAAGTTGCTGTCATTGGAGTGGTCCACAGAGGGGTTGATTTCTCAAGTCTGTGAACTTTGCCTTATTTCTCATATCTGTGCCAGGAATCCCTACTTCTTCCTCTAGGAAGTCAATAAAGTAACGAACTGGAGAACAAATGTGAACTGAATTGCTCATACAAAGTTTTGGAAAATTACATTTTCTGATTTTTAACCACTAAAAGTCATCTTTGAAAAAAAAAAAAGTTGAACTAGACACCACAACAATAAAAGATACAGATGAAAACAGACCAGTGACTGACATAGGTTTTGGAATATCAGTCCCTGCTATTCAAGTCAACATGTGCAAGTGTTTCATCAGTTGAGTTCACTTCACAGTACTGTGTGGTGTGGTGTCGGGGAGCATTGAAGGCAGGTGAGCAGGAGAAGTACAGGAGGAATGATACCGAGTCCCATTCAGGGATGTGACAGACGTGACATGACAAACATGTATTCCAGGCATGAGGCAAGACCCTGACCCTCGACACAGTGGAGGGAAAGCTGGAAGCATTGCAAAGTGTTTCTGAGGGGAGCCAGGGATGTTTGTTTGGCTGGAGCGCAGGGAAGAGGAGGAGATCTGGGTCATCCAGTGGCAGGCCTTGGTAGGGTAAGGAGTTTGTACTTTGGGAAGTAGCAGAGACCGCGGAAGATTTTGAAATAAGTGATAGGACTACATACAGCATCATGAAGAATAGACTGGAGGAGAGCTCCTGAAGACAGGGAGGGGACAGGTCCATAGTACTGAACGAGGACGCCGGTGGTCCCATCTAGGCTGAAAAGCAGGTGTATTGTGTGCGTGTGTATGCTTGCGCGTGCACGCGTGGTCGGCATTGCTTCTCATTTCATTTCCCATCTGAACATGAACTATGGCTTTTCTCTAGATCACACCCTGCAGGTGTGATCTCTCTAACCTCATCTCTCTAACCGTTCTTCTTCACTTTGCTGGCTCCTTTCCCATCTTCACTCCCTACAAGCTGCAAAGGGCCAACAGCAGAGTGAGGTTTAAGAAGACCGTCATGGGTGTGTGCTGCTGTGGAGGGTTGAGGAGAGTCTTTTAGATGGAATGATGACAAGGTCTCTGGGGACCGGAACCCCTAATTGACCTACGTGAGGTTGGGATCTTTCCTTTGTATCCCTGGGGCCTAGTACAGTGCCTGGCATCCATGTGTTGGACTTTTTTGAATCCAGGAAAATGATCTGAGCGAAGGAACAGAAGGCAGTCTGTAGGGTTTTAAAGGGAGAGTAGGTGGTATTTAAAAGAAAAAGTCATGGTAGCAGCCAGGTCGAGGGAAGAAGTGTTTTCCTTAGAGTCTGAGAGAGGCGAATGAATCTATTTGTGGGTAGGCGGACGGAGTCTTGCCTCTTTTCAAGGCGAGAGAGAGAAGGGATCTTTTCTTGAGCGGGATCCTGGGGAAGGCAGCAGGAGATGGGATTAAGCCCAGTTTGTAGGCTAGTTGGAAAGGAGAAGGGACAATTATTCTCTGAGACAGGAGGGGAAGAAAAGTTTCCAAATTGCCACAGTGGGGAATGCGAGGGTGTGCCAAAAAGGGATTTCCTGGAAGCATAATCTAAGCCTGATTGCATTGAACAATACAAAAGGCCCTGATTGAAAAATATCACTTTGTTAATAGTATTGAAACTGTTCAATCAGCTGCAAATTATCTCAGTGATTTTTATTGGCATTTGAAGTCAGAAGTGAACTTGCTGTTGTATCCATGCAGTGGTGCCTGGAGGCCAAGAGAGGTGGGTTCCAAATCCTGCTGTGGGGTGAACAGTGTATGAGTGGGCTTTTTTCTTTCAGACCACCTCTTTGGCTTCCCCTTGCCTACTTCCCCATTAGTATTTTTACCACTCAGTGTGTTCATGTCGGGATTGAAACTTTGAATTGAACTTGAGTAGCTTACCCACAGAGCCGACCCCAAACCATTAACTTGATTGTTTTTGTATTATGTCAGTCCAGTAAGACTTGAAAATTGTTTAGATAACATTTTCTATTGCAGCTAAAGCGTTTATTTTCTTGTTTTATTTTTGCTTTGCTTTTAAAGTTGCATTGAAACTCAGTACTAGTTCTGGGTAAATGATACATTTTATGATAAGAAATGTGGCAGCGCTTCTCGTATGATGGTAGTTTTTTTTAACGGCAGGAACAGAAATTGAGTATGTAGGAATAGAGCCTGATAGTGCTACAGAAAAATAAAGAGTTTGATTGTTGAGGTGGTGTGTTCAATGCCAAAGTTCCTCCTTCATTGATTTCCTTTTTTGTTTGCTCATATTTTACTCAGATGGGATAATGAGGGCTAATATAAATTTTGATGAAAGTTTTCTTTTTTTAAATTGTGAATCCTAACCTATTACTGAATCATGAAGTCAGTTTACTAGGTTGCAACCAGCATTTTAAAATGGAATAGAAGAGAAAATATTAAGAGGATAACATGTAATATGAACAAGTGTGGTTTCGTGAAATGTTTCTGTCACTTATCTGTGTGTGTGTGTGTGTGTGTGTGTGTGTGTGTGTGTGTGTCTGGGTCATGGTGCGAAGTGTATGGTTTCCTGTTAAGCATGGTCTAGAAAGTTTTAAAAGCAGTTTTAGATAATGGCAGAATATGTTGAAAATGTGTTTTAATTTAGACATTAATAAAGTCACTTAAATCTATCTTTAGAGCTACCATGTTTCCCCGAAAATAAGACCTAGTCGGACAATCAGCTCTAATGCATCTTTTGGAGCAAAAATTAATATAAGACCCGATCTTATATTATATTATGTTAGATAAGACCCAGTCTTGTATTATAGTAGAATAACACTGGGTCTTATATTAATTTTTGCTCTAAAATTCGCGTTAGAGCTGATTGTCTGGCTAGGTGTTATTTTCGGGAAAACACGGTATAGACACGCATGGATTTTCGTGAATTTTGTCTAAGTGAAGGGCTTGCGTTTGTGACTAAACTCATGGGACGTAGACTCACATAAAGGAAATGTAGAGCTAGGAGTAATGGAGCTGAAGATCCAGCTGCCACTTTCTCAGCAGCCACTGATGAGGGAGGCCCAGTGAGGAGACCTGTCTATAGAGCTCTTCCGGTGTGTGGTTCCGAGCACAGGTCATGCAGTCCAGCAGCCCATGTCTGAATCTGCCTCAGTCACTTACCTGCTTGGTGACTTTGAAAGTCACGTAATATTTACGTGCTTCAGTGTTCTCATCTTTAATGGGGATAATAATAGTCTCAATCCCATATGATTTTTGCGAGGATTAAATGTAAAGTGCTTACAACAGTGCCTGGCATGCAGTAAGCGCTTGATAAATGTCAACTGCTCTGTTATTAGTACACCATTTTCCCAACAGGTGCAAAGAATAAAGGATGATTACCCCAACACGCTTTTTCCTAAGAATATTAATAAAGTAATTGTGATCATACGTGGGACACTTTAAGCCCTTTAAAAGAAAGATGCTATATAGCTAAAGGTCAGTATTCTTATTAACAAATCATTGGTTGAAAGGCTTAAATTTCAGAATGTTCAATCCAGAAAGCATCTTAACTAGAAATGTGAAAGATGGGCAGCAGTGATGTGTAATAAACAGAAATCGTTTTCCGTTTTTTTTTTTGGTTTTGTTTTCATCCTTTGACCCTGTGGGAGCCTATTGCTTTCAGGGCCATGTGGCTCACTGAGGTTCGTGTTTTGGCACTTTCCACTTTTCTGTGCCGTTCCAGGTAAAGCTCTTCAGCATCACAATATTTCCTACTACTTGTTATTCTGTGAGCTGATTAGCAGTCATAGAGTGGCAAAGTTTTTTTTGTTTTGGTAAATTTGACTTTTTGGGTAGAAGAAATAGGCACAGGAGAGAAGACTAGCTGGTTGTAATTTTGAGTGAAGCAAGCCAGTGGCAAGGCCTCTTCTGTGGAGACTAGCGGCCTTCCGTGAGTGATTGGCACACTGCTGTGTACTGTATGCAGAGGCTGGAAGCAGTGTCATCCAAATAGCGTGGTGGAGAGCTGGGCTTACCTGCACTTGCAGGGCTTGGTTCCTGCTGCCTTTGCTTTTCAGTCTTTGTTGCTTGTTTCTTTTCGCCTAGCTTTGGTGAGCCACATCAAACCCTGCTGTGTGGCTTAAGCACTGTACCATTTCTACCTGGTTCTTTTCTTGCCCTACTCCACTTGTGCTCACTTGTAAAAATAATTACATACAAATGACTAAAATGACTTACAGGGGTGTACATCTTTGTCGATCATTTGAATGAGTGCTATAAGTGATTCTATGAATAGAGAATTAGGTACATAGGGTGCTTTTCCCTGTGCCTTCATTTTTTTTTTTTTTTAGTTCAGAAATGGAGAAATTTTTATAAATTGCTTTGAGATTTTAAATCAGACAGAAATATAGCGGACTCTTACTTTCAAGGCTAATCACAGAATGAATAGATAAAAGCAAATACCTTCTTTTCAGATGGGAATTGACATGAGCAACATGTGTGCTCACACACACACACACACGCACGCACGCACGCACGCACGTACGTGCACCCCTGCTTCTCAGACTAGATGTGGCCTTAGGACTGAAGTATGTCTTAGTTCTCTATTTTCTTTTTGGCCAGGACTTTGTTTCCTGAATAAACAGTAAACTTGGCTAATTGACGGTCAATCATGCTTCTAAATCTCCTCCCTTCCTGCCTCCTGCAAGACTTGGCCCTCTTCTCTTTCCGTCTCTCTCTCGCTCTCCCTACTGCCCTTTCCCCCCAGCTTTGGGCATGCTCGGTTCTTCTCCCTGCTCCCCATCTCCTGGAGCTGTGGTCCCAACTGGGCTGCCCCCTGCGTTGCCATCCTGTTCAGAAGCAGAGTGTCCACTGTCTGCCTGCCTGTCCCTAGCAGCCACCCGTTTCGGAACTTATTGTCCTACTTCTCGCCCTCCCACTCTTTTGAAAGGTAAAAGCCAATGTGTGCCTCTTGCTTTCTGCATTTCTGTTTGCAGTTAGTGTTTGGCTTCTGAGTGTTTATTCCTCTCTAGCCAGCTCAAAAGTGCTTTTTTTTTTGTAGACATAAATGCTTTTATTGTTAAAAAAGAAAAATTGAAAATAAAATGAAGTCAAATCTAAGAAAATAAAAAGGGAAAGGAACAACAAAATGAATGAAAAGAAAATATGAGAGAAATTAATAAATACCAGTACAGGGTAAGATTAATACAAGAGAAAAATAAAACAAAGTCAACAGCAAATAACACATCATAAAATATAAGAAATAATAAAACTGGTAAATTTCTTGGAAAAATACATAAACTATAAAACCACTAGCAGGTCTTATTAAGAAAATAATAATAAGTAATATTAGGAATAAGGAAGGTGACATAATGCACATTCAAGTACATTAAAAGTGTAAGAAAAAGAGGAAAAATAGCCGTTTCTGATTTTTAAAAAATTGATGTAAAATAGTATTAAAGGAAACTTTTTCTTTGTGATAAAGAATATTGAGTACAACAGCAAACAGTAAAATTGACAGTAAAACATTTAGAGTATTAACGCTAAAATCAGGAAAAAAACACACAAGTTGGCTACTACCCCTACTATTAGTCAGTGTTACTTTGGCAATTCTAAGAAATGCACTAAGACATAGTAATGGCATAAGTGGTACAACTTTTTACTAAAATAGTAGGAAATTGAGCATTATTCATAGGTGACACCTTAGATTACTAGAAATTCTAAGAAAGCCAAAGTAATACACTAAGAGACTAGTGAATGAGCTGGATAAAAGAGTCAATAGTCAGTATAAATGTAAAATTGAAACAAACAAAAATATCCAATATGTTCTATTGACAGACTTCATGAACCTATGCAAACAAACAAAAAGCCTTTCAATCTCTCTGAGCCACCAATGAGCGCATCTTTTAAAAGGATCAAGTGAGAAGCTAAATATCCCTTAGTAGCCCTGTGCCTCACACATGGAGGAGCCTTCATTAGTGCATTTAAAAAAAGATTTCTGTTTTATCCAGCATTTTCAGGGGTTTTCAGGAGGAAAAGTCTCAGGGCATCTAGACTACCATGCTTCCAGACACTTCTCCCTGTGGCTTCTGAGACCTCAGTCTCCCAGCACACCTACCTGTCTAGCTTATTTTCTTGTTGCTCTGCTTCCTTCTGCTGTCTAACTGTGTGTTTTCTGGAAAAGTCCATTCTCCCCCTCCTTGTTGCTCTATACTACCCCTTCAGCAATCTTTCTCACTCTCGTGTCTCAGCATTGCCTTTCTGGGCGTGACTTCCAACGCCCTAGCTTCCTATTTCCCTTTAGCTGCTATATGACTTCTGCTGACACTTAAATGTTTGTTTACAATGCTTCTCTCATCTTTTCCCCAGACCTACTCCTCTGCTCTCAGTTTCTCTAGTGGTGTCTCCTCTCCCCTCTGCTCCCTCCTCTTCCTTCTCCTCCTCCAAAATCCAGGCCATTGAAAGATTTCCCTTTGTTTAACATTTACTGTATCGAGGGGATTCTTCCTCCCCAGTCTAACTCACTTCAGGTTTTCCTCTTTTCTCTCCTAAGCCGTTGGGATGGTGCTTTAACTTGTTTTCCTACCTCAATTCTCTCTCTTTTCCAATTCTCGCCACGTGTGCCCTCTATCAGATTAACGTCCCTGGGATGCTGCTCTGATGGTCTGGTTCCTCTGCCCCCGAGACATCAGTGGTTCCTGCCTTGCTGTCAGTGTAAACGCAAACCTCTCTTGTCCAGAGTGTGGCTCCAGTTTTCAACAGTTTCCATTTTTTCTACCCCTCCTATACTCTGGCAGTGAGACTGAGGTGTTTGCTGATGGCCACATATCCTCGGAGTCTGGCTCCCATTTGTGGCTTTTTGTCATCACCATATTATGTCCAAAGTTGTCTTATCCTTCCAGAGTAGCTCAAATGCCATCAACGTCCCTCCAGGCCCATCCATCTGTCCTTCTCTGGAGCCCCACAATGCTTCATCTGTACTGCTCATGGACTTTATCACTTTCCACCTTACATGATCAATAGTTGTTCCCTCCGTCTCTCTCCTTTAGAGAACTTCTAACTCCTTAAAGACAGTGGCTGTGTTGTCTTACTCATCTTTTTCCTACCGATAAGTTGTTCATAGTAGGCTCTTGGTATTTGAACTATACTGTCAGTAGAATGAATAGGAACTAGCAGCAACCAACTCGTCAATAAGAATATTCTGCTGTTTAGAAAGGGCATTTATTCAACAAGCATTTACTTTAAAAATTTGTAAATAGCTAATGTATGCCCACGATTGAAAAATTCAGGAAGTATAAAAGGGTATTGTTATAGACTGAATGTTTGTGTCCCCTCAAAATTATATGTTGAAACCCTCATTTTCAGTGTGATGGTATCTGGAGGTGGAGCCTTTGGGAGGTGATTAGGTTTGGATGTGGTCCTGGGGTAGAGCCCAGTGATGGGATTAGTGTCCTTATAAGAAGAGGAAATGCTCTTATGGAAGAGCTCAGTCTGTCCACCATGGGAGGTATCGCAAGAAGGCTGCCCTTGGTAAACCAGGAATCAGGAATCACCCACAACTGGACCACGGTGGCATTCTCATCTTGGACTTCTAGCCTCCAGGACTGTGAGACACGAATGTTTGTTGTTTTAAACCACCCAGTCTGTGGTATCTTGTTATAGTGGCCTGAACTAGCTAAGATGGGTATAGAGTAGTCTCCCTCCCTCCTAGCAGCCTTCAGCCACCCCGCTCCCCACCTCACCGGTGTGTTCAGCCTACTACTTACTATCCACCCAGTGGTAGGTTAGACCTATGCAGGCGACTTGGGATTTATATACGCTTTTCCAATTCACCAATAGATAGTGGCTAATGACTGGGTGTCTTCACTCTATTTATGACTGCATAGTACTCTGTTGACTGTCCCCTGCTTTCTCTATTCAGTCCTCTATTGATGGATATTGAGATTCTTTCCAAGCATTTGCTATTCTATAAACTACTGCAGTGGATAACCTTGCATGTACGTCATTTTATATGGGTTCACATGTATCGTAGGAAAAATTCTTAGAGGTTGAATTACAAATTCTCTTTTATTGAAGAGGCACAGGCTTTCACTCCCACACACAGCGTGTCAGAGTGCCTGTTTCCAGATATCCTCTCCAACTGCATTAGTTTCCTGTAGCTGCTGTAACAAATTACCAGAAACTCTGTGACTTATAAAAACATGAGTTCTAGAGGTCAGAAATCCAAAATGGGTTTAACTGGGCTAACATCAAGGTGTCCGCGGGGCTGTGTTCTTTCTGGAGCCTCTAGGGGAGAATCCATTCCTTGCCTTTTCCAGCTTCTAGAGGCCACCACACCCCTTGACGCGTGGCCTCTTCCTCCATCTTCGGAACCAGCAACAGTGAGTGAAGTCCTTCGAGTCATTCTGACTTTCCTTCCATCATCACATCTCTCTTGATTCTGACTTTTCTGTCTCCTCCTCCCACTTCTAAGGACCTTTATGATTACATTAGGCACTGGGGAAATCCAGGGTAATTTCGATCTTAAAAGTCAGTTGATTAGCAATCTTAATGCCATCGGCTACCTTAATTCCTCTTTGCATACTGTGCTATGGTAGCATAACACAGGTTCTAGGGGTAAGGACGTGGACATCTTTGAGCACCACTATTCTGCCTACCACATGAACCCAATATGCTTTCTAATTTTTTTATCTTTGCTAATCTAATGGGTGAAAATGTAGATTCATAGTTTTATTTTGTATTTGTGTTATTTGAGTGAAGTTGACTATCTTTTGATTTGAACTATTTGTATATCTGCTTCTTCATTCTCTGTATCTTCTGTCCATTTTTCTTTTGGGATTTTGGTCATTTTCTTGTGAGTTATAGGAACTCTTTATGTGATAGCTATACTGACTTATAAAATAGTCTGCAAATATTTTTCCCACATGCCTTTTGGTTTTTATTATAGTGGTTTTTGCTATGAAGAATTTTAAAAAATATTTAATTGGGAAAATTTATCTTTTTTTCTGGTGTGTGTGTGTGTGTGTGTGTGTGTGAGAGAGAGAGAGAGAGAGAGAGAGAGAGAGAGAGAGAGAGAGAATGGGGTTACACGGGTGTCTAAGACCACCTCAGGTTTGGTGATTCACTAGAACTCACAGGACTCAACAAGTATGATTTATTGCAGCAAAAGGAAAAGTCACATGAGGTGAAATCTGAGGGGAACCAGACATAAGATTCCAGAGTCCTCCCCCAGTGGAGTCCCTCAGGATGCACTTAATTCCCCCAGCAACGAATTGTGACAACACTCAGTGCCCATGGTTTTTACTGGGGGCTGGTCACGTAGGCATCCTCTCTGCCTAGCATGTACCAAAATTCCAAACTCCCGGGAGGAAAGCAGAGATTAAGCCTAAAATACAGTTTAGACACTAAACCAGTCTTGCCAGTTAGGGAATGGTGAGAACGCTCCCAAAATCCAGGCCCCCAGAGGCCAGCCAAGGGTCAACCATGTAAGCAGGCCTTTTTAAGCAGGGCAGTCTCAGACCTGCTAGGTTAACTCTTGTCTGCACACTTTGATAGCTTCTGGGTTTTACATCCCAGTTAGGAAGGTCTTCCCTACTCAGAATTATAAAAGAATTATCCCTTGTGCCTCTAATGCTTTAATTTCTTTTTAAAAATTTTAAATATTTGATCAACTTGGAATTTATGTGGGGTTTATGTGGGGTTACCATGGAAGGTACGGATCCAACTCTTTCATCCCCTATTGTTGTGACACCATCTGTTGACTAATCCACTGATTTGAACTACCACCTTTATCACACACTAAATTCCTCTGTGTATTTGGTTTTATTTCTGAATGTTTCTTTTCTTGCATCAATCACACTTCATACATCAGTAGCATTTTCTCTTAACTATTGAGGCTTTAGAAGATGTAATGTCTGGTAGGGGAATCCTCTCCTTGCTTCTCATCTTTTTTGTTCCTTTCCTCCCAATTTTTGCTCAACAGACGTTTACAGAATGCCTACCTTATGGCAAGGCACGGGGAGCTGATACCCACTCCCTGTCCGCAAGGAGCACAGTTTTACTGGGTGATGTGGACAGACCTGTATATATGTGCAGAAAGTAAGAGGGTTGGTGTCGAGGAAGGCTTCCTAGAGGAGGCAAATTCTGAGAGATGAGTAGGAGCATTTTCCAGGCAGAAATGGACATGGTAAACTGCAGGAAGAGTATATACAAATGAGAAGCGGCCAGACACAGGCTGGACCCTCAAGGGTTGGTGTCTGGGGTTGGTGTGCATGTGCATATAGTGGCGAGAAATGGTGCTGGAGGGCAAGGCTGGGCCAGAGCTCACAGAGCCTTTCATGGCCCACCAAGAAGTTTTGTTTTTTATCTGAAGGTGAGGCAAGCCATTACAGGGGTTTAAGCAGGAAAATGACATGATTCGATTTCTATTTCAGAAAGATTGCTTGGACTGCGGCATGCAGAGTGGAAAGAGGGGGCAGGAGAACATTTATGGAGATGGTTTAGTCACCTCAGTGGGTGATGATGAGGGCTTGAAATGGGGCAATGGAGAGGGATAGGAGGGAATGGACTTGAGAAAGATCTAGGAGGTAAGATCAATATAATTTGTTGATTGACGGAATGTAGTTATGAGGGGGATGAGATGGTAGAGTGGGAAGAATCCAGCCTGGACAACCAGGTTGATTGGGGGGCCAGTGGTCGAGATGGGGAATGTAGGAGGAGAATGAAGAAGAGGTGGCGAGTCCTAATTTGGATCCACCGTCACGAATGGCTGGGGCACAGTGAGGTACCCAGGAGGCAGGTGGCTACAAAGACCTGGGGAGAGGTTTATTTGGTAGGCTTGGATGTGGTGATCATCATTTTCATAGATGTGGCCAAAATTGCCAGGAGAGAAAATTACAGTGAGAAGAGGTACAGTGGGCGAACTCTGAGAAATGTAAGCCTTAAATGATTCTGATTGTAGACAAGGTAGTATGGAATGCTCTTTTCCCCAAATGGTTTCAAATGACATTTCCAATGCCCTTTTGTGGGCCCTTCTTGAATAAATGAATATGTACATTTATAAACGAAAGTGGTGCTGACCCAGGAATATTAAACCATTAAACCATTTTCCCCAGGGACAGTGGTAGAAAAGGGACTAGGAGAATTATTTACACAAACCTAAGTGTAAATGGTAATTTATGTGCTCACTGCTTTTAACCTATGAGTCTTTTGCCTGATTTTTGGACTCAATTACATTTGATGCAGTTACATGAATTAACTTACCGAGTCAAGTCACGTGAAATAGGCTGAAATCACAATGTAGCATGAAGGTGTTACTTAGAATTATGTAAACTTTGCCAAGTTTAAGTACCTCCTATGATTCTTCCTAAAAAATTTAGGCTTTGTTCTCAACTTTAATGAAAGCTTTTTTTCCCTCATATGAAGGGGTCCTATTCTGAAGTGTCATCTAAAAGATGAAAATGAGGTAATTTTACATCGCTGCACCCTTATGTGGTAGATTGAAGCCTTTTAAAAAGGCAAATGTCTTTGATTTCAGAAATCATATTAGACAAAAATGCTCGCTGAAATTCCTGTTCAAACATTGCAAAATTCTATCAGGAAAGAAGTAGTGAGCGGTCCCCTGAATTTTTAAGGCTAAGTATTCAGAGTCATAGTTTATTAGCTGCATAAAAAGGGTCTGCTCTTTCTAAAAATCTTGTCCACGGATGACCGTGCCATTGCATAGTGGCTATATCATTTGAAAGCACTGCTAAATCTACCTAGCTTATCAATTTATTGCCCTGAATACTATGAAAATGGTTTTCTTCTGTCACTGTCTCTCTTTTGAATGAGATTTGGTTTTTCTCAATCTGACTCTCAAACATCCTGTTCTGAGACACAACTTGATAAGTCTTTGGGGGGGAAGGGGCTCTTCAGGGAGGGGGCTTCATGAGCTCTACGAATCCTGATTCAATGACAGACAGCCCTCCCTCCTCAAAGAAGGAAACTCATGAATCACTTGCCATTTAGAGATTCTACTCAATAAAAAATCCAATCTAGATGTGTTTGAAGCAAGTGGGTGCATCATTATATAGGCGTCATTTTTAAAAATGGCTAATTAAATGAAAGCTAAAATCTGTTGTCATTTCATATTTTTCCCCCACAAGACACAACAGTGACAAATGTAGCTAAATTGAAATGACAAGTTGTATTCTCTTTGTCACAGCCGTTTTTATCCCTAGTGTGAAATCAGAGATTTTCATCTCAACTTTGTCCTTTAAGATTTTCCAAATGTTACATTGTGCTATTTTTAATACTGGAAAAATGCACATGATTGCTTTTTTTAAAAGTCTGCATACATGGTGTGTCTTGACGAGTAGGAATCTGAGTTGGTGAAATGCCCAAATACTGATACAGAGCCAGATAAAGGAAGACCCACTCACTTGAAGCTAGGGATAAGCACTGGAGGGTGTGTTTTCTGATGTCAGTTTCCTGGTTTTGCTACTGTGCTCTAGTCATGTAAGATGTTCACATTGGGGAGGCTGAGTGAAGGGTGGATGGGGCTTCCCTGTACATTTCAACTTCCTATAAATCTATAATTATTTCAGAATAACTTTTTAAAAAGTAAAGAAGCCCCAGAACCCTTAGGCTAGCCTCCTAAGTGTTCTGGCATATTCCACCTGTCCTTCAGGATCAGGGCAATCACCCCCTGGAGATTCCGGCCCAGTGGAGGGGAGGTGGGGCACAGGCACTGATTGGCATCTCGGGAAAGTGCCCCCAGCATCACCACCCGTATCCTGAGGCAGAGCCCGGGTGAGGGACCAGGCCCTAGAGGAAAGCCAAGCCATGGAGGCCTTTCCAGAGCAGTGACTGGAAGCTAACGTTTGGCAGAACACTTCTCTGCTCTGAGGCTTTGCTCAGCTGGGACTGAGTCATTCTTGAGTTGTCCACAGGCCATGAAATGAAATCGGTGCTGGGCGGGTTCGTGGAGAGGACTTTATTACTCGTTTTGCAAACCCGACTCCCTTCTCAAGCCTCATAAAGGGAGGTTCTCTAGAACCCGTTCTGTCCATAGAACTTCGATTTCCCAAAGAGAGGGCCCCAAGTGACCCAACGTCACAGTTAGGGGTCACTGGCAAATGTCAACCTGCTAAGAAAGCACTAAAAGACTCAAAGCCTTCAAAATGTATTATCTATAAGAGAAAATAAATGACAGTTATAAACCTCAGGACATGTAATCCATTAACTCTAGGTTTTAACAGTTTTCAGACAGGAGCTTTAATTAGGCTTGTAACAAGTTTCTACTTGTAGGGAGTTTTGTACTTTTTAATAATGAGGTACAGATGAATGGGGTTTGTTATCCTTGCTTTAAAGCTCAGTATTTTTATTTCTTTTTAAATAATCCATCTTTATGTTACTCTGTTTGAGAGCTTGTGTTTTAAAGTTCTTTGTTATCTTATCTGAATCTTTTAGGAAAAAAAAGTAAAAATTAAAATATCTGGGAAGTAAGTTCCGGTACATTCAACTTTTAAAAATTCTGGTTCTTTTAGAATGTTTGCCTCAATGGAGCCAATTAATTTATGGAACAAAATAAATGACCAAACAAAACAGAAACAGACTCATAGATACAGAGAACAAACTGATGTTTGCCAGAGGGGAGGGAGGATGGGAGGCTGGGTGAGAAAGGTGAAGTGATTAAAAAGTACAAATTGGTAGTTACAAAAGAGTCACAGGGTTGTAAAGTACACCCTAGAAAATATAGTCAATAATATTATAAAAACTACGTATAGTGTCAGCTGGATACTAGACTTACGGGAGGATCACTTCATAAATTATATAAATGTTTAACCACTGCACTGTACACCTGAAACTAACATAAAATAATATTGAATGTCAACTATAATTTTAAAAAAATAGTCATGGGGCTATATAGTACAGAAGGAATACAGTCAATAATATTGTAATAACTGTGTACAGTGTCAGATGGATACTAGATTTATTGGGGTTATCACTTTGTGATGTATAAGAAATGTCTAATCATTATGTTGTTTTATACACCTGAAACTAATTTTAAAAATGGAAGAAAAAAATACAATGTGAACACTAAGAAGTAATGCTTTTTTAAAAATATGTTTTCTTATAGTTGGATGGTTCAAACATTGATTTAAGCAGCTGGTCTTTCCCACCTTAAGATCCACTTCAATATTAGATGTGTTGCTATGTGTTTCGTGACAGGATATCTGGCTGTTACGTGATTCATCAATTTTCCTGAATTATTTGAGGTCCAAGTCTGGCTCTTAGGATCAGAAGTAGCTTAGGAGCTGTTCCCGTCATCCAGTTCTCATAGGCATGTTTCAGGGGTAAAGGATGCCAGTTCCTTGACTCATCCCAATATCTGGATGTCACTCAGAATGGGAAGTGTCATTCCAGAGTGATGTCATGAGAAAAGGCCACCTGATACGTCGCTACATGAGGACATTGCATCATTGTCATATTAATGACAGTTTTAAAAATATTACTTGTATTCAGAGTTCTTTTAAATCAAACATTAAGGAAAACATGGAGATAATTTTGGTTTGGGCTAGCTGTCATCTTCTGATGATAACAATGTGGCAAGCTTATATTACACTTATCAGTGATTTTTAATATGAGATTCAAGAGCATATTTGAAGCAAAAAAGGAGTGGTTGAGAAATAGTAAGTTACATTGAAAATGCTGCCGGCAAGTCGAAGGATATGGATAGCATTAATACATGTGATGATTTTCTGGAAAGAAAGCTTTATCTGGCCTTTGAGTTAGCAATTTTATTCTTTGTTTTTAAAAGGCCAGTGTATTCACTTGAGCTTCATGGGAAAGATGGAAATAACTAAAAAAGAAAGCCACAAAACCCTCAAACCGTGTTGAGATCAGGGACTCATTTCAAGACAGCAGATTCTAGGTTTTCTTCTAAAGCGAGTGACAGTACAGCGTTACCTCTCAAACCATCTGCCATCTACAAGTATGTGAACAGCATACCATTCAGCAAGATTCAGTATTTACTTGTGCCACGTACTGGCCAGTGTAGTATCTGGTGCTCAGATGTCACTAAGATGATGCTTAGATATGTTCTATACATTCTGTTTATGGATAAACAAGTTCATACACTTTAGTGCTGTTTTCTCCAAAAGCCCCTCTGCCTTTGAGTTATACTTCAGTCAACAGAAATCCCTTGTTTTCCCCAGTATTGCTCTGAATTCAATGTAAGGCTAACAGCCTCAGTGAATTGGTTAGCTAGGTCAGCGTCATGACTAATGTGTGCTCAGTATGCTGCCCCTCGTAGAATACACAGCACTTAGGCCCAGCACTGCCCGAGTTCAGACCTGCTGAGGGTGCCACGGGCTTCAAAGAGTTCAGGAAGACAGTCTGGAGAGCATGTTCTTGATCAGTCTTCACCCTAACCCTCTTGCCACTTAAATAACAAAACTGTTGATGCTAAGAGATGCGTTTCCAGAAATCATCTGTAATATAGAGGAGGGGACGCTGGCATTCAAAGTGGTGAGCTGATAACAGAGGAAAATGGATGGAAGGAAGATACCTAGAGGAAAAGTGCCCAGACATGGCACCCCCCAGGGAAAGTGGTTGTGCAGGGGCTATATAAGGCTTCCCATTTTCACTTGGTTGCCAAGTGCATATCCTGCCTACTATGCGCCAGACACTGTCCCAGTGACTGGGGGTACAGGATATGAACAAAAGTGTCTGCTTTTGTGGAGCCCATGTTCTAGGGGAGGGAACAGTGGAGGTCCATCAGTAAAGAAATAAACAAGTAAATCTATGTCAAATGGTCATACGTCATAGGGGGAAATAACATGGGAAGGAGAATAAGGGGTGTAGTTGTGGGAGTAGCATGTTGTTTTTTCCACAGGATGTCAGAGAAAGTCTCATTGATTAAGATTACATTTGAGCAGAGTTGTGAAAAAAGTAGCGGGAAAAGGATTTCAGACAGTTGGAACAGCAGGTGCAAGGGCCCAGAGGTTGGTATTTGCTTCATGCTTTTGGGGAGCAGCACTGAAGGCCAGTGTGGCTTAGAGTAGAGTGAGCAAGGGCGAGAACACACATGCAGCAGAGGATGTGGCCAGATGGTGGACAGCCACATAGGTCATTGGAAGGAATTCCACTTTTAATCCAAGCAAGATGGAAAGCTAACTGTTACTGTGACTTTAGAGGTAAAGATGAAAGCAGACGAGCAGTTAGGAGGTTATTATAATGATCCAAGTGGACGATGGTAGAGGCTGAGACCAGGGTGGTAGCAGTGAGCTGATGTGGCTAACGCCAAGGTTTTTTGCTCAATCAACTAGAAGGACGGGGCTGTCATCTGCTGCAATGGGGAGGCTGTGGGAGGATTGGGTAGGGGGGAGTCAAAGGTTTGGGTTTGCATGTGTTAACCCAAAGTCCTCAAGGCGCCTCTTAGGCAGTCTGGGGTAGTGGAGTGGGCGCTGGGATAGCCGAGCCTGGGGATCAGAGTCGGGGCTGGAGGGCAATAGATATTTAGGAGTCACTAGGGTGTGGATGGTATTTGAAGCCATGAAATTCATCAGTACGGCCTCCTCGAGGGTGAGCAGAGATAGAAGAGATGAGAGGTCTGAATCCTGTCATTTCAGACATCAGGGCATTGATGCAGAACTCACAAGAACAGTTCATTAAGATTGCCCTAATGTCCTGTCTTTCTTTTTCAATTAACATGTCATTGTTCCCTTTTGAGACAGTCGCACTGTTTAATAATCGTTCCTAAGTGTCCTTTTTCTTTTTTTAGTGTCTTTTACCTGATCGATTACTAATACTATTTAAAATTGATAGGTATTTTTTGGCCCGGAAATCTGATTTTCGTGGAACATCATTTTTAGAAAACTTAAAAGAAATGTTTGTAGCCATAGAAAATTGAGGTCTCCAAAGTAATTACTGAAGATAGAAGGTAGCATAAATCTAGTCTAAATTTTTTCAGTTATTTCTTTGTTAAAAGTCTCAGATTTGGTTGTGATTTCAAATCTGGTGAAAAATCAAATGATGTAGTATTAGTACACTATTTGTTTCTTCACACTGAACTTTAAATTCTGTTCTTTTGCCTTGTCTAGCCAATATTTGCATTTTTAAATGAAGAAAAGTTTAACGTGAATGGATGGATGGTGTATAATCCAGTTGAAGAATACAGAAGACAGGTAAGCCAGTAGGTACTGTGGCATGTGGTGAATCTGAAACATACATGGTGACAATATGTCATCAGTCATACACTTTGAGAATCAATAACATCCTTGCTAAATATGTTTTTAATGGCAGTAATATAATATAGCTTATTCTATCAGTTATTCTAAGCCATATTCAAGCTGCATTGGAAACTGGCTGGCTAAGTTCTATTTCCTTCCCTTACATGAAGAACGGTAGCTATATGTTCATGAAATGAAACAAATAGTTGGAGTCTAGAAAAATCAGACTTGTTTAGCTTCCTATTTAGGAATCGATGTTGCTAAATATTTATATATCTGGGAGCTTAACTCAACTGGCCGTTAGATTTCAATTATATGCATTCCCGTTTGCAGATTCAATTGAATTAGAACTGTTTTCCTGTGATAATGTCTTTTCCAAGAAAGCTTTGATGAATGTATATTAGAATTGCCTTTACTGCTCTCTTATGTAAGCTATCACCTACATGCGTGTTTATTTGCTGTAATAAAGGTATGAGTCTTGGAATAATGTTCCTGTTCAGGGATAAAGGTCTCTTGTGGCATGTTTGTGAAAAAGCCCCTGTGCGTGTTATGTAACAAGAGTCACAATTTGACCGCTGGTATAACCAAATCTATAGGACAGCTAGGAGTTTTATGGTGGGATTTTTCATAATTATCATTCTGCAAAACTCTTAAAATAATTGGGAAATTTTGTTGAATGAGCTTTGAGAATCAAATCAGGCCCAATTGCGTTATATGAAAAGGCAGTAACTATAAAATAAAGTAAAATCGCAGACCCCTAGACTTGAGAAGAACCTTCTAGCCACCACCTCCACTACTAAACACCTTGGTTGATTTCTGTTTTCAGTCTTGATGAGTGGTGTGTGTATTCATAAGCAGATTCGATGCTCAGGAATGGGGCGGTGGGAGTTTATCTCTAGAGCACATGTGTGAGGTAGTATGTCCTATTGCTTCTAGAAATCAGCTTTAGACTGTTGTTCTCAAAAGCTTTGTATACCTGTCACTTTAATGCCCTTTGTTTTGGGTCAGTGATTGAGGCAGATGAAGGACCATTGAAATGTATTGCATGTTTTGGAGATCTCGGCAGCATTATGTATTAAAATATGTATACCTTATTTTTAGAGTGTTATTGACAATATTGAGACTTAGTTTTTCAGTCAAAGCTTCTAGCTTGAAACAAAACAGTTCCTGTTTTTAAGATTGCATGCATCTCTGAACTGTTGAAGGTGTTTTGTTCTGGACTGTCATTATATTTCCATCGTTTTTTCTTACAACTTTCTGAGGGGACTACAGCTCTCTAACTGGGTTCAGCATCAGACTCATCTGTTTGGTCCGTGGCTTATAGGGCTAGACCTAAAGAAAAGCTACAATGTCTGTCCTCAAAACTAGCACCCACAAAGCTCACTTTTGTATATGTATTTGTGAGTATGGGGAGAGAATATTCCACCACGTCTGGCTCTTGTCCACACTAGATACAATTTTGTGGGTAGATGATAGGGTGGGAGGTGTCTTCATTGTGTCCCTGTCATATTAGCACACTGCTTAGACCGCAAGTGACTGGATTTCTCACACAACCTGAAGGACGATCATCGATCCCAAACAACTTGATTGGAAAAAAACAAAACAAAAAACCTCTTAGGAGGTGGCGAAATGAGCCTCCCCAGAGGGGTTTTCCTTTACTTCCCCTCTGTGACTTTCTTCACACACTTAGCCTCTTTCTACTTTGGAGCAGACTGAAGCATTCACTCTGTTTTGAGTAGGGAGAGGGAGTTGCCTGATCGCTTTTCTACCCTCAATTAGACACAGATTAAGATGACGGGATGTACTTTTCTCTAGGGAGGGCAGGTGCATGGATGGGGGATGAACTTGGGTTGATCTTCGTTGTACCAGTAGTAAAGAATAGTTTGACATGAAATAAAGGGACATCTCAAATTCAAGAGAATCTGTATTTCCCAGTGATAGTTTAGAGTTATGGAAACTGCCAGTGTTTTTTCTTGTGTTCTTACATTGTCTGGATTATTGATTTGGTTCCCTTATTATAAATCGGTAGACCATCACTACACCATGGTCAGAGAGGCATGTGTAGATTCTGCTAGAAAGAAGAAAGGAGGTCCAAGGCCAAATGCAGAGATGACATTGTACAGTACTGACTTGGACTGACTTTTCTTCCTGCAGGGCTTGCCCAATCACCACTGGAGAATAACTTTTATTAATAAGTGCTATGGACTATGTGACACTTACCCTGCTCTCTTGGTGGTTCCATTTCGTGCCACAGATGAAGATCTCAAGAGAGTTGCAACTTTCAGATCCCGAAATCGAATTCCAGTGAGTACGGCAATTAATGTTTTTCTCAAAGAGTGCCTTTTATTCCATAAGAACGGTAGTCAAGTAATTCAGGGAAACACTCTTGGATTTCAGTCCAACAAATAATTATTAAGTGCCTCTGAGTGCAAAGCACCATGCCAAATGGGAAAAGATGAAAGAGAGCACCTTCCTTCCCAGAGCTCACAATCAAAGACGGAGAATGAACACAAGTAATTCTTATACAAAAGAAAGTCCAAGTAATGCTGTCATATGTAAACCAAATGCTAGGTGGAACGAAAGCAGGTAGGATGGGGTCTTTGTGGTATTTCTCTTTGTAGCACAATACCAGACATCTGATAGGCTCTTGATAAATATCTGCTGAGTCATGCTGGAAACAAGGTACTACCTTATATTATAAAACGCATACGTACAGGCTTGTGTACATACTCACCTTTATTAGGATGGGCTTACCCTCGGCACATTTGCAAGCTGCCTTAATACCATTAGCATATTGGAGTCAAGGGCAGATTATTGCAGACAGTATACTTAACGATATCATTGGACCTAGTAGTAGTAGTCACAGAGTTCTCTTGGCTTCTTAAATATTTATGTTCAAGTTATACTGTCCAGTCTGTACATAAATTTTATTGATGAAAAGTTTAAAGAATTTCCCCCTTTTTAATATCAGGGCATGTCATAATAAGTACTCTGTTTTGGTTTATAAACAAGGGTTGAACAAATTAAGATTTAATGTCACCTTGCCTTTAACTTCCAAGTCTAGATATTTTTGTCCTTAAAAGGATATTTGTGTGAAACTTTTTGTATACTGTCAACATAATATGAATTGTAACTTGTAAAATTCGCTTGCTTCACTAACTGTGAGTGTCCATTCATATCTTCATGATATATATTATACCTGAAAGTGTGTTCCTCAGCTCATTTTGTTAAAACACAGTGCCAATGAAGCTAGAGTTACAAGTTCATTCCCGTGCTCTTTTTGGACATACTTTTCTGTGCCATAGACACAGACTCCACTTCTGTCCTAGCCAGCTGTCTTGCTAACACATGCCTTGCCCACAGGAGAACTGGATTAGGGTAGCATGGATCGATTTTGTTCACCCCTTCATTCAGTTAATGTTTATTGAACATCGACTGTGTCAAAGGGTCGTGTGTGTGTGTGTGTGTGTGTGTGTGTGTGTGTGTATTTATTTCATGGGATTTGGGCAGGAGAGGAAATGAAATAACCATGCCCAGTCAGCTATGCTTAGGCTGCCATCTTGATCCAGCAGTTCCCACTATTCTGAGTGAATGAGAGCCCACTCACTGTAGAGCAAATTGAATGCATAACTTTTTACTTATGTAGCCATTTTATTGATCCTTCTTACTTTGTGGTGGCCGCCAATTTGCATTTATTTTTCCTAACAAAGCTGAGGCTAAGCTGTCTGTCACCTCTGTATCTTTATAGATTATGATGCTTAATAATATCTAATAGTGGATAATGTGCTTTTTTTCAGTATACCTTCTGCCCACCTGACTCTTGACTATAACCCAGAAAATGTATTTGATTTTAATGTAAAATTATTAATATTTGATATTTAGGGTTTTGTAAAGTCCATATAAACGTACAAAAAGAATTGGTGAGAAAGCAATCTTATTTTGTATGTAAAGAAGAAACAAACACAAAATATCACTGAATAGTGAAGTAGTCCACATGCATTAATGTTCCCATTGATAGATACATATTCCTTTGTTCTCAAACAGGTTTGTCCTAATGTCATGGAAGTCTTTAACATATAAGTAATACATATTTATTTTAGACATTTTAGGAAATACTGTTAAGCAGAAAGGGGTCTGCCACCTTGTGAGAACCAGTTGACATGTTGTTATATGTCCTTCGAGACTTCCTTCTATGTATACATATTTGTATTAGAAAAAAATACGTATTTTATTAGAAAAAATTAAATTATTCTGTAATTTGTGTCCGATCTGCTTTTTGTACCTAGCATTATCTTGGAAATAACTTTCCACACTTGCCAGTACGTAGACATACCATAATGTATTTGATCAGTTTTCTATTGTGAGACATCGAGGTTCTTTTCAATCTTTTGCTATTACAAACAATGCTGTGATAAACGTCTTTTGGCGGCTAAATCTTTGTGCACATCCTTAATTATTTATGGCTTCTAAATGGTAACTTTAATATGAATAACCTGGTATGATACCATATACTTTAAAAGCACTCATAGTAGTTGATATTATGAAATTAGCATTATTTGTACCTGGTCAGCTGTACAGCCAGCATCCTTTTTAAAAGGTAGAGATTCCAAAAGAAAAAGAAAGTAAGAGGTGACACAACTCATAAGAGTAGCGTTTCTTCACAAGGTATGGTAATTCCAGTCTTGAATCTCCCAGGCACAGGAGGGGTGGAAGAAAGGAGGGAATTGGTGGCACGGGGCAGTTTCTTGCATATGACCACATTTAAATTTAAAATTTGATGAGGGTCTTTATCAAATAATAAGTCTCTTGTATGTGCAGTGATTTGCTCTTTTAAAAGTGATCTCACATCACATCACCAAGCTGGACACCTTAAACTTATACATTGTTATATGTAAATTATATCTCAGTAAACCTGAAAAAATTCAAATTCATACATGTACATACATAAAAGTGGTCTCATGTCTTTTATCTCTCTCGAAGCAAAGCCTATAGGAAGTAGGTGGAGAAAAAGGAAGCTGACGAAGGGCCAGTGCTTTTCCCAAGGCTTCCCAGTTCTGCGCCTTTGGACTCTTAGGGGCCACAGTGGTGTTTTTTAACTGGTCTCTGGCATGGCACAAAGACTCAGTGAATGAGTATTCATATTGTCACAGAATCTTTCTCACCAACCCATTGTCATCTTCACGCACATCAGTTTTTAGAAACATCAGTGGTTTTCATTTGCCATTGTGGAGGTGGTGACTTCAAAGACAACAGCATGTTTGGCCCTGTAGTAAGTGAGCTCAAACCATTATGCTTCTTGAATTCCTATGTCTGCTTTACATAGTTTTTTGTATCTGACTTGACTGGCCGCCCGGCCTGCCTCTAGCAGATAACTCGAGCCAGCGCCCTCCACGGCACTGGGTACTTTACCTGCATTCATTCTTCCTTCATCCTCCCAGCGGCACCATGGGGTAACCTTATGCCACATTCGATGAGGGAGGAACAGGAGGCAACAGAGGCTGTGGGCTCAGTGCACAGTTAGAGCCACGGCAGAAATGTGCCTCCCCGCCAGACCCCACACTGCTACTCAACACGCTCACCTCCCAGTTCCCTTTTTAAAAACAAATTTATTGAGTTATATATCAAACAATTCACCCATTTGAAGTGGACACTTCTATAGCTTTTGGTGATTACATTATTAGCTGCCTTTTATAGGTATTTTTCTCCTGTGCTATGAGCTGGGAAACCAGGTATAAAATGTGCTAGGCGTGTGTATTAAATTAGAGAAGACTGAGCACTAGTAAAGGCACGAAGAGCTCTCCGAGGAGTTGGGTATCCACACCACATTGTGGAGACTCTGGCAGCCCTTTTGGCTGTCCTGACATCTTTTTGCTTCCCTTGGGTTATCACCCCCTGTGTTAGATTCTAGAATTGAAAATGTTGGGGGAAAGGACCTGCAGATGTGAGTTGGTATTGTAGAAACATGTTGTATCACAGGTGATTTCCTTTATCTGTCACTTTTTGCTAAAGCTGTTTCTTTGTGATGGTAAATCTAGTGCAAGTTACAGAGGTGAAATAATCTCAGAAGCTTTCTTTTTCCTTTACATGATGTAAGTATTTTTAGGTAGGCATTTCACTTCTATTAGCTATGGTGCTAATTAAGACTAGTAAAGCAGTTGGTTATTCTCATTATCTCTGAATAGCCATCATTGTTAAATGTGTGTTTCTGGGCACACGCAGTAAAATCATGGTGAATAAGTATTCCATTTCAGCAAAAGCAGAATCACCTCATCATGATTGTTAGTGCTTTATTTTTTTATAGTTTTCATTGTTTTGAGATTTGTCTTTTTCTTGATAGCTTAAAATTTCTGAACTAACTATAGGTGCTGTCATGGATTCATCCAGAAAACAAGACAGTCATTGTGCGTTGCAGCCAGCCTCTTGTCGGTATGAGTGGTAAACGAAATAAAGATGATGAGAAATATCTCGACGTCATCAGAGAGACTAATAGACAAATTTCTAAACTCACGATCTATGATGCACGACCCAATGTAAATGCAGTGGCCAACAAGGTGAGTAGATTTAATGATATGATAGAAACGTAACCTTACATACAGCGTGTGGTGTTTCTTTTCACATGAATGCTTTGCCGCGCCATGTCAACATGTGGGTTTAAATTAATCGGTAAACTTAGTTTAAATAAGAGAACTAGTTCACTGAGGCAGAAAGTGGTTTTAATCACAAAATGTATCTTAAAAGTTGAATACATTAAAATCAAATGAAGGTAATCATTAGGTAAATTAGGCAAGTCTAGAACTGTAATGAACTAGGGTTTGGGGCAGCATCTCAGGCAAAAGTCAGAATCTCTTTGGAGCTCTTTAGGCTGTTGATGGTCAATTTCAATGTCTATATTACGGAGGCATCTGTGAGGAGTTGTGGGAAGGTGACTTGTTAAAATCCTAAATTTGAACTTTATCAAAACAGTTTCTTCACTATGCTCATCAATGTGTATTCTCATTTATGTGATTCAAGAAATAAATAGATCTGTGTATGTGAATTTTATACTCACAGACACACACAAACACACACACACAATATTATTCTTTTCCAAGAAATCTGTGTCAGTTGTCTTCTTGGCCTTCTTAAGCAGAAAATGTCAAGTGTCCCTGAAGTTGACTGGGGTTGTCATTGTGAACTTCAGTGACAGCATACTGTAACCTTCGGGAACTGTTCGGAGTCTGCTGCAAGGTGTAAGGCCATTTGCCCCTACACTGAATGGCCCCAGGTCATGCTGTGCTGTTTCCATTCGAGTTCTCCTTCGTGTCTTGTTGTTTTCCTTCTCACATTACTGCCCGCTATCACAGGAGCTGCAGTGAGCCGGCCGGAGTTGCTCATCCACATTCCGCCTTTCAGATTTCTTGTTTCTCATCAGCTGTAGACTTCGATTTCATCATCTTGAATACTTTGCTTATCCCGAGGTCATTTATCTGGCTTCTTCAATTATTCAGAGCACAAGGCAAGAACCTGAAAGCACAACAAGTCCTTGAGCAGCTCAGACAGACGCAGCAGCTTTCTAAGTGGGGCCTGTGGCGTCTGTCTGCACGCACATGTGTGTCAGATGGCATGTGGGGGTGGGCACTCCACTCACAAGGTTGTGCGTCTTATGCACTGACTCCTGGGGGACCCCTCTGCCTGTTGTGTACTCCTGGATCAGCTGTTTGTTACTATAGGTGGTTTGTGTTTAGGGAATGAAAGTGATCTTAAAATGATATGTAAAGCAATCAGGAAGTGAAATCAATAAGTAATTAGGAATTATAAGTAAAACATTTAGGAAATTAAATCTATATATGAATGTCTTCTTGGATTATCCTTAACTTTAGATATTTCTTTTCCTGATATCTTTCATATAGAATTCAGACTTGAATACACGTATAACATGCAATATTTCCATGTATACATTTAGCCTGAAATAGATATAACATGAAAATGCAGTATTTAGAAAGAATATTTTGAAATACTAAAATATATAAAATGCACACCTCATATTAACTCTAAATCTCATTGTTTATAGCAGTAGAATTCATGAATGCCTTTTAACACTCAGGAAATATGCGTGTTTCTAGTACTCTTAGGAATGAAGGGAAGGAAAAAATGAAGGAAGAAAAACAAGGCTTTCAAGATCTCTGCATCATTCTTTAAAAAGCACACTCAGGTTCTCCGCCCCCAGCTGCATCTCTCTCCTAGTCATCTATATCCATAGCAACAGGCCCTTGGACCTTTATATTGTTGTACCGGGCAATCTGGGTTCTTTTTTGTTGAAGAGAAGAAAATTGAAAAGAAGACTTCAAAACTACCCAGAGACGGAGAATTTGCACTTTTGAGAACTCAATCTATGCTTGACTAATTGATTTTACCCTCCTGACTTCTGTTCTCTTTGGACCTAATTGTTCCTCCCTTCTGGATATTTAAAAAATTTACAACCCTCCATGTAACAAGCAACACCACACCATTTTACATTTAAAAAACAAAACCCAGGGGTGGATAAGATCCAGCATCAAGCTGCTTTAATTTTGCCGCAGTACACTGTGATGAATTAAAGTGCAACTGTATTAATGTCTGTTTTTGTCAGGAATTTTGGCAATGAGTAATTAGTATGTTTTTGCTTTTATTTTTTCACATATCATTTTCAGTTACTTATGAAAGAAACTCTGGCGTTGAGAATCTCTTTGAAAATCACTAACTATTTAAAAGCTACATGTGAAGAGAATCAGGTCGTCCGTGTATGGCGGGGTGACATGTGTCGTCACATTATAGGCGTGTAGATCTCACAAAACTTAGGCTCTCTCTTTCCTCCCAGGCCCTGTGCCTACAGTTTACAAAAGGGACAGCCAGGTGACTAGGAACACTTCTGTCGTGACCTCTGTTCAGAGCTGCCAGGTGTCATTCGCTGAGGCGTGGATAACCAAGAGGAGGGGAAGATGACCCATCTGTCTGTTTACTCATTAGCTAATTAATCACTCTTTAAAAACAACAAAATGACTGTTGTCTGCTTACCACTGATGCTATTTGTAGCAAGCTTGAAAAATATATTTCTGTCTCAATAAAATATATTTTCTCACTTAGAGCCTGTGGTGACCAAGGCCTCTGGCTTGTACATAGGTCTCCAGGTTTGAAGTTCAAATGGCAGCCTTATTTCTCCTGCAAGAGACCGTCTCTGTGACTAATCCCGGAAAAATCCTAGGATGTACTGGCCCTTCAAGTTTGTATTCCTTCTTTTGTTAGGAAGAAGAAGGAAAGGGATGTAATGTAGTGAGGCCACATCTGTCTGGGGCTTGCCCCTTTGCTCTTCAGTTCCAGGCACGTTTCCCTGTCCTTTTCCCACAGGCATTCTGAAGTCAGTATAGTGTTGTTTTGATGATATGTTTACCTTTCTGGTGAGTTCACATATTCATATGTTTTTACGATGTTCGTTAGCATTCTTTCATTTCAGCTTACAGAACATCGCTTTCTTCGCAAATCCTCTGAATTATTTAATTTTTTTCTTAAAGAGCCAGAGGCCACATGTTCCGTGGCATTTTAAAACATTGAGGAGCATGCAGCCAGGTTCCTAAACAGAATCGTAGCATTTCTTCTTGGCTACGTGGTAAGCAGGCCTCTTCACCATGCCCTGAAGGTGAGCCAATGGCTGCCTTGTAGGTGCTGCGGTAGGCGGCAGCTATGTTGTCTCCTCTTGAAACCTTTTGTTCTTTAAGGGCCCACTACGTGCAGTGCTCTGTTCTCGGCGTTTGTATAGCAGGCAGACAGTCATGATACACTAGGAAAAGTTCGGGTGTTGAAGTTGGATGACTTAAATTCTACTGATTAACTGTGTGACTTTGGAGGTAGTTAAATAGCATCTCTTCTGATTTGCAAAATGGGGATGGCACTGTCTCTCTTGTAGCATTGCTATAAGAGTAAATAGAATTATATAAAGCAAGAATCACAGTACCTGGGACATCATAGGGGCTCATTAAATGGTGGTTGGCGTTAGCTGTAATAGAGTACTCATATGGCTTCTTTTAATTCTGGGAGACCTAGGTGGTATTATCCCCTATTCTATGGGAAAAGACGTTGAGGCTCAGAGAGGTTCGGTGCCTTTCCCCAGATCACACAGCAAAGAGGGGCTGAAGCTGAGCTATCAATCTGGGTTTGTCTGACTCCAAAGCCTGTTGTTTTTCTCTAGCCCATTGGATCTCATGTGAGTGTTATTACAATGCCAGTGCCTCCCCCTGCAAAGTAGTCTAACAAAACTAATGGAGGATGAGGACCATTCAGAACCCACTCTTGCCTTTCCAGATCCGGAAAAAAAGCTAGTCATTATAGAACATTTTGAAAATACACATTTTGAAAATATAGAACATTTGAACATCTCGCAAATACACATCCCCAGGAAATTGCCAGCCTGCCATTCTTTTTCTAGCTCAAAGTGTGACTCATGTTGTTGAGGCTTAGTGCTAACTAGGAAGTCAAGTCCCCTCAATCATTGTATCTGAATTGCAAGGTTTGGGATTAAGATTTGGAGTACTAATAACTTTTCAAGTATTTGTGTAACTTACTGATGAAATACAAAACCCAACTGATTGTGTGTGTATCTTGTTGTTTCTTAGGCAACGGGAGGAGGATATGAAAGTGACGATGCATATCACAACACCGAGCTTTTGTTCTTAGACATTCATAACATTCATGTTATGCGGGAATCTTTAAAAAAAGTCAAAGACATTGTTTATCCTAATGTGGAAGAATCTCATTGGTTGTCCAGTTTGGAGTCAACTCATTGGTTAGAACATATCAAGGCAAGTATATTTTTTTAAAAAACAGTAATTGTTTAGTGAAACAGGAATTTTTTTAATCTTTAAATTAAAAGAAATTGAACAATGAGAGATGAAACATTTGTAGTACAGGGTTCTGCATGTGACAGTTTTGTATTTCCTTATAATTTCCTTACCTAAATTAAAGACTTCACAGCATCATCTCCAGAATATTTTTACAGTTTATAGAGATGTCACTTTCCATCTGGTCAATAGTAAGTAGTTAAATCTTTCACGCAGGTTTATTTCAAAAGTCAGTTTATTGTCTAACTACTACTGGGTATGACCCTCTAGTGAGAGATTGTTTTTATTAAAATGAATCTCCAATTGACTTATTTTAAAGACTAAATTATGTTTTTACTATATTCAGACCTTCATCTTGATAAAGGCATCAAAAACCTCCATTCTTTTAAAAGTAAAAGTACTTGAAGCTATCTGAGGGAACTAACACTTTTAGTAGCTGCTATTTGGTTCTATAAACAAGCAAACAAACAGAAAGCCTACTTTAAATAGGTGAATTACTGGGTGGCTGGATAGCTCAGATGGTTGGAGCGCATGGGATGGTAGATTGCTCCCCCTGCAACTAAGATTGAAAACGGCGACTGGACTTGGAGCTGAGCTGCGCCCTCCACAACTAGATTGAAGGACAATGACTTGGAGCTGATGGGCCCTGGAAAACATACTGTTCCCCAATATTCCCCAATAAAATTTAAAAAAATAAATAGGTGAATTATTCAGACAGATTGTTTTCTAGTCAAATTTTATTTTCCAACTCGATAGGAATTTTATTTTTATTTTGCCCATCTTTCATTTTTTTCTTAATTTATCCTCAAAAGTGAATTGCAAAAATAATACTTGTGACAATTAAATGTAATGTGGTATCCTGGATTACAAAAAGGTCATTAGATAAAAAAAGTAAGGACATCTAAATAAAGTATGGACTTTATTAAAAATAAGTTTATTAATAATTTAATAATGTATCAACATTGGTTTATTAGTTGTGACAAAAGAACTATACTATTATAATATGTCAATAGAGGAAACTGGGTCAAGTATATGCTAAAAGGTGATTTCCATTGCATCAGACCTTAAGGTCTAGACTGGATGCACCTGTTGGGCTAGTGATTTTTCTAACATGATCAAAATTCATGTTGAAGTCCTGACTTCCAGTACCTCAGAGCATGACCTTATTTGGAACTCAAGTCATTGCAGATGTGGTTCGTTAGGATGAGGTTCTACTGGAGTAGCATGGGCCTCTCATCCAATAAGACTGGTGTCCTTGTAAAAGGGGAAAATTTGGACACAGAGACACATGTACACGAGAACACCATCAGAAGATTGAAATTATGCTGCCACAAGCCAAGGAACTAACAGAAGCTAAGAGACAGGCCTGGAACAGGTTTTTCCCCTAGAGCCTTCAGCAGGAGCACGGCCCTGCCAATAGCTTGATCTTGGACTTCCGGCCTCCCAGTTCTGGAATGTCTGTTGTGTAAGCCCCCAGTCTGTGGTAGTTTGTTATGACAGCCCTAGCAAAGGAAGACTATCACGTACACGAATACCACTTTGAAACGCAGTTTGGCTTTTTGTGCTTGGTTTCATTTTGAATACCTAGTCGCATTCGAATGCAGTTTCTGTAGAGGAAGAACAGACCCTGCAGCTCCTGGTGTTCCATTTACAGAAACATTTCTGTTCCAGACATTCCTAGTATTTTAAAGCAGGCCTTTTTCTAGGGTTAAAACCTGTCATTTCAGGTGGAAGCACTACCTTGCAGCTCCTTACCAACTCGCATGTGTTTCTTTGTCAGCTTGTTTTGACAGGGGCCATTCAAGTAGCCGACAAAGTGTCTTCAGGGAAGAGCTCGGTGCTCGTGCATTGCAGTGACGGATGGGACAGGACCGCCCAGCTGACGTCCCTGGCCATGCTGATGCTGGACAGCTTCTATCGGAGCATCGAAGGATTTGAGATATTGGTACAAAAAGAATGGATAAGTTTTGGACATAAATTTGCATCTGTAAGTAAACAATAAAGCTCATGATTAAAACGTCCGGTCACTGCTATTTGGGATTTAAAAACTAGTTGTTCAACCATAACTTTGCTTTTAAAAAGAAAATCCAAGGAGTGTTCATAAAAAACGTGAAAAAAGGTTTGAAAACGTGTGATGCCTTGGGCTAGTGAAAGTCTCCTTAGGAGACCTGTTTATCCATCTGCACTATTTACAATTTCACTTGAAAGTAATAGAAAGAGTCTGCATAGAAATGTTTAAATCAAAATTGCGGAAAAGAAGGAAGATAGGCTGACAGTTCTTTTTCAACGAATATTTTAGCTATTAGAGCCAAATCTGTTTTATAGAAATGCTAGACTTTTAGTTAAGGCTTTTGTCATTATTATTCTCTGATATACATTTTTGAGATCAAGAGAATGTATTCAAATTCCTATTTCCAGGTCTTGTTTCCAGACACCCTTTGAATAAGCTTTTTTCACAAGCTCCCGATGATACTCAGAAATGCTGCCGTGTAGCCCTTTAGCCTTCATCCAGGTTTCATAAGTAGCGTGAATAACATGTTCAAGTACAAAGAATCATTGTTTAGTAAATGAATAAATGGTGAGGCTTTTGTCTTGTTTTTACGAGAGAAAGAACTTACTTTTAATTATAATAATCACACCCTTTTGTGTATGGTTTCAAGCCTTGAATCTTTAGGACTGGCCCCTTAGCAACTGTTAAGATACTGTGCACGATAATCAGGTCCAGTCTGCCTGCAGCTGCCCGGGGCTTGGACAGAATTCCAATCGAGTGAAATAGTTATAACACTCATATACGATGATGCTTTGTCAGTTTGTATTGGTATTTTATATAAGTTTATATATACTTAATTTTCATTGTTTCCAAACCTTATATTATTTTCTATATTGCCAAGGAAAAATATACTATTTACTCTCTAAGAGACTTGGCATTTGGAAAGCGCATTGCTGAGTTGTATTGTCACATTTTGTGGGTTATACGCTGTCTCATTTTTGTACCTATAAATTAAAACAAATCACCTTCATCAATTTATTTCAGAGGATAGGTCATGGTGATAAAAACCACGCCGATGCTGACCGATCTCCTATTTTTCTCCAGTTTATTGACTGTGTATGGCAAATGTCAAAACAGGTAAGGGATATATAGGATACAAATACGATTGACTTAATGTTTAAATATTTTGCTATAATAATGGGATTTGCCTCCAAATAATACAGGGCAGAGGTAGGTTTGGCCATTTGTGAATAATTGTTGAAGCCAGGTGAGGGTACGTGGGGTTCCCTTTTCTATTCTCATTACTATTTGTATGTCCAGGATTTTCCATAATACAGTTTTAAAAATTCAGTATTTAACTATTAACTACCCCCTAATGGACTTGACAATAGCAAGTTGTCTTTTCCATCCATTCTACACTGGCGTTTGTATATCGGCATGTGTACTAACTTATACGTTAAATAATTAAACTATCGTATATGCCCTGTACACTCCGAAGAGCCCAGAAAATCAGCTTGTTTTCCTCCTTTTCCTCTTTATTCCTTTACTTGACCCTTCTGTTAAACTCCTTGATCCTATGCAAAGTACCAATAAAGGAGCTATGGGGTGTGTGCCGATTATAACCTCTGCTGTCCTTCCTGGAAGGCAAAATGTGGCAAAGTTTATGCACTTCTTTTCAGTTCTATAGAAGGTCAACCGAGTTTTCATGCTTTGTTTGCTTGTTTGTTCTTGTCTAGTTCCCTACAGCTTTTGAATTCAATGAACGATTTTTGATTACAATTCTGGATCATCTGTATAGTTGCCGGTTTGGTACTTTCTTATACAACTGTGAGTCCGCTCGAGAGAAACAGGTGAGTGAAAATGCTAATCTTTTTAGTTAACTGTGTCTAGTCTGCCTTGAAATGCAAAGAATTTGATAGCTTGGTTTGTGGTAAATGCAAAGTTTTGCATTTTTTACTCCAAGCTTGGGTGTTTTCACTTCAACCAGGGTTATTGAGTATCTAGGCTTTATTGCAGGGGAAGACATTGACTTTGCCCTCGGCAGTAGGAGTGACTTTATAGATATACAAGGTCTCCCTCCCAAAACATTACGAAGAGGTCAGTAAAGAGAATGTGTTTAAAGATATTCTATAAACCCACAAGAACAGGGAACATGAGAAAGGAGGCAGAGCAGCAAACTTTGGGAAGCTGGAAAACTAGTAGGTAAGAGGTAAATAAGTTATTGTGGGAAAACCAACTCTTAAACCAACAGCAGGGAAGCCAAGAACCAGCCCACTTTACATCACAGGAACCCCAGATGCCGTGGCTTCTGGGGCGAAGGTGTACCAGGTATATGGGATGAAGGGAGGAGGGTAAGATAACCGGAAGGTCTGTTTAGAGTATACAGTTAGCTTCCTCAGATCCCCGTCACCCCTCTCTGGAGCTGAGCACTCGGACAGAGGTTACTTTGTGAGAGAGGGTGACAGTAGTCTCTGGGCTGGGGACCTGAAGTCATCAGGGTGAGATGAATGGAGATGAGCTGGCTTGTGAGAGCCCAGATCACTTCCTCTACTGACTCCCAGCATTCTGGTAGCAGGTCCTTATCTTCCAGGTGGGAGCATGAAAGAACTTTCTCTGTTGGCGAGGATGGGGCGAAAACACAGCCCTCATTCATTGCTGGTGGGGGTGTAAAATGGTGCCGCCACTGTGTAAAACAGTCTGGTGGTCACTCAGAAAGCAAAATGTAGACTCAGCATGTGACCCAGCGATTCCACCCTTAGGTGTACACCTAAGAGAAATGAAAATAAGGGTTGAAACAAAAGCTTATACACAGGTGTTCATAGCAGCACTATGAACAATAGCTAAAAGGTGGCAACAACCCCAATGTCCATCACCTGTTGAATAGATAAACACAGTGTGGTATATTCACACAGTGGAATAGTATTAAGCCCCAAGAGGGAATGGAGTTCTGACACATGCTACAACATGGATGAGCCTGGAGAACATTATACTCAGTTAAAGGAGCCAGACACAAAAGGCCACATATTGTATGATTCTGTTTATATGAAATATCCAGAATAACAAGTCCATAGAGACAGAAAGAAGTCTCTGGTTGACAGGGGCAGGAGGGAGGGGAGAATGGGGGCAGTGACTGGTTATTGGGTACAAGGTTTCCATTTGGGATGATAACAGTACCTTAGAACTCAATAGAGGTGGTGGTTGTACAACATTGTGAATGTACTAAAAGCCACTCAATTGTAGACTTTAAAATGGTGGATTTTCAATTCACCACCTCAATTAAAAGAAAAAAAGAATGACCTCTGGGAACCTGACTACAGGCCCATGAAGAAAGACCTAGAGGTACCAACACCTAGGGTTCCTTACAGTGAATCAAGTTGACAAAACTCATGATCTCAGAGTTTTCAGTCAGCTCTTAAGTCCTTCAATCTTAAAAAATAGCAGACAACCAAGAGGGAGAGAAAGTAGGTTGGAGAAAATAGTTAGCAGGTAGGGAGGGGAGAAACATAGACAAAACGCTAGCATTCACTATCCCATGAAAGACAGAATATCGAAACCATGAAATAATAACAGGATGTTATTTGGAAAGAATATTTAGAGATCAAAAAAGAGCTTGACATTAAGAACTTGATATCAACAGAAGTCAAAAACTCAGAAGAGTTGGAAGATAAAGTGAAAATCTCCGAGAAAGTAGAGTGTAGAGACAGTGGTAAAACATGGAGACCCGAAACTGGAAGATCCGTCCTGGAGTTCCAGGATCCAAATAATAAGACTTCTAGAAAGAGAATAATAGGCAAACCAGAAGATAGGAAATTACTGAAATAATTTGAAAGTATTTCCCAGAATTCAAGTACTTGAGTTTCCATATTGAAAAGCCTGCTAAGTGCCCAAGTACAATGGACAAAAATAGACCCATAATAAAGCACATCTTTGTGAAGTTTCAGAACACCGGAGACAAAAGATCTTTTAAGCTTGCGAATTGAAAAAAAAAAAAGGATTCTTTTGTGAAAAAACAGAAGTTAGGAAAACTGAATTCTTCAACAGTAATATTGGAAGCTAGAAGTCTGTAGAACATTGCTTTCAGAATTTTAAAGGAATATGGTTTCAACCTAGAAATCTACAGCCAGCAAACTGTTAACCAAATGTGAAGGTCAGACATGTATGGCACCAAGAAAGGTTTATCTCCCACACACACCCTTTCTCTGGAAGCTACTGTAGTGTGTGCTCCATTGTAAACAAGAAAGCAGACTGTGGAATTGAGGAAGTAGGAGCTGCAGCACAGAGAGAGGCGAGCGGGGATCCTCAGGGTAAAACAGAAAAGAGGTCCTAGATGCGAGCTGGGCAGCGTGACCAGCGCAGCTTTCCTCCGAAAATGAAACTGAGAGCTCTCAATCTGCAGTGTCTTGACAGAAGCTTGAGGCATTGGAGGAAGAGTTTGGGGTTCAGTTACTGATAAGCGCCAAGAAAAGGAAGCAGACAGTTTGTTCAGTCAAGGGAAAACAACAATAAAAATGTGCTGGAAAAAAATCACAGAATAGTAACCACATGCCTTAGCTGCGAACAGCACTTGCTTCGTCCTAGGAATCTAAACACTAAACATCAATGTGATCAAAGCTACGCTATATATTGGGAGTATGAGGCAGAATGGAGAGTGTGTGAGTGTGTGTCTTTGTGTGTGTGTGTGTGTGTGTGTGTGGCAGTGTCGTAGTTAATGCCTATAACTGGATAGGCAACAGGTAGCAAGAAAAGCGTGTTATTTAGAGATCTGGAGGTAAATACCAAATAATCAATCCATTTCAAAAATCAAGCATAGTTGCTTCCAGGGAGAGAAATGAGAAGCTGCTTTTTTTCATAACAAGCCTTGTAGAGTGATTTGACTTGTTAAACTATATGCATGTATAGTAATAAAAAACACGCATGTAAATAAACATAATGCTGCATAGATTGTGGCAGGAGAAAGGTCCAAATGAAGTTTTAGGTGGATTCCAATGATGGCCAAATTATGCTGCCGTTGTTATTCACATGAACAAAGTATGTAGGTTAAAGAAATTTCTTCGGTCACTTATTTCAAGGTGTTCTTTTTAGCTTCCAATTTTAGCTTATTGGTCCTTTCTTACTGAAGTGATTAGTAGTAAGGGTTTTAAATTCTGCCTTTAGTAATTTTGATACTTGTATTTTCATTTCCCAAGCTTTGGTTTTTCTCTAGTTTATGGGCAAAATCGGTAAAAATCTGTAATTAAAAAACAAAACAGAAAACAATGAAAATGTGAATATCCGTATGAGATAAAGGACACCAGACTAAAAAGATTCAGTGAAGTCAGTTACCCAGCTGTTTTCAGATTATCTGGATGTTGGCATGATATAGATTACACATCTGGATGGTTGATTAAAATAACTTTATTATCCAGATGCCTACTGTCAAATGGATACAGGTTAAGATTTCATAGTTCTAACAAATACAAAAATGAAAAAAGTCGGTGGGATTTTATGATCATTTTTCTTTCTGCTGTATTAAAAAGAGCACACTGCCCATCTGTTCATAAATGTTTTACCTACCCAGGAATAGTCTTCTTAGATCAGTGAATTGCATTTAATGTTACAGCACCCTGCACCTCTATCTTCCCGCAGAAATAATGGCTCTCAAGCTAGGCCATTATCTATGCAAATTATCAGTAAGTGGCTGCAGAGCAGTCACTGGCCCATGAGGCTTTTTGAGCTATTATGGGGATAATGTAAATGTGTGATTCAAGTTGGTGCTCAACTGTATTTGCCACAGGCTGTAAAATGGTTTGTGTACTTTTCTTGTGTTTTCACTTAGACTTTCCATTTTCTCTTTCTCTATAGAAAGTTTCAGAAAGAACGGTTTCTTTATGGTCGCTGATAAACAGTAATAAAGACACATTCAAAAATCCCTTCTATACTAAAGAAATCAATCGAGTTTTATATCCAGTTGCCAGCATGCGTCACTTGGAACTTTGGGTGAATTACTACATTAGGTGGAACCCCAGAATCAAGCAACAGGTAAGTGAACTGGCATTGTTAAAAGACAGTGATGTCAATTGATTAGTACTTCTGAACTTTAATAATGTTATTTGGTAGTTGCTTTTAATGTTATGAGGGGGGAAATAGGAAACGAAAAAGTCACACGTGCTTTCAAATGCAACTTTAATTAAAAATTGTTTATAATTACTAAGCCATTTATTTTGATTGGGGTTAAACTTACAATTTTTTGGTCAATGTGAATAATATAAAATTTTCACTAAAATGAAAACTGATTTAAGGCTCTGGAAAATTTCTGCATTTTGATAGCCAAGGAGTTCCTTTAATCACTGGAAGTTGTCGCACATCATAGAAAAGAAAACGTTTTCTGCTGTCTGGTTCAGTGGTATGTACCAGGTCAACTAACATCAGAGTGCTTTTTTTCCGGAGGGTCTTTACTTCTAAAATAAAGATAATTGTTCTGTCAATGGCTAGTAAATTCAATTGGCCATTTATCATTCAAAAACGGAAACATTTTTGAAGCGAAGGACGCCACATTTTATTAAAGACACACTGAGGCTTTCCATTTTCCCACCCCCACTCCATCCAAAATCAGAAGGAAAATACAGCCTGTTTGTAAAGGTTCAGAAGTGCCTCCATTTAGTGATTTGTTCTCAAGGCTATAAATATTCAGTATTTGTGATTGCTTATTGTAAAGGTTTGTACATTTTCCTGAGGTTTGGATGGTCAACTACCTGTTCTCATCGTCCAGTCTTGCCTAAGTACTAGCTTTAGTCCTGCTAGGAATCAGTGGGCAACAGCAGGGACCCCGGGTGCTGCAGTCTGTCTCTTAGATTGTTTATTCTACTCAGGCAGCTGGCCACACGCCAACCTGTGCTCTTGCTTCTCATCAGGGAAATGCCCGGTTCAAGCTGGCACTCTCATTTCAGGGTCTCTGCTGCGTGCATGAAAGGCTCTTGCATTTTAGTAATGGTGGAAATGTGTAATCTTTTGGAAAGTGACAGATTCCAGGGCTGGAGAACATTCACTTGTTTAGTTTGGGATTTGAGAAGCATGTTGAGGGCATTTATTTAGCAGTAGTTCTAGTGAGTGGAATATCAAGTAAAGAGGAAATGGGAATTTTTCCAGCATTCTAACAGCCATTACAGAGAACATGTCCCTTTTCTAATTAAAAAATATATAGATGAGCACTGTGTTTGTCCTGTATATTAAGCCTTTTCTGTATTTATTGTGGCTGTTTTTATTAATTTCAGGTGTACAAAACAACATAGTGATTAGACATTTATATGCCTTACAAAGTGGTAACCCCAGTAAGTCTATTACCCATCTGACACTATACATGTTATTACAATATTATTGACTATATTCTTTTTTTAAACCACTGGTAATTATAAAGTTTCTGTACAGATTACATAATCTCCCCTCACCTATTTATACTTGGAGAAATTCTTGAAATTCAAGGAATTTAAAGCAATTTATTTCTGAATATACAAAGGTATTAATAATTGTGTAACAAGGCAAGTTGGAAGGGACACCGTCAGAAGAACTTGCTGTAATGTATCTGTCCCCTTTTTCTCATACATTAGCAAAATGAAACTGGGCCACATAGAAATGAATATTCTTTGGTAGAGGTTTTCATTTTGAGACAGTAATTGATCTGTATTCCGCTCTGTGAAATTTACTCAAAGAAGAAAATAACTTATCCTTTCGATATAGATTTTCTGAACATGGAGGGTCCTACACATGCATATCTTTATGCCCCTCAGCACTTCGTATTTCCATCCCCCAAATACTGAATGTTCCCCATGAGTCAGGCGCTGGAAGGGGACACGGAGATTAAAAACGGGTCATCTCTGCCCACACACAAGGAGCTCCCAGGCTGGCAGCAGCACCCGGGAACACAAGCCAATAATTATAATGCTTGTGAGAAATGCGATAATAGATGTGTGAATTAAGTGCATTAGATTTCCTTAAAGAGCTTATGTAGAACATTATTTCGTTCAGAAATAGATTAAAATTCGATCACATAGGACATTTTTGCATTATAACATATAAACCTAAAAGAATATACTTCACCACTTAAAAGTTAAATTCTTACTTACTCAGTTGTGTGGCCCAGTTGGTATCCAAACGATTCCTAGAGCGTTCACAGCACTGTGGTGTCCTGACTGTGCTGAATGACCCTAAAGCATACACAGCCCCTCCCTCTAATGAGCTGTTCACCTAGAAGAAGGCAGCTTAATGTGCTCCTAAAAGCAAAAGCCACGAACCCTTAATATGACATGAAAACTCAGCAGAGTTGATGGAAAAACCAATGCTTACATTTGACAAGCTATCAATAAGCACATTAGGTATTTTTGTTTAAGATGAGGAAATGGCTCACGCCAAAAGCAGAAGTATGATGAATTAGTCATATCAGAAACCTGAATGGGACCTTCTGCTGCTGGTACGCCTCATGTCATACTTGGGGAACCACTGCACCCCATGTAGCTGTCAAGCAGGGTTGCACTGGCAGGTTCTCATTTTGCATAGTGGTAACTAAAGGATGAGAACAAGGACAGTCAGATATTAACAGGTGGCCTGGGTGGTGTTTAAGTCATTTCTGATAAAAAAGTGAAAAGGAATACGAATATGAAAATCATTGGAAACCAAAAATACTTCCATACCTAGCTGATTGCCTATTTTCTATTCTGTGCTGAGTTAGCCTACTCTTTCCTTCATAGTTCATTTCCCAAGTAAAAAGTTAAGATGTAGTATTTCAAGTCACTTGACTTTAAACTCCATTTCTCATTATTTTGTCTTTTGGTACGCTATCACAAATGGACACTTTTCTTCTATTATATCCTCTAAATGGGTTTCGTTTGTCTATAGGCTAATGGCTTCTATATGTTTTGTACCCATTACCAGACTGAATTATCTTTTTATTTCTAATAGTTTTTCTGTCTCCTCTCTTGAATTTTCTAATTAGACAACCTTGCCATCGGCAAAAATGATTGTTTTAACTTTGATTTCTTTTTCTTATCTAATTGTGCTTGCTGATACAATAATAAACTGAATCTAATAGTCATATGAAACAGGGAATGTCTTCAAAATAGCCAACATAATTTTGGAGGAGAATGTCGAGGCAGACCTTGCCCTGCTATATGTCAAGACTTATTTGAAACAGCATAGCGCCCAGAAACAGACTACGTCGATGTGGAGACTTGGTGTAGGATAAGAAGGCAGCATCGTAACGCGTAGGGAAATGATAGACTGGTTGTAAAATGGTGCTGGCATAGCAAATCACTCTTAACATGTCCTTTTTCTGCATTCCCCTTTTCAGTTCTTGGCAACTCCATCCTAGTCACTTTGGCCAGAGACCTTAGAGTCATCCTGACCCCTTTCTCTCTCACACCCCACATCTAATCTGCCAGGAGAGCCTGCTGGGCCCAGCCTTCAAAACCCACACAGCCTCTGAACACTTCTCACCAGTACCCGCCACGACCCTGGGCCAGGCCACCTACTCTCAGCTGTGTGTTCCTCGACTCCCTGGTTTCTATCCTTGCTTCCTTCTTGTCTGTTCTCAATGTGGCAGCCAAAGCTGTCCTTGAAAGACCTCTTTGCCTGGCCTCCTCCCCAACGACTTTCTCACACACTCTGCTTTGGCCATGCTGGGCTCCTTGCTCATCCTCAAACACTCTTTAAATATTCGCCTGGCTCCTTCCCTCCCCTCCTTCAAGCCTTCACCCAGGAGTCACCTCGTCAGTGCAGCTACCAAGACCACACTGTCTGAAGGATAAGCATGCCTCCCCCGTCCCCATCCCTCTTACCCTGCTCCACTTCTTTCCGTAGTGTTCATCCCCTTTGAACGGGCTCCATAACTCAGAGGATTATTGTACTCATTGTTTGTCTCCCCCTGCTGGAAGATAAATGCCATAGAAACAGAGATTTGGGCCTCCTATGTTCACTGATGGATCCTGAGCGCCTAGAACCATGTCTGGACCTCAGTGGAATGCATAAAGAGAAAATGGGCAAAGGATATTAACAGGCAGTGCACAGCACTTACTGGGCGCCAGGCACTCTGCCAGGCATCCCTGTTCTGATGCCACATATGCATTTCTGAGAAACCTCACATTCTGCAAAGTCACAGTAAGAAGAATGAGGCTTCCAGGAAGAAAAGGATTTGGAGGAGACCTCTCCAAACCTGTGGACCTTCGTAAGCAGAGGTCTAATGAAAGCAACAATGGCAGTAGAAACGTGGTATCTGGCCTCCATTGGTCACTCCTTGGCAGCCTGTAGTGGGGTGAATAGTGGCTCCCATAAGACATGTCCACTTGGACCCTGTGAATGTGATCTTCTTTGGACAGAGGGTTTTCACACATGTAATTAAATTAAGACTCTCCAGATGAGATCCTCCTGAATTTAGAGTGGGGCCTAAATCCAATGACAGGTGTCCTTGTAAGAGAGCAGAGGAAGATTTGAGACAAAGACACATATAGAGGAGAAGGCCATATGAAAACAGGAGTAATTGGAGCAATGCTGCCATAAGCCAAGGAAGCCTTGAGCTACCAGAAGCTGAAAGAGGCAAGGAAGGATTGTCCCCTAGAGCCTCCAGAGGGAGCACAGCCTTGCTGCCAGCCTGATTTTGGGCTTCTGCCTGCAGAACTGGGAGGAAATAAATTTCTGTTGTAAGCCACCAAGTTTGTATTAATTTGTTACAGCAGCCAGAGGAAACTGATACAGTCTTAAACCCCAGGCCTCGTGCTCCTTTGTCTCACACAGAGGTCTTGGAGGGCATCTGCTTCTACTCCAGACCGTTGTCAGCATGAACAGTCGATCTATGGTGTAGCCTTCTTCATCAGAGAATCGTCTTGACAGCTTCATTGTTGGTGCTCACAGCTTGGGTGGATAGATAGCTTAACACATTGGAAAGCAGGACAGTTCTGGAAGCCACTAGCGCTCAAGGAAGGCCCTTCCGTACACTTGTGGCTTTTTTGTTAATGTCTTCATATATTGCTCAAGCTTTCGAGAAGCTTGTCCTTCATTACTTCAAAACATTAATGTGCTGGTGAGGGAGTCTTCTGGGGGCTGTTCTGTTATCTACATTGGCCTGGGCGGTGATTACATTAATGTCTATGTACGTCAACATTCGTTGAGCTGAACATTTTAAGATTTATGCACATGAGTGTATCATTTATATATCAGTCCAAAAGTTTGAAAAATTAACATGCTGGGGAGAACACATTCTGTTCTAGCCTGACTTCTCTCTTTACACTGCTGTCAGTGAGCTATTTATCGAAGCAATCGGCATTGTAGCAAGACGGACTGTGTTGACTCGCTTCACTCTCACAACAACCCTGTGAGGTCCAGGCTGTTTTTATTCCCATTTGACAGATAGGGAAGTGGGGGCACCCAGAAGGTTAAGTCGCACAGCTATTAAGAGGCAACCTGAGATTCACACTGGTGCCTGCGGGCATCAGAGTCGCTGCCGTCAGCCGTGCATTACTGTGGGCAATAGCACACGAAAAGCTGTGTGAGAGCAGAGCACTGTGATCGAAAGCCCCCACGTTACTGTCCTCAAATTTGCAAAAAAAAAAAAAAAGACTCCTCTATTCCCAAGTTGTGGGGCTGTGGGGCAACAGGCACTGCCAGACTCACTAGTGGGCACATCAGGTCACATCACCACCTCAGAGAGCCATTTGGCAGCATCTAGTTCTACCCCTGGGTAAATTCCTTTGAGAAACACTTGCAAACGTGCATGAGAAGATGTGTCCAAGGAGAGTAGAGCACTGCATGTAGGAGTGGGGAGCATTGGAAATCGCTGATTATCCATCAGTGTGGGAATGGATGGATAAACTGGTTTATTCATTCAGTGGAACTCAACAAGAGTCGAATTCAGAAACATAATGTCAGGTCAAAATATCAAGCGATAACCACAGAACACCACCATTAATGTAAACTTTCACAGAATAGAAGGTAATAGCGTGTTTTGTTTTTGGCTACTCACTCATAGGCGAAATGTCACAAATGTCCGAAAGAAGGAGGGCCCCCCGCCAACTTGGGAAGACCTGTTGCCTCTGGGAGCAAAAGGGCAGTGGGCCTGGGATCGGGCAACACAGGAGACATGAGCTGTGCCTAGGCTGAGAAACTAAAAAGATGGTGACGCATGTGGGAGGAAATGTGTACATTAGTTATTTCTTGGTGGTATTTTATTATTCTTTGTCCTTTTCTGTATTTTTAAGTTACACAGTATTGGAGGAAACTGTGTAAATGTTAAAGCTCAATAAGGGCCCTTATTCAGAAAGCAGGACCTGTGGCAGATGTGTGCAGCAGGTGAATTTCGAGAAGTGGCTGGCGCCAAGTGGTAACTCGGGTTTGTGCTTCTCTCCAGCAGCCGAACCCAGTGGAGCAGCGTTACATGGAGCTCTTGGCCTTGCGTGATGAATACATAAAGCGGCTGGAGGAGTTGCAGCTTGCCAACTCTGCCAAGCTTTCCGACCCCTCGACTTCACCTTCCAGCCCTTCCCAAATGCTGCCCCACGTGCAAACCCACTTCTGAGAGGGAGCCCTGCCTGGCGCTGTGTTCGAGCTCTGAAAAAAGAAAATAGTTGACTTGCATTTGGGGCCTCTGTACAAAGTAGATGAAAATATTTACCTCCATGTAGAACTTGAAATAACATAATCTTAAACTCTTGAATATGTGCCTTCTAGAATACACATTACAAGAAAACTACAGTGGCTACACGGCAATCAGAAGAAAGGAGCCCAGATGGGGTTTGGGAAAATCCTGACACCTTTCAAAAGCAGTGTTCAAAAAATATAAAGTTTAAATTTAATTTGCCTCTTTAGAAATGCTGTGTATATAATGTGTAATTTGTGGGCTTAATTGGAACAACGTTATTTTAAAGTGAAGGGGACAAAAAAGTTTGTAAAATGGTTTTTCCTCAGGTTGCGTATAAGCGTTGCTTCAGATTATCTAAACTGAACCCAGATGTGAAAGGTGTGTTACTGCCAAAACCAAATTGAGCTCAGCTTCCTAAGGCATTATCCAAAAGCTCGGTGTTTCAATAATTGCCAAATTTTATATCACCGTTAAGTGGTGACTTAAAGAGAAATAGCTGTGTAGATTAGTTTTTCATTATTTTGAAATTTTGGAATATGAAGTGTTTTCCCCTAATTTTCAAGAGAAGCATATTTTTATATTAAAAAAAAACCTGTGGGGCCCAGTTAAATATGATTTGATTTTTTTTACTAATAAACAAAATTGTATTTACTTAGAAGCATTCAGAATGTCAACAAAACAGCTGCAATTTTTTTTGCAATTACAAAGTGGTATTCAGTTAACAGAACAACAATTATTTTATATAAGCTGCATCAGAGACAACTGAAGATGAAAAAAACTACCATCCCCATATATAACTAATTTGTGCCGTGCACCAACAAGGACCGGCTTTAAATTTCCATGCCAATTTACAACCCCCATACTGTACCAGGCAAGGTTAGTGGCCATTGAAAATATCACCAGAACAGGGCTATCTAAAGACACATTCGGTAGTGTGTTAACTATACAAAAAAAGACACTGTGCAGTTTAAAAACAAATCTTACACAGCCTTACATTTCAGTTTTTTTCTTTAAAAGGAGTGAGTTGTGTACAGGGGGTTTAAATGCTTTATAGACAAGAAAAAAACTGCGCTAGAACCACCTTATTCATCATCTTCTTCATCTTCCTCCTCCTCATCCTCTTCATCTTCCTCGTCCTCCTCCTCTTCCTTCTTTTTCTTGCTCTTTTCAGCCTTGACAACTCCCTTTTTTGCCGCATTAGGCTTTCCTTTAGCTCGGTATGCAGCCATATCCTTTTCGTAGTGTTCCTTCAGCTCAGCAGCCTTCTTCTCATAAGGCTGCGTGTCACCTGCAGCCGTGTCATTCCACATCTCTCCCAGCTCCTTTGCAACATCACCAATGGATAGACCGGGATGCTCGCCTTTGATTTCTGGGCGATACTTAGAACAAAACAAGAAACAGGCTGAAGAAGGCCTCTTGGGTGCATTGGGATCCTTGAACTTCTTTTTTGTTTCCCCTTTAGGAGGATATAAGTCTTCATTTCTCTTTCATAACGGCCTTGTCAGCCTTTGCCATGTCTTCAAATGTTCCTTCTCTTTAGCAGACATGGTCTTCCCCTCTCTGAGCACTTCTTAGAAAACTCTGAGAAGTTGACTGAAGCATATGGGTGCTTCTTCCTGTGCTCATCCCGGCAGGTTTGCACAAAGAATGCATATGATGACATTCTGCCTCTTGGCTTCTTAGGGTCTCCTTTGCCCATGTTTAATTATTTTTCCTCAGCGAGCACAGAGTCACCCAGTACCCGTCCAACTCGCACTTGCCCCGGCGCTGTCTCTATGGAGCTCAATGTACTGCAATGATTTGATTTTTTTTTTTAACTTTGTCAGTTCTAGTTTCTAAGTTTTTCCATGAGCTTGCCTAAAATTCTGAACCATTTTCAGGTTGTGGGAAACCCCTTACATAGCACTGTGCAAGGATGTCGGATGCATTATGCTGCTGAGGTGAATGTTTTCGCAAATGTTGCTCTAGTCAAACGAGCTTCTCTGCCAAAGCGTAGGGTTGACCATCTTGGATGTTTGAGCTGTTGCTAGAGCATCATTTTTTGAAATAAAAGCTGCAGATGTACATTTGTTGAGCATATTCTTAAAAGTATTATGTTTATTAATTCCAATTCAAATGGTGTTGGGTGCCCCGCCCCACAAGTATACGTAAAAACTAGTTCCCCAAGTTTTACTTGAAGTACCCTGCAGTTTGCTTTTTCAGGTTTTTTTGTTTTCCTATAGTATTAAATGAAATTTCAAATACAGTTCTATTTGCTATCTGAACTAATTCATTTAGTAAGTATATTTGTAAAAGTTAAGGCTAGAGTTAAAACAATTAATGTGTTTTACAATGATCTGTAAAGGACTATTTATAGCTAATACGGTTTTGTTTTCAATGAATTAAGAGAGATTAAATATATCTTTGTAAATTATTTTATGTCATAGTTTAATTGGTCTACCAAATAAGACATCTCAAAAACAGTAGTATAATATATAAATTTTGTATGTATAAGAAATTTTATTAGACATTCTCTTGCTTTTTGTAAACGCTGTAAATATTTCATAAATTAACAAAGTGTCACTCCATAAAAAGAAAAAAACTAATGCTATTAGCTTAAAAGATTTTGTGAAATTTCATGAAACATTTTTCATGGCAATAATGATTAAAGACCTGCTGTAATAAATATATTAACAACATAGCACTCTATTTTCAGGGATGTGACCACATATGTGTCTTAAACATGCATGGTGTCATTCATCTTCTTTTCGTTCCCTGGCTTGACTTCACATTGTCTTTGTCTTACTAGCAACCTTGTAGGGCTGTCCCCAAATGCCAACAATATTGGACATTTAAGTGCATTAACAATGCAGATTTTAGGAGTCACAACTGTCTTTATTAGTGAGGATAGCTCTCCAAAAGTGCTGGGATGCATAGACACAAGACTTCAGACTGGACGGAGAACACAGCACTTGATATTAAGGGATAGGAAGACATTGGTCGAATAAGGCATACTGGATGTCTCTTTAGGTAAGAATTTAAATAGTACTGCCAATTGGAAATTACATTGTTTAACTGTGGGCATCTGAAAAATACTAAATAGTTATACTAAATTAACCATTATTTTAAAACCTGATGGACTCTTAAAAGATTGAGTGTATCTTTTAAAACTATGAGTATTTGAAATGCTTTGCGAGATTCTTCTTCAGACATTGCTGTGTTTCAGTTTCACTACATCATGAGCTACTGATAGTCATTATCCCTCGTTTTCAGCTGATGAGAAGGTCATTGCTCCAGGGGTTCACTGACATGCCCGAAGTCCCACAGTATCAAAACAAATGTATGCAGGAATTACACTGAATTCTGCCTCTCTCGAGTTCCCACTGAATACCTTAGCTCTGCCTTCTGGAATGAAATAGAAAAATCTCTCTCCCTGGGGCAGCCCTTCAAATAATTTGGAATCACATACTTTTGATAATACAACAGTTTTTTTTCTAAATATAGCGGCACTTCCTGATCTATTTTTGGTAATGCAGTAAAGCTCATCCTTACGCTTTTTTGGAAGGAGTAATACTCAAAAGTTTCAAAATAAGCTGACTAGTAATTCATCACCCAAAGCCCTTTCTACAGATTGCAGGTTTGTGGTTTCGGTCATTCAGACAACTCTTGTGGCATTTGGGGGCATTAGGCAAAAGCAGGACTATATAAAGGGAAAGTTCTTAACATACAGGAATTTTATTAGAGTGTACACACCTGTGACTGGAGGACATAGCTGTTGGTCATAAAAGCAAAAGCAGGGGACACACAAGGGACCTAAGAAATGTATACAGCATGTAGCCCACCAACAAAAATGAGGATTAGCACATTCGCAGAAAAATCTTACATGGTTGTAGATCGCAGTTGAATTTCTTAGGTTCACCATCACTGAAAAGCATGATACTCGAATACCAATATTTGAATTAAGACACATACTCCAACCTCTATTGGTAAGTTTATAACTTAGTTAAGGAATTATTAACAGTCATTTGTATTAAACATATTTGGAAGATGAAAGATCAGCAAAACAAAATATTCTCATTATGAGGCTTACATTTAGATACGGATTATTCCTTGTTAGCAATAATTTATCCTTTAAAAGCAAAGGCAATAATGTATTTAAACCATGTAGAGTAGCTAAAAGTTTAGACATGACCATTGAGGCCTAACAGTTTGCTTTTCTAGTAGCTTTGGAGAACATGGCTTATTCATTTACAGTGTTTAATGTTTATGTGCTTTTGAAATTGACTAAGTTTCACAGTGCATTGTACATAAATTACAAAAGAAAGTTGTTCACCTCATTTCCAGAGCTTTAAGTCACAAGCCTGTATTAGAAAGAACCCTGGTCGGGATGCGTAGACACCTGGATTCTCATCTGGGCTCTGGATGGAAGGTGTGAGGCCTGGGAGGAGACCTCAGTGTCCATCCGTTCAGCAAGGGTATGGGCTGCATATTTTCAAAGGTTCCTTACACCCCCAACACAGCCCTTCTCAGAAATGCATTTTAATCGCTTGTGCACATAACAATATTTATGGCACAAGATGGCATTTGCCTCGTGTATTAGTTTTCTGTTTCTGCTGTAAGAAATCACCACAAACTTAGTGGTGATTTATTATAACACATTTAGTATCTTAACATTTCAGGAGGTCAGAAGATGATTGAGAGGTAGGCAGGAGTCAGTCATGGAGCTCCTTAGGGGCCATGTTAACTTATATATTTTGTTCTCCATGCCCTAGGAGCTATTGAAGGCTTTGGGGCATGGGAGCTACATGATAAAATGTGTCTGGCAGCCATTTGGAGGGTGACAAGAATGGGGACAAGCCAGCTTCAGGCTATTGTAGTTGGCCAGGTGTGGAAGACAGCCTGGAGTACAGATGAGTAGAGATGCAGATTGAAAAATAACCAGGAGTTGGTGATTGATTGTAAAGAAGAGGTGAGAAAGAAGTCAAAGAGGATACTGAGGTTTTTGTTAGGGCAATGGGGTGGCAAGTGGTAGCATTTCCAGAAACGGAGTATCAGATGAGGCGCAAATGGAGGCGATGCTGAAGCCAGTTTGGGACATGCTAAATATGAAGAGGACAGGCATCTAAGATGTGGTTGAGGATAAAGGCCTGAAGCTCACAAAAGAAATCGGGGATAGAAACGCAAATTGGGGGATAAAACCATGGAGTGGATGACAGCGCCCATGCAAGTGAGTGAAGAAAAGTGATGAGCCCCCACTCCAGATTTTAAGGGGCAGACTGAGGAAGAGGAGACCCACCCAGAATGAGATGGAGAAGGAACGTCTAAGCAATGTAGAAGCAAACCGTTGTATTATGGAAGTGACAGAAGAGATCATTTCAAAGAGCAAGTGCTTAGCCTCAGAGAGCTGGTAAATTTAGGATGAAAAAAATGTCTCATCAATTTGGTTAGTAGGAGGGCCCTGGGAGACATATGTGAGAGCTGTTTCATTATGGCAGAAGCCAAATAACGGAGTTAAAAGTCACTGGCCCAGGTTCTAGCTCAAGCAGCTACGGGAAGCACGAGCCCAGTTTGAGCAAGTCTGTGACTTTGGCAGCAGGCCTGCTCTAGCACCACTAAGCAGCAAGGAGGTGCTATGGCTTGTGTTCCAGATCCCAGGGCAGGGGGGCCATGCTACAGCGAAGAGAGGAGAAAGAAACTGGAGGAGTAGCCCCGCCTCCTGCTGTCATTCATTCAACAAATATCAATAGAGCTCTAGAGCTGATAGAGCTCTATCAGCTTAAATGTCACTCAGTTATGGAAGTCTTCCCCAATGCCCTGCCCCTCAATACTGTCTTTGGTCCCCCCACCCGAAGGTCCCCTGGCACTCTACATGTCCTTTATCATTCCATTTGCCATACTTTGTTGAAATTATTGTTGAATGTCTTTCTCATTATTCTCTAAGCACAACAGGGTGCCTGGAACATGGTAGGTACACACGATAGATAATTATTTGAATGCATGAATGACTAAATGAATGAAGGGTAGGAAGTGTGTGCTGATCTTTCTGGAGTGTTGCCTAGAAAGAAAGGAGGGAGATTAGATAATAGCTATTGGGAGAGAAGACCAGAAAAATGGGCTTTTTGAAGGAAGAGACTTAAATGTGATGATGTATGGGGAGGAAGGAGCCAGTGAGAGATTCACGATAGAGGAAGAGAGCTGTTGCCTAATAGAAGAAGGCGTCCAAGTGGGCATGAGCCCAGGGATATAGGCAGAAAGGGAATGGCCTTGAACAACACAAGGGACTTCTGTTCTTCGGCAATACAGAAGAGGAGAATGGGTGCTGATGAAAAAACACTTTATGGAGGGGTGTGGTAACTGAATAATGTCTCCCCAAAGATGTCCACATCCTAGTCTCTAGAACCTGGGAATATGTGAGCTTACATATCCTGTTTCCCCGAAAATAAGACCTAGCTGGACAATCAGTTCTAATGCATCTTTTGGAGCAAAAATTAATATAAGACCCGGTATTATATTATTATATTATATTATTTATTATATATTTATTATTATTTATTATATATTATATTATACTATACTAATATTATATTATATTATATTATATTATATTATATTATATTATATTATATTATATTATATTATATTACATTATATTATATATTCCCAGTCTTATTTTACTATAAGACTGGGTCTTATGTTAATTGTTGCTTCAAAAGACGCATTAGAGCTAATTGTCTGGCTAGGTCTTATTTTCAGGGAAACACTATAGCGAAGGGCAATTAAGCTTGCAGATAGAATTAAGGGTGCTAATCAGGTGATCTTGATATGGGGAGATCATCCTGGATTGACAATGTGATCACACTGGTCCTTAAAAGTGGAAGAGGGAGGCAGAAGAAGATTCAGTGTCAGAGCGATGCCATGTGAGAAGGACTCACCTTGCCATTGCTGGCTTTAAAGATGGAAGAAGGGGCCATGTGCCAAGGAATATAGCGGCCTCCAGAAGCTGGAGAAAGCAAGGAAATGGATTCCCCCTAGCGCCTGCAGAAGGCACTGATGACACCTTGATTTCAGCCCAATGAGACCTGTGTCAGACTTCTGACCTACAGAATGTAAGAGAATAACTTTATGTTGTCGAAGCTACTATGTTTGTGGTAATTTGTTACAGCAGCAATAGGAAACTAATGCGGTGTGGATAGCGAATTTGAGGGAGTCCACGCCTGAGTAACTCAATTTTCTTACACACACTCCTCTGGGTCTGTAAGGTATTTGAAATTGGCCCGAAGCAGAGGAGGGGGAAGAAGATGAAAACATCCCTAAGAAGTGGGGATGAACAGCGAGCTCTGTGGTGTATACTGTTCAAATTCACTCTACCTCCGCAATTCAGAAATCCTCAGGCACCAGTCTTGTGGCGCCCCCAGGTGCTTGGTAGAAGCAAATGCAAGTACTCTCTGGAGAAACATGCCTTCATTCTAGCCGCTCAGATTTCTCACAATTTTCCCAAGAGAATGAATCACTCACAGTAAGAAATAGCAAAGACAGAAAGCCCTCAGTAAAACCTACAGAAACAGCAGACAGCAGGAGAGGACTTGTAAGATTATTTGGATTATCAGATACAAGCAGTGGTGTGCTGAGTTGACTCATAGGGGCTCAATAGAGCCAGTGGTGAACACCGCTCTCCAACTCCTTAATCAGTGATGTCAAGGTGGTAGTTTGAAATTGGCTAGGGTGGGAGTTTTTACACCACAGAAATCAGCAAGGGCTCTAAACCGTTTTTGTTTTTTTCCTTCAGAGAGCTGAAATGAAAACTTTACCAGCATACCACTAGATACAGGCTGTAAAATTATCATGCATATTACCTTTAAAGAAATAAAATGTAGGAGGCCTTGGATTTAGCAATGAGGTTTTAGAAACAACAACAAAAGCATGATCCATGAAAGAAAGAAGTGGACAAGATGGACCACATAATAATGGAAAACTTGTGCTCTGTGAAACACACTGTTAAGAGAAGGAAAAGACAAGCCACATACTGGAAGAAAATCTTTGGAAAACATATCTAATAAAGGACTGTTGTCCAAAATATATAAAGAACTCAAAATTCCATAATAAGAAAACAAAACACCAATTAAAAAGTGGGCAAAAGATGTGAACAGAACACCTAGAAAGATACACAGATGGCAATTAAGCGTACGTGAAGATGCTCAATATCATATGTCATTAAAATAAGGTACCACTACACACCTATTAGACTGGCTAAAATCCAGAACACTGGCAACACCAAACACTAGCAAGGATGTGGAGCAACAGCAACTCTCATTCATCGCTGATGGAAATGCAAGATGGTACAGCCACTTTGGAAGACAGTTTGGCGGTCCCCGAAACTAAACATATTCATCATGCCCCCAGCACAAGCACTCCTCGGTATTTTCCCAAAGGTGTTAAAAATGTATGTCCACTCTAAAACCTACATAGGGGTGTTCATAGTTTTATTCATAATTTTTATAACTTCGAAGCAACCAAAATGTCCTTCAGTAGGTGAGCGGATTAATAAACTGTGGTTCACCCAGAGAAGGAAATATTCTTCAGTACTGAAAAGAAATGAGCTATCAAACCATGAAAATACATAGAAGAAACTTAAATGCATAGTACTAAATGAAAGAAACCCATCTGACATGGCTACATACTGTATGATGCCAACTATATGACATTCTGGAAAAGGTAAAACTATAGAGACAGTAAAAAAGATCAATAGTTGTCGGGGGTTGTGGGGAGACAGGGATGAACAGGCAGAGCACAGAGGAGGTTTAGGGCGGTGAAAATGCTCTAGATGATACTATAATGATGGACACATGCCATTACCCATTTGTCCAAACCCACAGAATGCACAACACAGAGAATGAGCACTAATATAAATGATGGATTTCACTTAATAATGTGTCACTATTGGCTCATCTGTTGTAACTAGTGTACTACACTAATGCAAAATGTTGACAATAAAGGAAACTAGGGGAGGGTGAGCTGTGATGGAGTAATAGGAACTCTGTACTTTCCATTCCATTTCTCTATAAACCTGAAACTGCTCCAAAAAAGAAGAAAATTATTAATTTTTTAAAAGGCATCCCAGGTAATTTTTTATAGCTAGTCCAGCACCAAGTGTTTAACTACTATTTTAGGCAATGCCTGCATTTTGGTCCAATTGCATCCTTAAATAGATGCCATTGAAATGATTCATCACTGACTGTGGAGTCAGCTTCCTTTGGAACACCTTGGTGTTGTATTGATTGAGCCTTCGGACAACAGTATGCTTAATCTCTTTCTTCACCTCTACACCTGTAGAAGCAGTGCCTGACAGGATCTGGTAGTGGGAGTTCAATCATCCAGTGGGATGTGGATTGGAAATGGGAAGAAATGTGAGTACTGTAGTGTGTCTTCCAACCCAGCAAGTTTGTGAGTCTCTGCCCCGGTGTTCCATTGCCTCTCAGCTCTAAATCCGCCCATGCTTAACTGCTCTGTGATGGAAGTGGGCTTTGTAAATATGTCTCCCTTACCAACCGACACAATGTCAATCCTTGTCTGTAGAGAGTGCTGCAGAGATGCTGCAGGAGAAAGGGCTCTCTTTCCCTTCCAGGTCTGCTGTGCCTCACTTGCTAGTCTCCTGCAGAGCACAGTTTTCTCTCGGGCTTGGCTCCTGAGCATGCAGTGTCTTCTGTGCTGGGCTCCTGCGTGCATGAAGTATGTCTTTTATTTTCTGTATTCTGATGCTTTCACATCCGGTGCCCCTCTCAGGTTGGGAGATCCCTGTGGGTTTTGTTTTTGTTCTTTGTTTTCATTTTATTGGTCCATGCAATCCAAAGGTCTGGGACTAACTGGTTTACACTCAGTGTCTCCCTTTCTTCCCCTCTGTGATGGTTAATTATATGCATCAACTTGACTGGGCTATAGGATGTCCAGATATCTGGTTAAACATTATTTCTGGGTGTGTCTGCAAGGGTCTTTGGAAGAGATTAGTATTTGAATTGGTAAATCGGCAGACTGAGTAAAGCAGATGTCTCTCCCTCTCCCCAAGGGCTGGGGTGGGGGTGGGGTCTCATCCAACCCACTGAGGACAGAATAGAACAAAAATGTGGAGGAAGGTGGAATTCTCCTTCTGCCTGGCTGTTGAGCTGAGATATCCATCTTCTGCCCTCGGTGCTCCTGGCTCTTAGGCCTTCAGACCTGGACTGGAATCTATGCCATCGGCTCCTCAGTTCTCAGGTCATCAAAACACGGCACCAGCTCTCCTAGGTCTCCAGCTTGCAGACGGCAGAGCATGGGACTTCTTGGTCTCCATGAATTGAGGGAGCCAATTCCTCATGATAAATTTCATTACCGTTAAGCTCTGCATAATGACATTTTGGTCAAGACGGACTACATAGACGAAGGTGGTCCCATTAGATTGTAAGGGAGCTGAAAAATTCCTTTTGCCTAGTGACATCGTAGCCATAGTAATATCACAGCACAATGCATTACTCACGTGTCCGTGGTGATGCTGCTATAAACAAACCCACGGTGCTGCCAGTTGTATAAAAGTCTAGCACATCCAATTATGTACAGTACATAATTGTTGATGATAATAACTTACTGTGTTACTTGTTTATGTATTTACTGTGCTATACTTTTTATCATTGTGTTAGAGTGTCCTCTTTCTACTTACAAGGAAAAAAGTTTGTCATCAAACAATATGTCGTGTTACACCAGCAGCAGCCTCGTACATCTCGTGTTTACTGCCTCTGTTGATTGCATCATTTTTGTGCTCGATTTAATCGCATGTTGGTTTGTATACTAACATACTGTACAGGTTGGTGGCCTAGGAGCAATAGTCTGCACCGTATAGCCTGAGTGTGCAGCCGGCTAGACCATCTAGGTTTGTGTACGTGCACTCTGATGTTTGCACAGTGACAAAACCGCATAGCTCCCCATTTCTCAGAGCATATCCCCATCATTGGGTGGCACATGACTCTATAGATATAGAGGTAGAGACAGAGAGATAGATTCTGTTTCTCTGGAGAAGTCTGACTCATATACCCTCCCAGTCATTTCTGAACCCTCACCTCCCGCTCCAATTGTCCCCTGAAAGTGTTCTCATCAAAGTCCATACCACCTCCGCATGGTTGATTCCAGGGACCACTTCTCTGCCCCATCTTACCAGATGTCTCAGCACCACTTGACACTCTGAATCATTCCTTCATTAAAACCCTCTACTCTCTTGACCCCAGGCTCTCTCCACCCTGGCTCTTTTCCTTATCTCTGGCAATGCCTCAAGCTCCTCCAGGGCTCCTCTCCTTTCACCTGCCCCTTGAGTGCTGGTGTTCTAGTATCTCACCAGCATCGGCCTGACAATTCACTCCTCACCTTGCCTCCCACCACACAGGCAGACAGCTGACCCCTTAAGTGATTCCTGGGAAGGCAGATGGTCAACCCAACAACTCTGGGTGGAACCTTGCAGGGCAGAGGGGCTTGGGGCCCTCATGTATTGGGAAACAATTCTCCATGGCTATGTCAGGTTTCTGCATGTGCCAGGTCCTCTGAGCAACTAAATGTATAGCCAAGTTAAGAACATTGGTATAAGGAGACAATTCCACATAGTAAAACTTATAGAAGTCTCCCTCCACGGAGCCAGTTCAGTGTAGTAAAGGTAAAGAGATTTGATTCTAAGGCAATTGCTCCCTCTGAAAGGGAGAATGGACTGGCCATTAGCAACCCCATAGAAGATCAGACTTCCCCACATTTGGGATTCCTCTTCTGTCATGCACCCCATTGCATGTGCAGATACCATCTGGCCCCCTACTGGACAAAGGAGGTCAAGAGGGGAAAAGAGTCCAAGAGAATGCCCTGGCTGCTGCTTTGGCTGTGAATAATAAATCGCCTTTGTTTCTGACCCAGAGACTTCATGTTCTCTGTCAGAGTATCAAAGTGCAGTGGCAGGCTAAATTTTTTAGCTTTCTAGTAGGGAAAAATCTCAGGCCCTCCAGAGCTTCAGACCAAATAGGGGGAACCACCTTCTTTACAGGGCGGGGATGATTTGGGCCTGGATTCCCAGCTGAGCGGGCAGACGGGCACTAAAAAGGGGGGATTACTTCTCTGGGCTAGACACCAAGAACAGTGTTTGGGTGCTCTTTGCTGTACCAAAACAAACAAACAAACCCCCCTAAAACCTAGTAGCTTAATACAACAAATTATTATTACTCAAAAATCTGGAATGAGTCTCCAGCTTCACATAGTGTTGGCTGGGCCTCTGGAATAGCTGGAAGGCCTGAAATGGGTTCACTTACATGGCTGGCTGCTGCCTGAGGAACTCAGCTGTGGCTGGAGGCTGACAGCCTTGGTTCTCATCTACCTGGGCTTCTCCATGTGCCTGGTTGGGCTTTCTCACAGCATGGCTGCTGAGTCCAAGAAATTATTCCCAGGAGTCAAGGTGGAAGTTGCAGATACTTTCAGGTCTAATCTGGGAAGTGATGTAACATCCCTTCTGTCACATTCTATTGATCAAAAGAGGTTACAGGGCCAGTCCACATTCAGAGGGAGGGGACATAGACTATACTATACCTTTTGATGTGGGAGTGTAAGATCACATTGCAGAAGAGCATGTGGGTGGGGGATATTACTGAAGCTGTCTTTGCAGGTACAGTCTACCACAGAGGGACTATGCAGTAGTACTTCTCCAAGTGCAGTCCAAACCCCCAAGCCCCCATGGATTGGACTAGATGTTCCCACAGCCTGCATGCTCACCACAAATCATAGCATTTACCCACCTGTAATGTCATTGTTAATGTGTCTGTCTCCTTCCCTTGACTGTGAGCTTCTTAGGCAGGGATATGTCACATTCTATCACTGTCCTGTAAGTCCTAAGTTTGCTTAGCTGAACTGAAAGTTTGATAGTGTCATAGTGAATTCTTCTTTGGCCCAATCCTCCTCAAAGAATGTGGTCCTTAAAATATGTTTAAAAGTTCAACATTTTCTTTCTGAGAAATCTCAAGGCAGCTAGGATGCTTGCAGCTCCTTGTAAGAAAGTACTTGACTATAAGTGGGTGTCAGTATGCTTGGGCTGCCATAACGACATACCATATACCAGGAGGCTTAAACAATAAACATTTATTTTATTACAGTTCTGGAGGCTGGAAAGTGCAAGATCAAGGTTCTGGCAGGGTTTGGTTCCTAGTGAGAGCCCTTTTCCTGGCTTGCAGACAGCTGCCTTCTCACTGTGTCCTCACATGGCCTTTCCTTGGTGCCTGCTCATGCACAGTGTCTCTTCTTATAAAGGCATTAATCCCATCATACTAATGACCTAATCACCTCCCCAACGCCTCATCTCCAAATATTATCAATTGGGAATTAGGGCTTAACATGTCAATTTGAGGAGGAGGGACATAAACATTCAGTCTATAATAGTGGGTTAAACATTTGACTTAACAATTTTGGAAAACCAGGACACTGCAGGAGGTAGGTCTGCAGTGTGTCTGGAGATCTTCCCGTCCTTCTTCTCAGCCATCGTCACCCTGCTTCCCTTTCACCCCAGGCTCACCCCATCTTGTATGTAAGATGGCTGCTGAGGCTCAAGCATCACATCCTAAAGGTTCAGTTGGAAGTTATTAAGCTGGTAGGGCAAAATGGGTGTGGGAGGGGAAGTGGAAACTCCATGTCTTCAGGTCTGCTTTTTAGCAGGGCCCTAGGCCTGCTGTCCATAACCAGGGTAATCATAGGCCAAGGGGCTTGGTCATCACTGCCAACAAAATCAGGGTGAGTTGACAGAGGATGAGAAGTTGGATATGTGAACTGGAGTGAAATGAGCAGGGAAATAAGTCTAGTCCAGGAATCAAATGTCCTAAATGCTTTTATCATCAGATATCGACTTGATTTTCATAGTGGTGATTTAACCAACAGAAGTGAAATGTTAGTCTTAATATAAATCAAGGGCAGAAGTTCTGAGGGGGAGGGCTGCATCAGAACACTTGGTTGCCCTACAGATGCTGGGGAGGTGGGTTTTGTGGGAGGGAGGGAGGAACAGCGTGGGGAGGAATTGCTAAAATGTATGGAACTGCTCCTGCTTGGAGATGTCAAGACCAGGGGTCTGAATTTCCCCCACCCCAAAACTTTTCTGGGACGACAAATTGAATGAAAACAAATCATTTGTAATCCTTGAATTTCCCTAAACTTGTTTTAAACACCCTGAATCTATATAGTCCATCTGGTAATAGTTTCCTGCGCAAAGCACGTTCTGCATCACCCTTTTGTAGACTTTGACCCCAAGTGGCGTGGGCCGCGACCAGGTTGCTCAAGCCCGCAGGCCTCTGCCCCGCGTCCCGGCTCCCCCGGCGGGCTCCCAGGTGGGCTGATGCGGGTGGGGGGGCCCAGCGCTGGCCCCAGCCGCCCGCGCAGCGCACCCCCGCCCCACCCCCGAGCCTCCCCACCCCAGCGCGCGCGGCCTTGTGGGTAAGCGGGGCCACCAGGTGACAGCTAATGGCGGCGGCCGCCTGAGCCGGCGGCTGCGAATCTCAGCGCAGGAGGTGCGCGGCGAGACCTTCCAGGCGCCGCTCCCCTCCTGACTGCGGCTTCCCCCCGGCGGCGGCGGGCTCGGCGCGCCATGGACCGGCCAGCGGCGGCGCCGGCGGGTGGCGAGGGTGCCGGGGGTCCGGGCCCGGGACCGGCGGGCAGCTGGAGGCAGCCTCGGGTTGCGGGGGGCCCGGCCGCTGGTTCCCGGCAGCCCAGCGTGGAGACCTTGGACAGGTAAGCGGGGCCCGGCCTGCCGCGGCCTCCCGCGCTCCGACTCCCAAGGGCCCCTCGCGAGGCCCGGACTCCCGGACCCGCGCGCCGGGCGGTTGCCGGGGTGCGGCGTCCCCCTCCCGAGTCCCCTCCCGGGTCCCTCCGGAGGCCCCAGAATCCCCTCCCAATACCCGGGGCCCGGCACCTGGCTCACTTCCGCCTCGCGCGCAGGAGCTCCCCGCACCCCTGAGGGCTCTTGGCAGCTGTCAAACCGTTTCCCCTGCCACTTCCTACGGCACCTTGGAACTGCCCGAGCTGGCCTTGCCCGGGCCACGAATTACTGGGGACAACATTTCACCCGGCCTCTCCTCTTGTAGAGGGACCTTGCCTCCGTGTGATTTGAAGACCAACATCCTGCCGCAGCTGCTTGGGGTCTTTGATGTTGCGGTTGGGACTGGGGCGAGGGGGTGCGGAACCCCGCGGGTATCGGAGCCAGTGCAGATGGAGGCAAACATACCCTGATTTGAAAAACTGGGAGGATAAACGTCCAAACGGCTCCTGATGGAGAACACACAATCGTTTACTTTCAGTTTTTCACTCTTGGAAGGAACCGATTTATTGTTTTCGTGAACACAGAAACCTACTGCTTCTCAGCAGTTGTAAGACTAAGATCCATCAGTTAGAAGTATACTCTGACCACGTCCAACTGGGAGGGCCACCCTAACGCCTCCAGCAAAAGGGGCAGGTATTCCACTCCCAGAGTATCCAGCTTTCCCATATCTCAGCCATGTCACTGACAGCAGCGTGAAGTTAGGCAAGAGTGACAGCTTGGTCAAGTTTCAGTCAAGTTCAGATGTTGGTTCTTGCCTGTCTTCCACCAGTGAGATGAACTTTTGGGAGTTTCCAAAGGCATAAGAACGAGAAACACTCCCTTTGTTTCTACCCCAGGGTAATTACACTGTGTTTCAATAAGTGAATCACCCAAGTGGTCAGCTTCACTGAAAACTAATCACAGCTAAGACTACTTGGAATGGTCAGGATTTCAGTCATTGTGGATACTCTACAATGTCTCGGGGCTTGGAAAGTAAGCGAATATTTGCTCTCTGGCTTACCAGCTAGTAAAAAAAGACAAATCAGCAGTTTTAATCGACTGTGATAAGTGAGAGGGTAGGGTGAACACGGAAGCGTGCGCCCACTCTGGATGGGGTGTGAATGTGTATCATCTGAGAAGCTATTTCAAGAGCTCCAGGTGGCTGGACTCCACTCCTGAGGCTTCTGATTCAGGGGGTTCACAGGGAGGCCCAGGAGTTAGTAGTTTCTAAAAAGCTCTGCAGCCTCGGTTGTGATCTGCTACGCTGTGGGTAGACGGAGGTGGGGTACTTCATTTATTTGTTAGTGGTGGTGGTGGCGGGGTGGGGGTGGGGTCGGTGAGTATTGGCAGTAAGAGAGGGCCTCTGAGGAAGCTGACATGTGAACTGGATGGTGAAGAATGAGAAGTTAGACAGGGTGGCGAGGGCTTTTGTGGCGTGGGGAGTGGAATGTGTAGTCATGCAGGTAGTGCTAGACGTGGGGAACTGGTCAGGGAGAAGACTCCTGGGAAGGCAGGGGCCAGATCTCAAAGGGGCCCTTGTGCCTTCCTAGGGAATTGCCTTTATCCTCTGGGCCAGTGCTTCTCAGGGCACAGTTCTGTATAACCTGCCACAGAGTCACCGCCAGTGCTTGATGCAAATGCAGAGTCTTGGGTTCCACCCTAAATGGAGTCCATCCGTCTCTGGGGTGGAGCCTGGGATTCTGCATTTGTAACAACTACCTGCTCGCCCGGTAGGTTGGGCCATGTGGTCTCTTTGGCCCAGGTTGGTACTGATTTACTGGTTGGGGCAGTATAATTAATAGTGTCCTTCTTCAACTCGCAGTAGTGTCTTGATTTGGATGAGAAATTATATGGTTGCACTAGCTGCAGGGACCACAAAGGGATTTCCATCAGGTGAGCTACAGGATGAGATTGATGTTTGAGAATGATTGCTCTGCAGTAGCATGGACTGGAGGTGGGGAGTCATTTAGCAAATTATGGAGTGGCTGGTCACTCAACTCATTTCCCCTGTGAATATGAGCGCCTCTCTGTGTCAGGTACTGTGTTGTGCTGAGGGTAAAGCCGGGAACACATGAATTTCTGCCCTTGTGGAGCATATGTTTGGTGGGAGAAAGACAAAAAGCAAGGGGAATGTGTTCTGTTAGATGGTGATCAAGTGCTAGGGGGAAAAAGTAAGTTGGGACAGGGTGGGAAGTGTTGGCAGTATGCATCTGGGAAGTGGTTGGAATTTGATGTAAGATGGTCAGGAAAAGCCTAGCTGAGAAAGCTGACATTTTGAGTAATGCCCCCCAAAGAGATGAGGGATCCAGTCATACAGATATCTGGGGCGATAGCCTTCTAGGCATATCGTCCTGTGCATCCTGAGGTGGGCGTGTGAGCAAACTGTCCCAGGATCAGCAAGGAGAAGTGTGTCACTAGTGGGGAGGGAGCTCGGGAGAGAGCAGCGGGGCAGAGAGGTCACAGGGGTAGATGGTGGAGAGTCACGGGAAGCTACTGGGGGTCTCGGAGCAGAGGAGTGACTTAATTGGTGTGGATTTCAGTAAGATCTCCATGGCTGCTGTGTGGACAACAGACCGAAAGGAGAGGGGGTTGGAACGGAGAGACTAGCAGGTAGGAGGCTTCTGCAGTCATGCGAGTGAGATGGGATGGTGGCCTAGACTGGAGCAGTGACGTGGAGGAAGGGAGCAGTAGGTAGGCTCTGGATATAATTTGAAGAAAACCTGTAGAGTGGAGCCAGTAGGGTTTGCCGAATAATGATTGTTGGGTACGAGAGAAGAAGGAGCCAGGACGATCCCAAGGTTTCTGGCTTGTAGGAAGTGGTGTTGCCAAGATGGAGAAGCCTCTAAGTGGAGCAGTTTTAGGAGATTGGCAGGCTCTCAGCTCTGGATGTATCAGTTATGAGATGCCAGTTATATGTGCCAGAGGCAGCTAGTTTATATGAGCCTGGAGTTCAGAGGTGGTATCTGGGCTGCGGACCTCAATTTGAGCGTTATCAGCATAGAGATGGGGCTTAAATTCACGAGGCAGGAGGAGAACACAGAAGAATGATGGGCACCTGGAAAAGGAAATTGGAGGAGGAATCGAGCAGGGTGCATTCTCATGATACTTATCAGATAAGAGCAACAGGATTCAGATGAAAGAGTGGAGTGGGGGGTGGGCTCGAAGGTAAACCCCAGCTTTCGGGCCTGGGGGCCCTGGGTAACTGGCTGTGCTTTCCCCTGATTTAGGAAACATGGGTCTGATGCTGGTTCAGACAGGTTGAGTTGGCAGAGTCTCTGAGACTGACTAGTGGAGCTGTCTTCTAGGATCATGGGCGTTCGGATTCAGAGGGAGAGTCCAGGTTGGAGAAGCGAGGCTGGGAGCCCCCAGCCTGCAAGTGCTTGTTGATACCAGCGTGTGGAGGGAGATTGCACAGACTAAAGAGAAAAGTGGGGGAGAGGAGAGATGGCCTCCCTTCTCAGTTCTATCCTCGTGACAAGCTCTGATTCACGCTCTTAAGAGGGACCCCCAGAGTGAAACCTGGCTCTCCAGGCGTGGTTCAGCCCTTTCCTGTAGACTGTGGGGTCTGCCCCATCCCTTGTGAATACTGTACTTCTCTTAATGGTTCAAAGCTGTGGTCCTGCAAGAGGATGTGGCTTGCTCAAGGTCACGGAGCTAGCTGGTGAGAGACAGGACTCAGGTGCAGGCCTCCTGTCGAGCTGCCCACGGTAGCACGCTGTTTGTAACCATGTTGGCCAGGACACTTCTGGTTGCAGGTGACGAAAAGCACCGTCTTTCCAGCTGAAGCCAGAAAGGAACTCTCTTGGCACACATCACTGCTGCAGACAGAGTGAAAGATGGCCACGGGCACGTTTGGACCCAGAGTTGCAATGTTGTCAGCCCCCCTTCCCCATCTCTTGTTTTTTTCTTGTCTTACTCTTTATATCTGTGGGTTTCTCAAGGTGGTGGGGGTGGGGAGCGGCCTCCCGTGCAGCGGGGGCGGAGCCACACAGCCCTGTCTAAGAGAAAAGCTTGGGATTGGCCTGGCCTGGGTCACGCCCCTGCAAGTGGGGGCAAGAGGAACAAGGGGTCAGCCCCCGCCCTTTCGTCCACCCCCTCCTCCACAGAAGCCTACGAAGTGGGGAGGGGCCATTCCCCACAGTAGAGAGAAGTGTCCTTATCAGCAAAAGGGGGCAGGGATGCTGGGCAGATGGTAGCCACAAGTCACCCACAGTGGGTGAACAGGCGGGGTTCCTACTGTTAGATTTGCAATCAGAGGTTGGTGGTGGCAGAGCAAAAGGCCACGTGACAAGAAAAGTATGCCATAACCAGGCGATAAAGGTGACTTAGCCTTCAGAAAGGAGACTAAAATCCCTCCCGTTTCCCTCCTTCTTCTTTTTAGTTAGAAATTGTGGTAAATGAATTCTTGACATAGGAATGCCTGCCCATTCAGTGAACGTTTGACTTATATTTTCATTCCCATAGATAACCACTGGGCTATGTTGATCAGACTGCAAGTTAGATCACTAGCAGGGGACATCAAATACCTTTATTTTACTATTTAGGTTATTTTGCATACTGCCTAGGGAATCCAGATTTTTCTATCCTTCCAACACACGAGTGTGGATTTAATCAGTGCTGAGAATTTTAAAGGTCTGGACCATTCTTTACAGTGAAAGCTACCTGCAGGGTAAACTTGCATTAGCATCTTTCGCCCTTTCGCTTGAGGTCTTCAGTGCTTTGACCAGTAGAGAGAGAAGCCTAACCCCTGGAGGCAATTTTTAATTCCCTCTCTGCCTCGTTTGCTTATGTGGTCCTTTAAGGCAGGTAAGCACAGCCTGACTGCTTACTAGTCATGTTACCTTGGCCAAACACTGGGGCCTCAGTTTTCTCATCTGTAAGATGGGTCACTGTGAGGCTGGAGTGAGCTATGCGGAAATGTGCTAAACACTTCAGAGCACCATGCAAGTGGAAGGTGCCATTCTCTGTATTGTGTTCTTGTATAAGACAGTGGCTAGCATCTGTGGTGCTGGTCTCTGTTTCACTCTCTAGCTCAGCAAGTCAGGTCACGACTGGTTGTGCCATGTTCTGGAAGGCCAGCCCTAGTGGTGCTGGAGGCAGGCCTGCCACTTTCTGATGAGGCATGTCACCGCTGCACCTCAGTTTCTCACTTGAGAAACAAGTTCCCTAGTCCCTGTTCTGTCTTATCGCATCGTGGTTTGAGGCTCTGATGCAATAAAGGACTGAAAGAACCTTTCGTAAGTTGCCAAAGCACTTACAGAAATGTAAGGTAGCATTATGACTAGACACAGGATATCATTTTTCTGGTCTGTTCTTTTGAAAATCACATAATCAACTTTGCTGCATTAAGAGTCAGGTTGATTCACTCGAAATTACATTATTTTCTGGATTTAAAGCTACCAACATGAAATTGATTGAATGCTTTTTAAAAAATCATTGATTTATTATTTTTCAATGACAGTTGACATTCAATATCATTTTATATTAGTTTCAGAGGTACAGCATAGTGGTTAGACATGTACATAATTTAGGCAGTGATTTGAAAAGCATATGCTGTAAGATAAATATTTCACTTTAGGATTAATTTTCTATGTACATTAAGAATATTCACTTTATATAACTGTAATTGTAAGAGAGTAAAATTCGATTCAATGATAGAGAATGCCATGCTTAGAATCTTAAACTTAAAAAAAATTGTTGATTCGTGTAAAATCAGCCTGGAAGCCAATCTTATTTCCCAGTTGTCAGTCAGTATTTCAGTTCTTATATTAAATATAAAGGTAACCATTAGTCTAATAAAAGTTCATTTTCTAAAACAAAAAAAGTGTTCCTGTATCTCCAGTCAGTGCTCATTGTTCACTGAGAGCCTATGTCTTGAACTATTGTAATCACACTATTTCTTTTAGTCCTACAGGATCACATGTGGAATGGTGTAAACAGCTTATAGCTGCTACAATTTCTAGTCAGATTTCAGGGTCAGTGACATCAGAAAATGTATCGCGAGATTACAAGGTAAGCAGCATTGAGTCCTTAATTAACTTTCAATGTGCTAAGTAGCCAAGAAGCTTTCCAGTTTTAATTCGAGTGAGACGTTGGCCCCTTGTTGCTGGATGACAGTTTGCTTGGGGGCAAGACTGAAAGGTTCTCTGTTGTTAGATATGAACTTTCGAAGAGAAATTTTACCAGGATCTAGTTTGTGTGGTCATTATTTTGTAATTGAGAGGAAAAGCTGTCTTTAGATTATGATCATTCTTTTAAAAGTCCAGTTCCATTTTATGATTTATTATGTATTTTATTATATATTGTATTTTTATATTTTATTATAATAAATACCTATATTTTCTTTGCTAATATTCTGAATTTCAGAAAACATCTGATATACAGTATTTCCCTAACGTCACAATTTGTTTCTGTATTTAGATACTACCTGGGGGTATTTAGCATTAACATGTGATACTAGGATGCAGAAAACTTACAAAATCTCAAGAATATTTGTGGGCAGCCTGAGTTTTAATCCTCATTGAATTAAGAAATCTCTTCAAAGTTCCTGCTTATTCCTGCTTATTCTAAAGTTAAGATTGATAAGCTTCTTGTCAGCAGAGGGGGGCTGGGGTTCTTTTACTTACCACCGCTTCCCCAGCATGATCCTGGAACTTAGCAGGTGCTCAATAAATATTTGTCAATCAAATAAAACACTTGGGTGCCCCACCTTTGTTAAGGTGAAAGCCTAACATTGTTTGAATGTCAATAAACTATTAACAGGTACAATAAACAAAACCATGTTTACATTTCAGGAGTAGTGTTTGCTTGAATTGGGGTTTCAGTTTATTGTAGTCATTTTTGCTGCTAGTAAGAGGTAATTGATTTTCACAAATATGTGCGAATTACATTCAGAATCCTGAACTACCCTCTGTCAACAGTCTCTCAAAATCTCAGTCCTTGCCCAGTGTCAAATCTTACAAACAATCCAAGAACTACAGTAAAGATCCCATTCACTCCTCATAGCTGCTCCTTGTTTAAAGGCTTTGGCCTCAGTTGTCTTTAGCTCATAATATACAAAAGCAGACTGACTCAAGAGGCTGTGTAATTGAGATTTGGCTGTCTTGCTGTACTTGTTTCATCCAAGCCGTCGGATGCTGTTGATCACGCCTACCGAGGAAAGCATGGCTGCGGACTAGTAGAAAGTGGGTGGTCTGCCCAACCAGAAGAGCTGACAGTATATTCCTTAATAGGAGTCCCTGCTACCTAGTTTTCGTGTCTGCCCACGTAGGAGTAGCTGGGCCTTCTGCTCCTCAAAACCCAGCTGGGCGAATATGCCATCTCCAGGTGGAAGACACATCTGCTGCATCACCGATGCCTGAGTGGCTGGTCACTGAGCAGCTGCAGACCCCACCGGTCCCAGTTGCCCTATTGCCCCCACCTTAGCTAAGAAACTGCCCTGCTGAGTGAAGAGGCTCAAGGACCCTTATTAGCAGAAAATAGCTCTCAGACCTTGGAGTGATTTTCTTTAGGGACAATTATGAGTTAACTATAATGTTTTCATTTGGTTGAATATCTGTTAGTGATGTAGGTGACGGATCTGCTGGCAGTTTCTGAGTGTGGGCCGGGATCGTGTCTCGTGATGCCGAAGAATGGAAACACGGACCAGGGAGAGGCAAAAAGTTTTAAAAAGAGGATAGTTTATTAGAGGCAGGAGAAGAGGTTGCAGCTCCCGAGTGGGAGGGGGTCCCAAATGGGGGTTGCCCCATGACTGAGGCAAAAGCTCTCGCTTTTATACCTTCCCTTGCCTGCTTGGGGAAGGGGAGCTGTTTGGAGAAGGGAACTTGTTTGAAGAAGGGAACTGACGCCTTCTAATGAAATTCGTCGACCAGGTTGGTTCTGCTTGCCCATCCTAAAGGAATTAGCAAAGTAACCCACTCTTGTCTATCAGATCTGCTCCATTTGTCAGGCCTAAATGAATTTTATAATTAATCTCAGGGCCTTGTTACATTATGTCCTGGAGCAAAGGACTGATTTCAAAACCTGAAGTTTTAGAATATGACTGTCTTTGTTTATTCTACCAGGGACCTCCCTGTCTACCTAGGGACAGGCTAACTCTCCTGTATCATTAGTGCTGTGTGGGTTCTGTAAGAGAGGGAACATTGATGGTACGCATAGCTTTTGAACCTGTACATTAATAGATCAGACTGAATCTGTACTTGAACATTTAGCAACTAAGTGTTTTTTTTTTCAATTTTAGTCTATTTACAAATTTTCTGTAGCAGAATTAACACATATTGCAATGGTTTAACAGATGGTGTTCAGAAAAAAAACTAAGGCTTTTCTATATTTTGTAAATTGAATTTTAAGTACCTACATCAGATCATAGCTAAAGCCTTTGATGAATTACTGTATGTTTTTTAATCGTCTTTGTTATATTTACCCTGTAGCCGAGTCTTCAAGGTTGGCGTTAAAATTAATTTTCTGGAGTTGTTATGTTTTCTTCAAGGAGAGAGTTTTTTTAAAAATAATAAATGTTTATTTATTCTAAACCACAAAGATAATTTTGTATGCTACTTATAAAGTAGTTCTTAAAATCAGAGTAACCAAGATGGTTACTGTGGGATACCTCTGGCCCAAGAGCCGTTGTGTGGGGTTTTCCATGAAGGTCCAGACACAATTCCTTGAGGATTTAATTTGCAGTCATCAGTTGATAATCTTTGAAATTATCTATTGTGTAAATATCTTATTTGAAATACACACTCAATTTGGGGGTTAATTTATTCTAGGTTAAACACAAGGTCAGTAATTAAATGGGAGCAGATGTTCCTACAGAGCAGAGAGCACTTGGATCTTTTGTTTTCAGTTACAGTTGCTCGCATCTTGATTTGCAACACTGATTGTGTTCAGAGTTGCAGGCTGCTGAGAGTGGTTCCACGTCCCCATCCTCATCAATCCTCTAGCACATACAGGGCTCTATGGTGTTGTAATACTTTTTGACATATCATCCATTTAAGCCTTAAAATAAGCTTTTATTATAGTCATCATTTAACAGAGGAGGAAACCAAGCATCAGAGAAGTTATGTGACTCGCTTAGTATCACACAGTCAGAGTTGGGATTTGAATCCAAATCATTCTGTTGAAAAGCTAGAGTGAGTTTTAAAATTTTGTCCCCTGCCCCCGTCCCCACTCATCCACTGTTTTTCAAAATGTGGCCCTCGGTTCTTCCCACATCAGCCCTCCCTGGGGTGCCTGCAAAAATGCAGCTTCCTTGGTCTCCATCCCACTCAGTGAATCAGAATCTCTGAGGGTGGAGAACGTCATGCCTCATATCTTTCTTATGGACAATAAAATCTGAAAAGCTAGGCTTCCGAGGTTTATATTTGAAATTGGTGGTGGGGCCATACATTTCTGGTACATGCCCACAAGTCTGAATAATTAGCAACTCATGTCAGATTTTGGAGAACCGTTGTTTTATTATTTATTCATATCATAAACTGACAGTCAGCTCAGGATAAGATGACCCAAAGTATGGTAAGAATATCACTGGTATCACATGCGAGGAGTTTAGATGGTATGTCCATGGACATGTTTTAACAGTTAGGTAATTATTTTAATGTGTATTAGGCAAAACTAGCACATCAAACTTGTGAGTCAATGGATGTTCCTGCTTAGAGCTAGGCCAAGTATAAAAAAGGAGTGGATATAAAGTGACTACAAAGGTAAATACTAATATGAATACAAGCGATATGCAGATACAGCAAACCAAACTTGTAGAGGTGGTACGTGAAATGACAGACGTGTGGGAAACATTGTCCCAGGTGAAGCAGTAGATCACTATTCTGTTGATTTGTGGATCAACTAAATTAATGAATGTATACTTTAATACCAAGTCATCCTGAAGATTTGCCCGATAATTAAGACTACTAGAAAAAATATAATAAAATATTTTGTTTTGTTTACCCCCTCCCACTGCCAGCTCAGTTTTACTGGGCTAACAGTACAATTCCCTGTCTTGAATTCATCCATACATTTAAAGACAAGATCGGAATGTAATGTTCCATAGATTAGATGAAATAATACAGTCACAAGTTGTAATGCAACATTTTTAGTAACTGTTAGTAGAAATGACACAGTTGATCAGTTTCCATTGTTGGGAAAGTAGAACTAGGCCAGGAAGAGGGAACGTGATGGAGTAGTACAAACAGTACGGCTTAGCTTTGTGACCTTGTATAACCTCTGAGTGTCAGTTTCCTTCTCTGTAAGGATAAGGAAGTTTGGATTAGATTGTAAGTGTGTAAATTCCTTTCTTTCTAGAACATTTTTCAATTCTGTTTTGTCCAAAAGGATTTGATTCTGGCCAGCCTTCAGCAAATTAAGACACTAGTTTTAAGACACAAATTTCCATTACAAATCACTCTTCCTCTGGCTCCATCATCATCATTACCATCCTCAGCTCTCTGTACCTCTGCTCCCATCTCTCCTCCCCTCATCCATGCACGTGCAGTAGCTACGCCTCTTCTTTAAACACTGAAGAAAAAGGAAAAAAAATAGGGTCCTGTACTCAGTTTCATCATTTAATAGGTTAGTGCACTGATTAAATTCCGGTTCCTGAACAGAAATTTCCTGAATGGCTTTGGAGGGAAGTGGGATGCAGTGTGTGAGAAGGCTTCAGTGTGCTTGAGCCATGTCTTAGTTACTATTTCCTAAATTGAGTACTAGTCTTTGGGAAGGGAAGCTTGAGCAGGAGCTTTCAGACTCTGTGGCTGTAATCTGTTGTTGATAGCTTGGCCTCAGGGTCTGTTTATTAAATCAGAGTTTGCAAATGCATGGGAGAGTTGACAAGCTAGGCAGACATGGGAGGGGCTGTAGAGAACTGGAGAGTACAGCATATCCCCCTAAAAACAAACTAGGAAGAAACGCTGCTGCTGCCTGTTTGAGCAATAGGCCTCCAGTTTATAACCACTGTAACAGAAGAGTGCTATCGTATCTCCCAGGGTTCTGTGTGGGGAAGAATGATTGCTTAAAAATATCAAGATTTGAGCTTCTGCTTCTGGAAAGGTGAAGCAGATGTATTTTTTCTTATTCTTCACAGTAAGTACAACTTGAAACCCTGGACATTATCTGTAAAATAAAACTAAGAATTCCCTGAAAGAGAGAAGAAGGCAGACTGGTCAGGCAGGGACTTCAAGACCTGAGGAGTGGCAGGGTGGTGAAGTCCCTGTTTTTCTGTTTTTGGTTTTGTTTTGTCACATATATCCCAGATTTATTGCTGAAGAAGTCAGCAACCCAGAAGTGCCAACAGAGACAGACAACAAAGGCTACTGTCTGTAGCCAAAGGACCAGCAGCCTAGCAAAAAGAAAACTCTTAGACACCAACCACTGTACTTCAGCCAAACAGCACAGAAAAAGTTGTGGCCCTTCACCCACCCTCCAGTGAGGCCAAGTGGAGAGCCAGGCTGTAATGAAGTTGTGCCCCACCCCGCCCTTTTCCTGCTGGGGCAGTGTCAGAGAAAGCCAGCTAAAACAGAAGGTTTAAATAAGATCTCATAATATAATACTCAGAATGTCCAAATTTCCATTACAAATCACTCATCATACCAAGAATCAAAAAGATGTTAAACTGAATGAACAAAAGGGAATCAATAGATGCCAGATCTGAGATGACAAATATGCTTGAAACAAGGAAAACATAAAAAGTGAGAGAAGAAACAGAAACATTACACCAAAGAAATAGGAGATAAAGGAAAACCAAATGCAAATTTTAAAACTGAAGAATACAATAACCGGAATTTTAAAAACTCAGTGAATGGGTTCAACAGCAGAATAGAGAGATAGAGAAAAGGGAATTACACTGACCAAAAAAAAAAAAAAAAAAAAGGCCACTCCCAGAAGGTCCCATACTGTATGTTTCCATTTATAGAACAGTCTGGAAATGACAAAATTATAGAAATGGAGAACAGATTAGTAGTTAATGGGCTACGAAAGAGAGGAGCAAGGGGAAAGTGGATGTGGCTACATTGGGGTCCTTGTGGTGATGAAATTGTTCTGCATCTTGACAGTGTTAGGGTCAGTATCCTGGTTCTGATACAGTACTATGTTTTGTAATACACTCCCATTGGGGAAATCAGATGACAGGTACATGGAATCTCGCTGTAGTGCATATAAAATTAATTTTGATTAATAGTTATAACAATGATCAGAAGTATGAAGCATATAGTTATGCTATGATTTGTAAAGACAAACACAAGAGAAGGATAGCATAAGTGCTGAGCACCAACCCGCCTTCCATAAATGTGATGTGAGCACCTGTTACTGTGATTCCTGGAAAATAAGACCTAGCCAGACCATCAGCTCTAATGCATCTTGTGGAGCAAAAATTAATATAAGACCCAGCATTATATTATATTATATTATGTTATGTTATTATATAAGACCTAGTCTTATATTATAGTAAAATAAGACCAGGTCCTATATTAATTTTTGCTCCAAAAGACGCATTAGAGCTGATGGTCCTGCTAGGTCTTATTTTCCAGGAATCACGGTATGTGCAAGGGGCTGAGCTGGGCTGCGTGGAATTCATAGTAAGGAAAAGAGACAGCAGAAAATGCAGTACACATTGGACTTTCGTGAGCGTGAACTAGACTTCTAAACAAGGTGTGGTGGGAGGAGGAAGGGGGCAGAGGAGGGCATGCTGGGTATTAAGCCTGACTGAGGGCCCTTATCAGCCTCCTCCTGAAGGAAAACAGATTTAGGTGGGGCTGTTTCTAGATTAAGAGCATGTGCGCTAACACCAGCTAGCTCAGGTTTGAATACCCTCTCTGCTATTGCTGACTTTGTGACCTCCTTGGATACGTGACCTCACCTCGGGCTGCCTCAGGTTCCTCATTTGTCATATGGGGATCGTGGTAGAATCTCTTTCCCCAGTGGCTGGGGGTGGGGGAAGGGTTGAGATAACACGTAAAGCCTTTTACACAGTGCCTGGCGTAGAGTAGACCTGGTTAGTATTTGTATTACTGGTACTGGCTGGGTTTGAAAACTTTCTGAAATATTGTCATACTGTTGGGGATTTGGGGGTGCCAACTCTTACCTTCTGAAGAATTCAGACAGGAGCCGAACAGATTGAGACCATGATTATGGATCAAAGCTGGCTTGGAGGGCCTGGCTCAGGTGTGAGGCCACAGTGGGCCCAGAAATAAATACTCCCCCAAAGGCAGCCCTGGACAACTGTGGCCTCTGTCTTGGGGCAGGGCCCACACAGGCAAACTCCCCATGGGCTGGGGAGACCAGACTACCCTCTGGGCAGGCTGGCACACACATCCTGGGGAGCCCAGACGGGTAAAGGGGAACACACTGGCTCCCTTACCAAATCCACCTAGAGCAAGTGGTCAGGCTGAGCCCTCTGGTGGAAGCTGCCCCAAAGGATGACTTACATGGAACCTGAGGGCAAAGGAAGGGAGTTTTACCCCCAACACAAACTTTTATACAAATTTAAATTTGGATGCTTGTCTGGGAAAAAATTCACTGTTTTCCTCTCTGCTATTCACACCACACTCCTAGAACACCTGTGACATCAGATGTATGTTTTTCCCACACTGACCACATCTCCAACACCAGCTGGGCGTGCACTGTTCCATTCTGACACTCATGAGTTAGTGCAGACCCTGCCGTGGAAGGGCTCAGTCCCATGAGACTGTCCCTTATTTCAGACACTAATTGCCAGTCGTGGGTGTCCAGGTTCCCTACCTCTTCTGCCAGGCTTGGCTACAAATTGGGAGTTCCCCACAACCCCCTTCTTGAATTCGATCATTTGCTAGAACAACTCACAGAACTCAGGGAAACACTTAACGTTTACCATGTCATGAAGGGTATGATGAGGGACACAGATAGACAGCCAGGTGAAGAGGTACATAGGGGGAGGTCTGGGAGGGTCCCAAGTGCAAGAACTTCCATCCCCAGGGAGTCAGGGTGCACCACCCTCCCCGTATGTAGATGTGTTCAATCCAGAACCTTCTCTACCCCATACTTTTGGGATTTTTAGGGAGGCGTCCTCACATACT